>NW_006294764.1:591758-604721 GCF_000327345.1 Myotis davidii
TAGTTAAGAGGTTTTATTCCCTCCCTAACTTCAGGGGAAAATCCCTATCTGGGGAAACAACCTTTCTCGGAGAGGTGACCTTGGTTAAAACACATAGTGCCAAGAAGGTGAGCAAACATATTAAGAACAGTATGCCATATATGCCAGGTCCCTTGAAACAGCAAGGATGGACTGGCTCCCGGCACATAGGGATCGAGCCTGCAATCTAGTCATATGCTCTAACCTGGACTCCAACTGTAGCCTCCTGGTTTATACGTCCACGCTCAAGCACTGAGCCACACTGGCCAGGCCATTTGCTCACCTTTTTAAAGTCACTTACCCTGGTCAGTGTTGTGAAGTGGTTAGAATGTTGGCCTGCACAGCTAAGGTTCATGGGTTCCCCATGAATCTGGGTTGCTGTTTGCTCCCCACCTCCTGTAGGGGCATATGCAGGAGGCAACCAATTGATGTGTCTCACATCAGTGTATCTTTCTCCCCTCCCTACCCTCCGATCCCCTTCCACTCTCTCTCTAAAAAGCAATGAAAAAAATATCCTCGGGTGAGAAGTAACAAAAATAAAAAAATAAAGTCACTTATCATCTTTCCCACTTCTCTGTCCTTACTGCCAGGGCCTTAATTAAGCTCTCCTTACTTTTAATGTGTCATTAGCAGTTATCACACAGAATTGTAGTCATAGAGGTACATGTTCTTCCTGTGAGACTAAGCTCCTGGAGGGGTGGAGTCATTTTTCATTCTGTTTTCTCTATCCTTCTCCCAGAGAGGCAGTACTGTATTAGTATAGTGATTAAGAGCAGAGTGTTGGACTGTAGATGTTTTTCTTTCATTGATGTTTTCTCTCCCTCTCCCTTTCTCTCTCTTTAAAATCAAATTATTAAAAACATTAAAAAAAGCCCTAGCTGGTTTGGCTCAGTGAATAGCGAGTCGTTATGCAGACTGAAGGGTCCTGGGTTCGATTCTGATCAAGGGCACATACTTCGGTTGCAGACTTCTCCCTGGCCTGGGCCCTGGTCAGGCGCGTGCAGGAAGCAACTAATCGATGTGTTTCTCTCACATTGATATTTCTCTCTGCCCTTCCCTTTCTCTTCCACTCTCTCTAAAAGTTAATGGAAAAATATCCTTGCGTGAGGATTAAAAATAATAAAAAAAAATCAAAAAGAAAGTACAGTATCTAGATTTGAATTCTGGCTCTATCACTTCTTGACTGAGAGAGCTTGGGCAAGTTAACTAATTCCTTCATATTTTTTTCTCACATTGGTAAAATTTTTAGTAATAGTATTATTTTATAGGGCTATTATGAATATTAAATATAAAGCAGTTAGGAAAGTGTATGGATTATAGTAAATGCTCAGTATATATAGCACCTACCATAATGCTTTGTACCTAGGGGGAACCCAATTAACATTTGACTCCATTAAGAGAAGGGATTTCTGAATTGGCCAAAAGATTGGACTAGTTAACCTCCAAATGCCTTTACAGCTTTCAACATAAGTTTATGTCATGATCTAGGGCCTCATGGATTGTGATTATAACAGCAAATAAGATATTTATCTAAAAGAGATAACACGGTTTTAAGAACTGGCTTTTGATCTGTCACTAATATATGCCATTATATATATTCGTGGCTAATTAAATAAATAGGGATGTCAGTTTTTATGTTAGATTGCCTTTGGTTTGAATGGAAACTACAACTCATGATTTCACAGCAGGATGGTAAGTTCAGCAGTATTGCTTTTATTTTTAATTAGGCAGTCATCCTGAAGTGTGCCTGTATTTGCTATATTGGTCCATAGAAAGGATAGCAGCTGAGCAAACCTGTCATGTAGATTTCCCATGTGGTTGGTCTTGATATACACAGCTAATGCACTTGTTAGTATTCCTGTTGTGGGAAATGACCAGTTTTCTGGGATATATCTTATTCATAACAAGCCTATCAAATTGTTTAGTTAATTTAGCAGGCAACTATGTTTCATATATTGTTTTAACTTCAATATCTGTATTTTATTTTCCTAAAATTAAGTTTCTTTTCCCTCCTATTCTATCTCTGTCCAAATTACAATTAGCTTGGCCTTCCTCTGCACTAAGTCCTGGCCCTCCTTTCTACCCAGATGACTAACTTAACTCCTTACAACTCTCATAGTGGAAAAACACTGAACTAAGTAATAATGATGTGGGGAAAGCTTGAGCTTTTTTGGTGCTGGATGAGCCTTGCTTCCAATTTTGGTTCTACCAGCTATGTATCCTTAGGCAAGTTAACCTCCTGAGCCTACATTTCTTTTTCTGTAAAATGGGGATCATACTTTGGGGGTATGTTTTGAGGAATAAATGAGAAAATGCTTGTAAAATTTCTATTTTAGAAAAGCTATTAACATTTCCCCTTCCTAAGAATCACTGGGGAGCTTGGTAAAATTCCCAGGTCTCACTCCAAGAGATTCTGATTTAGGAGATCAAGGTTGAAACCCAAGAATCTGGGTTTTAAGATCCTTGGGTAATTTTGAAGCAGATAGATGATCAATTGGCTTTTTCATTCTTATAGGCTACATGGCAGGAAATGGTCATGGCCAACACTCCTGAGTTGACAAGGCTTTCTTTTTAGAAAGCAGTCAGACTGAGGCTGAAATATCTTAATTACAATTCCAATTGCTAGGAAAGGAACTGTAATTGGTTCATATTTTGTAGAGTGGCACCTACTTCTGACTATTGGTAGAGAGTCAAGGTCATATTGTAAGGATTGCCCTGGGAGCCCTGTCATTATTCTCCCTGGTTGGAGGTGGTAAAGGTAACCTGGGCTATATATTCTTCACGTTTTCACTAATTGAAAGCATTTCACTAATTGAAGAGTCACTTTGTTATACTTTGCATAAGACCCTTAAAATCAATTCTGGAAAAAAATAGATGTAGGGGGAGATAGGCTAAAAGAAAATGTAGGCTTGTGTTTTATTCTTACTTATGTACCAGCTAGGGTTGAGCCTTCTACAGTCACTTCTGCTGGACTGTGCTGTTTAATCAACACTGAATTTTTAAGTTGCTTTTGGATATAGTTTTCTTCTTTTAAAATTATATAGTTTTATAGTATAAAATCTTTGTCATCTTTGTTTTGTATATTTGGACTTAATTTTTCAAATAAAGAGAAAATTATGTGAGGCTATGCAGGGCATTAGTAGGAGCACAGGCTTTTTAAAAAGACAGTCTTGCATTTTAATGTTATCTCTGCCATTTAGTGAGCTGTATGATTACTTGATTGCTCTGTGAAATAAACATAGTAATCTTTATATCATAAATTATTTGAGAATCAAATGACATGACATATTTTGGGCTTTTATACTTGTTTCCTAGGTAGTGTGTGTTCATTGAATGAGAGATGTTACCATTATTACTTTGTTTTTTAGAATGTAATTGGTGATCTTCATTATATTCTACTCATGTTAAACACTGATTATATCGGAGCTTTAAATATATCAGTGTTTTCTGAAGGTAAAGGCATAAAGTATTTTTTAGGTCTGAAAATCAGGAACTAGAATGCGAAAGAAGAAATTTTTTTATATTGCTAGTTCATTGGTTTGTATGTGTTTATTAATGGTTTTAATGAAGTATCTTTTTGATCTCTTATTTAGTGTCAAACCGGAAGAGAAGTAAAACTCAACAAAAATATATTATGTGTGGAGTTCCTTCTTAAAAGAAGAAAAAGTGATTATTACAACTATGGATCGGAGCAAACGGAATTCAATTGCAGGATTTCCTCCACGTGTGGAGCGTCTTGAAGATTTTGAAGGAGGTGTTGGAAATGATGGGAACATGACCCAGGTGGGAAGAGTTGGGACATCTTCATATCGAGCTCTTATAAGTGCCTTTTCCAGACTGACACGTTTAGATGACTTCACCTGCGAAAAAATAGGATCTGGCTTCTTTTCTGAAGTGTTCAAGGTGAGTGATGCCTCATCTTTCCTCATATTGTCTTGTTGATGGTCAGCTTCACTGAAGAATTGATAGTTGTGTTTAATTAATTAGGACATAGGCTTTGCCTAGTCAGTATACTGTGGATCTTGAACAGTGATCTAAACCAGCGGTCGCCAACCGGTGCTCTGTGGACCACTGGTTGTCCGTGAGGTCTGAAAGGTTGGTAACCGCTGTCCTAAACTGTCCCCTCAGGTTATTTATTAACTTGTGAGATACCTTATTATTTTAATTATAAATAATACATGCTGATAAAAAAACAACAAATAATATAGGAGACTTTCACTTTTCCCTCCATCTATATCTGTATATCTATATCTATATCTCCAATTATAAGCACTGTTAAAATTTGGTGTGTATACTCTGGATCCTTTTCTAAGCTTATGCATATATTATATAAGCATCTTATATACACATATAAAATTTTATATGTACATAAAAAAACCGCACGCACATATATTTATACCTGCACATATAGTTTTTGTTTGCTTGAATATATACTTCATTTAAAGATTTTTCATTGATTTTTTAGAGAGAGAGGAAGAGAAAGGGAGAGAGAGAAGCATCAATGTGAGAGCAAAATACTGATTGGCATGCACCCTTACCAGGGGTTGAACCTACAACCAAGGCATGTGCCCTGACGGGGAATCAAACTGGTAATTTTTTGGTGCATGGGCTGACCCCCAACCAACTTAGCCATACAGGCAAGGGCTTGTTTGCTTCCTTTTATTTATTTATTCACTAGAGGCCTGGCGCACAAAATTTGTGTACTTGCGGGGGGCAGAGGGAAGGGGGTTTCCTCAGCCTGGCCTGCACCCTCTCACAGCCTGGGAGCCCTCAGGGCATGTCCGACTGACGGCTTAGGTCTGCGCCCTCTGGCGGGCCTAAGCCATCAGTCAGATATCCTTAGCGCTGCCGCGGAGGCAGGAGAGGCTCCCACCACCGCCACTGTGCTCTCCAGGCGTGAGCTGGCTTCTGGCTGAGTGATGCTCCCCCTGTGGGAGTGCACTGACCACCAGGAGGCAGCTCCTGCGTTGAGTGTCTGCCCCCTGGTGGTCAGTGTGCGTCATAGTGACCGGTAGTACTGCTGTTTGATTGATTTGCATATTAGTCTCTTATTATATAGGATATAGGACTAGAGGCACAGTGCACGAAATTTGTGCACTCAGAGGCCTGGAG
The DNA here is from genome assembly GCF_000327345.1 of Myotis davidii. Classification (NCBI taxonomy): domain Eukaryota; kingdom Metazoa; phylum Chordata; class Mammalia; order Chiroptera; family Vespertilionidae; genus Myotis; species Myotis davidii. Next base: position 596,889 of record NW_006294764.1, read on the forward strand.
GAGGCGTCCCCTCAGCTCGGCTTGTGCCCTCTCACAGTCCAGGAGCCCTGCAGTTGATTGCCCTAAAGAGGTAGGCCCCACCCACGTGGCCGGGGCTCTGTGATGGATTGCCCTTGCAGAGGGAGACCCTGTCCACCCGCCACAGCCTGCTGGTCGGTGACCTGGTCCTCCCTCTTTGGACCGATCGTGGAGCCCCCCAATTGATTGCCCTGCGGCCAGTGGCCTGGGCCTCCCTCTGCTGGGCGATCATGGGGCATTGGCCGGACCCCCGATCAATCGCACTGCACCTGCCTTGGCTGGCCTGGTGTTTCGGCTTTTTCCATTGATTTTTAGAGAGAGAGGGAAACATTGATGTGAGAGAGACACATCGATTGGTTGCCTCCCACCAGAGCCTGGGGATCCAGCCTGCAACTGAGGTACATGCCCTTGACTGGAATCGAACCTGGGACCCTTCAGTTGCATAGGCTAATGCTCTATCCACTGAGCCAAATCAGCTAGGGTTGTTTTTATTGATTTTAGTGAGAGAGGTAAGGGAGAGAGAGAGAGAGAGAGAGAGAGAGAGAGAGAGAGAGAGAAACATCAATGTTAGAGAGAAACATCAGTTGGTTGCCTACCAGGGCCTCAACCAGGATTGAACCTGAAACTTAGGTATGTGCCCTAATGGAAATCAAACCTGATACTTTTTAGTATATGGAACGACATTCAACCAAGCCACGCTGGCCATGGTGTTTGCACACTTTTAATAAAACTGAGCCTTTAATTCTCCTAAGAATCATATTTCCCTACTTCATTTACATTCACAGATTATTTCATACCTTTATTTCTCTGATCAAACTTCCAGAACTTCTCTAGTTCTCACTCTCAGTGATGATCTTGCTTCCTAATTCACTGAGAAAACTGAAGCAAGCTGAAGAGAACCTCTATGGCCTCCCATCACCACATATGGCTACTAACCCACATGTCTATCCACTTATTTGGCCTTTATATCTGTCACGATGGATGAACTATCATGCACCAACGTAAGCCATATTTCCATTTGTATGGTATATCTTATTTCCATTTGCCTACTCAAAGACATTACCTAAGAAATTTTCCATTTCCTACATCATATTTCACTCCCTATTAAATTATTTCCATCAGCATGTAAACATTGTTATTTCTCTCAACTTAAAAAAACAACTTTAGCCCTGACTGGTTTGGCTCAGTGGATAGAGTGTCGGCCTGAGGACTGAAGGGTCTCAGGTTCGATTCTAGTCAAGGGCATGTGCCTTGGTTGTGGGCACATCCCCAGTAGGAGGTGTACAAGAGTCAGCTGATATTTCTCTCTCATCGATGTTTCTAACTCTCTATCCCTCTCCCTTCCTCTCTGTAAAAAATCAATAAAATACATTTAAAAAAAAACAACTTTAAAGGGAGAAAATCATCTGTTGTTGCTACACTCCCTCATGTCTTATTCTCTTTTGGACCAAAACACTTCCACAAAGTTATCTCCAACTCACTGTTTCACTGTTTCCTATTCCTTACCTTCTCTCTCTCTCTCTCTCTCTCTCTCTCTCTCTCTCTCTCTCTCTTCTCTTGTTAATCCTCACCAGAGGGTATTTTCTCCATTGATTTTCAGAGAGAGAATGAAAGGAAGGGGAAGCGACAGACAGAAACATTGATGTGACAGAGTCACATTGATTGATTGCCTCCTGCACTTGCCCTGATGGGGGCCAGTGATTGAGCCTGTAACTGAGGTACGTGCCCTTGACTGAATCGAAACCTAGACCCTTCAGTCCTTGGGCCGACGCTGTGTCCACTGAGCCAAACCAGCTAGGGCTCTCTCTCTCTTTTTTTTATATATTTTTTGATTTTTCACAGAGAGGAAGGGAGAAAGATAGAGAGTTAGAAACATCGATGAGAGAGAAACATCGATCAGCTGCCCCCTGCACATCCCCCACTGGGGATGTGCCTGCAACCATGGCACATGCCCTTGACCGGAATCGAACCCAGGACCCCTCAGTCCGCAGGCCAACGCTCTATCCACTGAGCCAAACCGGTTTCGGCTCTCTCTCTTTTTAACTTAAATTTATTATTTTAACCATGTGTATAGTTCAGTGGCATTAAGTACATTTACAGTGTTGTGTATTATTTGTTTCCAGAACTTTTTCATCATCCCAAACAGAAACTTTGTATCCATTAAACAATAACTCCCTATTTGTCTCTACCCTGAACCCCTGTTAACTCTATTCTATATTCAAAGAATTTGCCTATTCTAGGTACCTCATATTAATGAAATCATACAATATTTGTCCTTTTGTGTCTGGCTTATTTCACTTAGCTGAATGTCAAGTTTCATTCCTGTTGTAGCATATGTCAGAACTTCATTCATTTTTAAAAAATATATATTTTATTGATTTTTTTACAGAGAGGAAGGGAGAGGGATAGAGAGTTAGAAACATCGGTGAGAGAGAAACATCGATCAGCTGCCTCTGCACACTCTCTACTGGGGAAGTGCCTGAAACCAAGGTTCATGCCCTTGATTGGCATCAAACCTGGGACCTTTCAGTCCGCAGGCTGGTGCTCTATCCACTCAGCCAAACCAGTTAGGGCAGAACTTAATTCCTTTTTATGGCTGAATATATCCCATTGTATGTACATATCTTATTTTGGGTTTCCATTCATCTGTTGATGGATACTTATGTTGTTTCCATCTTTTGATTATTGTGAACAATGCTGCTATGAACTTGTTGTACAAGTATCTGTTTGAATCCCTGTTTTCAATTCTTTTGGGTATTTACCTATAAGTGGAATTTTTGGTAATATAGTAATTCTTTGTTTAACTTTTTTAAAAAATGTACTTTTATTGATTTCAGAGAGGAAGGGAGAGGGAGAGAGAGAAACATCAATGATGAAAGAGAGTCATTGATCGGCTGCCTCCTGCACGCCCCCTACTGGAGACTGAGCCTGCAATTTTAAAAAAAGAAGGTAAAATACACATAACATAAAATTATTTTTTTAAGTGTACCGTTAAGTAATGTTAAGTATATTCACATTGTTGTGTAACCAATCTCTAGAACTTTTTCATCTTGTGAAACTGAAACTCTATACCCATTAAACAACAACTCCCCCCACTTTTTCCTTACCCCCCACATCCTGGCAACAACTATTCTACTTTCTGTTTCTCTGAGTTTGTCTACTGGAGATACCTTATTTAAATGAAATCATGTAGTATTTGTCTTTCTATGACTGCCTTATTTCACTTAGTCTATGCTTAACTTTTTAAGGCACCACCACACTATTTTTCACTGTGGCTGTACCATTTTACATTCCCACCAGCAATGCAAAAGGGTTCCAATGTCTCCACATTCTCACCAACACTTGTTATTTTTCTTTTTAATAGTAGCAATCCTGGAGGGTATGAAGTGATATCTCCTGTGGCTTTGATTTATATTTCTTTAATGATTAGTGATGTTGAACTAATTTTTATGTGGTTATAGCCTTTTGGTTATTTTATTTGAGAAATGTCTATTCAAGTCCTTTGCTCATTTTTTAATTAGGTTCTATGTAAGGGATATGTATATCTTATCTGATATAAGATTTAAAAATATTCTATAGGTTGTCTTCACTTCCTTGATTGTGTCCTTTGATGCACACAAGTTTTTAACTCTGACTAAGTTCAATATATCTATTTTTTCTTATGTTACTTATATTTTTGGTGTCATATCTAAGAAATATGCCAAATTCAACATCATGAAGATTTTTCTTGTGTTTGTCCTAAGAATTTTATAGTTTTAGCTCTTACATTTAGGACTTCGATCCATGTAAGTTAATTCTTTTGTATATGGTATAAAGTAAGGGTCTAACTTCATTCTTTTGCATGTGGATATACAATTTTCCCAGCAACATTTGTTGAAAAGACTGTTCTTTCCCCATTGAATGGTCCTGGCACCCTGTCAAAAATCAATTAACCCTATGTTCCAGGCTTATTAACTTATTTTAATTTGTATGCTCTGATTAATGAAATCCTTTTCTGTTGGTTATTTATATAATTTGCTTATATTTTTATTGTGTTGGTTTTTTGGTAGTTCTTTATAAATCCTGATAATAATTCTTTATTACAAGTATTTTCTCTCTGCCTGTCTTTTGTCTTTCTAATTTTTATGTAGTTAGATCTATCAGTCTTTTCATTTATAACTTGTGGATTTTATATTTTGCCAAAGAGAGCCTTCCCACTGCAAGGTTTTGAAAATATTATGCTAGCCCTAGCTGGTTTGGCTCAGTGGATAGAGCATTGGCCTACAGACTGAAGGGTCTCAGGTTTGATTCTGGCCAAGGGCATATGCCTGGGTTGCGGGCTTGATCCCCAGTAGGGAGCATGCAGGAGGCAGACAATCAATGATTCTCTCTCATCATTGATGTTTCTATCTCTCTCTCCCTCTCTCTTCCTCTCTGAAATCAATAAAAATGTTAAAAAAAAGAAAATATTATGCTGTTTCTTCTAATGTTTTTATGGCATATTTCATTTAATTTAATATACTGTTGATTATAAGATGTACATGTTGCTAATTAAATTGTAACAGTTCTTATTACTTAGATATACAATTTTTATTTAAAGGGGGACTCTTATAGACTAGATTAGGTATGTATAGCTTATTATCATGTTACTAGAGGCCTGGTGCACGAAATTCATGTGGGGGGGGTGTCCCCCTCAGCCCAGCCTGTGCCCTCTCACAATCCGGGGACCCCTCACTCCTTACAGCCTTCCTTCAGCAGAGGCAGGAGAGGCTCCTGCCACCGCTGCTGCGCTTGCCAGCCGTGAGCCTGACTTCTGGCTGAATGGTGCTCCCCCTATGGTCAGTGCACGTCATAGTGACCTGTCATTCCACCGGTCATTCTGCTTTTTGGTCGATTTGCACATTAGGGTTTTTTATATAGGATACTTTTGAAAAGGGACGGTGTATTGGAAATCAATTGGTTAAAGCTTTTTTTTTCTTTGATTCCTTCCCCTAGTTAAGACATTTTAAAATCCTATTTATATTCAGAGTATAACTGTCTAGAATATTTTTTCAACTCAGAGGGTTTAATGTCAGTTTTTAGACTTTTTTCTGTTGTATTGACTTGTCTCTTCATATATCAGTACACACTGTTAATAATTTAATCATTGTGGCTTTATTTTAATATCTAGTTAGACTAGTTACCCATCATTATTCTTCCTTTTCAGGATTTTCTTGGTGTTTCTTCCTTATTTTTTTATGGGAGTTTTAGAATCAGTTTGACAGTTTCCAAAAACATAACTGTTGCTATTTTTTATTGAGATTAGAGTAAATTTATAGATTAATTTAGGGAGAATTGATATTTTTATGATATATTTTTTTAAAAATATATTTTATTGATTTTTTATAGAGAGGAAGGGAGAGAGATAGAGAGTTAGAAACATCGATCAGCTGCCTCCTGCACATCTCCCACTGGGGATGTGCCCGCAACCCAAGTACATGCCCTTGACTGGAATCGAACCCGGGACCCCTCAGTCCGCAGGCCGACGCTCCATCCACTGAGCCAAACCGGTTTCGGCTCTTTATGATATTGAGTCTTTGTATAATCACATGGCATGCCTTTATATCTGTTCAAGTATTTTGTGCTCCTTGGTAGACATTAAAAATTGAAAAAATATGTGTTTCTTGCAATGTTTATTCTTAGTTTGTTCTCCTGTTGCAGTTGTAAATGGGAACTCTCCTTCCATTTTATCTTTTGTTTGTTATTTGCATATGAAGGCTATTAATTTTTACATATTGATCTTTGATGCAGCTGGCATACTGAATTTTTAAAATATTTGTAATAGTTTTTCAGTTGATTTGTTTTTATGGTGTAAAATCATATCAGCTGTGAATGATGATAAATTTATTTCCCATTTTTATACCTCACATTCCTCTCAACAAACTGCTTGACTAATACTTCCTAAAATGTTAAATAATAGAGCTATTAGACATCTTTGTCATGTTCCTGCCTGGAATACTTGGGGTGTTTCCTAATTAAACAGTATATGATTTGGGGCTGAAATATATATCTTTTATTCTACTGGATATTCAAAATCTTAACAAAAACCCCCTGCTATTTTGTTAAGAATTGTTGTTATGAAGAATGGATGTTGCTTGGCCAGTGTAGTAGTTGTTGATCTATGAAATGGGAGGTCACAGTTCCATCCTGGTCAGGGCAAATGCCAAGTTGTGGACTCGATCCCCAGTAGGAGGCGAGCAGGAGGTGGCTGATCAATGATTCTCTCTCATCATTAATGTTTCTGTCTGTCTTTCCCTCTCCCTTTCTCTCTAAAATCAATAAAATATATATATCTATATTTTTAAAAAAATGGGTGTTGAATTTTAACAAAAGTCTTTTCAGAGTCTGTAGTATGATGGTTAATTTATGTCATCATGACTGGGCCACAGAGTGCCTACATATTTGGTCAAACATTATTTTAAGATTAACATTTTTTAAAATATATTCTTGTTGATTTCAGAGAAGGATAGAGAGAGAGATAGAAACATCAATGATGAAAGAGAATCATTGATTGGCTGCCTGCTGCATGCCCCCTACTGGGGATCAAGCCCGAACCCAGGCATGTGCCCTTGATCGAAATCGAACCTGGGACCCTTCAGTCCGAAGGCCGACACTGTATCCCCTGAGCCAAACCAGCTAGGGCAAGATTAACATTTGAATCAGTAGACTGAGTAAAGCAGATTGCCCTCCCTAATGTGGATTGTCCTCATCCAATTATTTGAAGGCCTGAGTAGAACAAAAAGGCTGACCCTCCTGTGATTAAGAGGGAACTTCTGCCTAATAGCTTGAGATGGGACATCAGTCTTCCGCCTTTTGCTTGGAATTGAAATATTGGCTCTTCTTCGGCCTTGAGCCTGTCAACTTTTGGACTGGAACTTACACCATTGGCTCTCCTGGTTCTCAGGCCTTTGGACTCAGATTGGAACTTCACCTTTGGCTTCCTGGGTCTCCAGCTTGCTAACTGCAGATCTTGGGACTTCTCAGCATCCATAATCGTGTGAGCCATTTTCTAATAATAAATCTCTTTCTACCTATATATATCCCTTTGGTTCTTTTTCTCTGGGAACTCTTAATACATATTGTGATGAAAGTATTTTTCTTTTTTGATATTTTATTAAAGTGAATTATATTAGTAGGTATTCTAATAATGAGCTATCCTTGCATTCCTGGTGTATTATTCTTTTTTTTAAAATATATTTTTATGGATTTTTTTTACAGAGAGGAAGGGAGAGGGGATAGAGAATTAGAAATATCAATGAGAGAGAAACATCGATCAGCTACCTCCTGCACACCCCGCACTGGGGATGTGCCCGCAACCAAGGTACATGCCCCTGACCGGAATCAAACCTGGGACCCTTCAGGCTGCAGGCCGACACTCTATCCACTGATCCAAACCAGTTAGGGAGTGTGTATTATTCTTTAATGTGCTGCTAACTTCATTTTGCTGGGGTGTTTTTGCCTTGATATTTGTGAGATTGGTGTGTGGTTTTCTTTTACTATTTTTTCTTTTTAACTTTATTTTTAAATTATTATTATTATTACTTTTTTGTTAATCCTCACCCGAGGATATTTTTCCATTAATTTTTAGGAAGAGTGGAAGAGAGAGGGAAAGACAGAGAGAAACATCAATGTAAGAGAAGCACATCGATTGGTTGCCACCTGTATGAGCCCCAACCAGGGCCCTGGGGGAAAGGGAGGAGCCTGCAACCAAGGTACGTGCCCTTGACTAGAATTGAACCCAGGACTCTTTCGTCCACAGGCTGATGCTCTATCCACTGGACCATACCGACTAGGGTT
>NW_006294764.1:605402-615848 GCF_000327345.1 Myotis davidii
TCTTTCGTCCACAGGCTGATGCTCTATCCACTGGACCATACCGACTAGGGTTATTTTTTTATTAAAAAATGTTTTTATTGATTTCAGAGAGGATAGGGAATGCATATATTTTCTTTGGTTAATTCCCTTCACCTTCTTTCATTCAGTCCCCCCTCAACCCTCCCCTCTGTCATTTTCAGTCTGTTCCATGTATTCATACCTCTGATTCTATTTTGTTGGCCAGTTTATTTTGTTCATCAGATTTCACATATAAGTGAGATCATATGGTATTTGTCTTTCTCTGACTAGCTTATTTCACTTAACATAATACTCTCCAGGTCCATCTATGCTGTGGAGTGTGGTTTTCTCTTTCATGCTTTTGTTGGTAAGCATGTTAGGTTTTGGTAACAATGTTACCTCATAAAAATAAGAGGTGACAATGTTGCCTCATAAAAATAATTTGGAAGATTTTTACCTCCCTGTGTCTTGGAAAAGTTTAAATAATATTGGAATAATTTATTCCTTAAATATTTGATAGAATTCCCCTGTGAAATGCTTGGCCAATTGCTTGAAAACTTTTCCTATTCTTCTAGGGTAATTGGCTTATTTAGATTTTTGTTTCTTCTGAGTCAATTTTGGTAAATTATTTTTACTAGAAAAATATTTCTTATAGGTTTCTAATATGCTTGTATAGAGATGAGTAAGTTTTGGCCATTAAAATTTTTTGTTTGTTTTAAGTCCCTTTCAAATTAGTTGTAACTCTTAGAGTTTGGATCCTGCTGCTGTTTGTTCTGCTGGTTCTTTTTCATCATTTTTCATTTCTCCTGTGATTTATAATTTTTTATTGAAAGCCTATCATCAGTGGGAAATGTTTTTCCTTGGAGTTCTTATGTTCTAGATTGTGAATGATATGTGATATGTCCCAATACAATGGTCTCAGAGTTGCCTCTGCTGGGATCATATAGATTCTGGATCTGAACTTAAAGCCTTTATTTTTATTTTTTGGCTCAGGTTTCTGAACAGTGTTTATAGTACAAATCTTTTTTTTTTTAACTTACATTTAGATTTATTTTATGCTAAATTTACTCCTGGGCCATAAGTTTTTGTTTCTTCAGTTTCTTCTGAGGTAATCTTTTTCTTTGCAACCTCCTCTTCTGGTTTAGGAACAACCTGCTCCTTTTCAGTAAGGATCACTTCAATGTGGCAGGGAGAGCTCATGTATGGCTTAATCTGCCCATGAGCTCTGTAGGTTCTATGCCGCATCTTGGGAGTTTTGTTCACCTGAATGTGCTCAATGACCAGACAGTCTACATCTAAACCCTTAAGTTCAGCATTGCTCTCTGCATTTTTAAGCATGTGCAACAAAAATTCAGCACTCTTTTTGGGCCACCGACCCTGTGTCCAGCCCCACTGTTTTGCCTGGGCATGCCTACCAATTCCACCATTGTAATGACAGAATGACACACATTGCTTCTTTAAAGTGATGTTCTTCAGATACTTGGTGGCTTTTCGAATATGCATACCCTTGATGGCCTGGGCAGTTTCACGAGTGTTCTTAAAGTGAACACGAAGATTTGAGCCTCTTGATATGCATGATTTTGTGGGGTTTTCTGTGTCTAGTGAATAGTGAACCATTTTCAGAGGTCACACAACTTCACAAGGGCTATAGTACAAATCTTAATCCTGAACTTGATTCTCATAGTTGGTTCTTATTCCTCATTTAAGGCAATAGAGTCTAGCATTATTCCACTGTGAATGTCCATTACAAAATAGGAGAAAGCTAGTTAATTGTATTTTGTAGTATTTTAGGAAGTTATTAGTATTATGGTCAGAACATTATCATTGGGAAAGAGAGGAATAGGTCTATTTATTTCTTCTCACATGTAATAGTTTGGTTCAAGGTTTGGCAAACCATAGCCCTCGTACCAAATCCAGTCTGCCGCTTTTTTTGGTAAGGTTTTATTGGAAAACGTCCACACCCATTTGTTAGTGTATGTTCTGTGGCTGATTCTGTGTTACAATGACATAATTGAGTAGTTGTAACAATGACTATAGGCTCTCATAGCCTAAGATATTTACTATCTAGCCCCTTTACAGAAAAAGTTAACCAACCTCTGGTCTAATAACTAACTATAGTGCATAGCTAGGTGATGGTTAGTTTTTATCTTTGATTACAAAGTACAGATGATTACAGAGCTTTAAAGGTCAGGTTAAATAAAAAGTATATTCATGGCAATAAAAGGAAATATTTGACTTCTCCTGTGGGAGATTTTGCAGATATCTTAAGGCCTTTTAGTTGCCTTAGCTAGCAAAAGAAAGACTGCTTGATTGATGACTTAACATTGAGAAATGTGGATTTATGCAGCTGCTTATTTGTATTTCTTCAAAATAATTCACGTTAGGAATTAGGACCTTCTGGTCATTCACCTGTTCAATTTACACTATTCTTTATTTAGTTCTGAAACCTGGCTTTACATAATTAACAAAGACTATTAGGCTGTACTTTATGAAGGATGAAAAACTACAACTTGCAAAATCCTCATGATCTTTGTTTTACACTGTGTGGGTCAGTAGCCCCGTGAATTACAATTAGGATAATTTGTTGTTTTCTTTACCAAAAATTATTTTTTAAAAAATATATTTTATTGAGTTTTTACAGAGAGGAAAGGAGAGAGATAGAGAGTCAGAAACATCGATGAGAGAGAAACATCGACCAGCTGCCTCCTGCACACTCCCCACTGGGGATGTGCCCACAACCAAGGTACATGCCCTTGACCGGAATCGAACCTGGGACCCTTCAGTCTGCAGGCCGACGCTCTATCCACTGAGCCAAACCGGTTTCGGCCAAAAATTATTTTTAAACATTATTTTGTCTTAAGTAACCTTATTTAGTTGTATAGCTGTAAAAATATCTGTTTGAGCAATTGGTTTGGAAGGAACTTGGGCTACTTCAGATTGTGACTGTCAGAGGTAGCGCACAATTTTATTTTATTTATTATTTTTTAAAATATTTAAAAAATATGTTTTATTGACTTTTTACAGAGAGGAAGAGAGAGGGATAGAGAGTTAGAGACATTGATCAGCTGCCTCCTGCACACCTCCTACTGGGGATGTGCCCACAACCAAGGTACATGCCCATGACCAGAATCGAACCTGGGACCTTTCAGTCCGCAGGCCAACACTCTATCCACTGAGCCAAACCAGTTAGGGCAGTAGCACACATTTTTAAATTAATCAACCTGGTAATTTTGTTGGTTAAACTTGGGCTATGTTTATGGATTGTAAATGTCTTAGAACCTCAAAAACAATTAAATTGTTATTGGGTAACATGTATTTTAGATTGAAATTAATTTATCATTGTTCTACAAAGTTTTGAACATAAAGTTCTCTTTCAATGCCTGCATAATTATTATGAGTAGAGATTATTATTTTTTAAAGAAATATTTTTAAATTGATTTCAGAGAGGAAGGGAGAGGGAGAGAAAGCTAGAAACATCAATGATGAGAGAGAATCATTGATCGTCTGTCTCCTGCATGCCCCACACTGGGGATTGACCCTGCAACCCGGGCACGTGCCCTGACTGGGAATAGAACCCTGACCTCCTGGTTCATAGATTGATGCTCAACCACTGAACCACCTTGGCCAGACAATGAGTAGAGATTATTAATACTGATTATAAGAAGAGAAAAAGAGAGAGACAGAGATAGATAAGCTGGTACTTTTTTGTATTCTGGGAAAGGTATGTGTAGAAGAAAACCTAAATTCATTAGTTTGGAAGCATAGTTCTGTTTTTCCACACTGTATATTTGGGAATATATATTAATATTTTAAAAATGTATTTAAAAGATTGGTTTTATAATCATTCCAGGTATTGATTTATTAAAAAACAACAACACGCCGAAACCGGTTTGGCTCAGTGGATAGAGCGTCGGCCTGCGGTCTGAAAGGTCCCAGGTTCGATTCCGGTCAAGGGCATGTACCTGGGCTGCGGGCACATCCCCAGTGGGAAATGTGCAGGAGGCAGCTGATCGATGTTTCTAACTCTAGTCTTTCTCCCTTCCTCTCTGTAAAAAATCAATAAAATATATTTAAAAAACAAACAAACAACAACACAGAGAGATCTCCTCTTTTAGGTATATTCAGCTACTGTATTTCACAAAAATATGTTTAGCTAATTTGCTCTGTCAGTAAATAATTAAGACTGATGAACTAGGGCAGTGGTTCTCAACCACAGGCAGTTTTCCCTGCAAGGGATATTTGGCAATGTCTGGAGATATTTTTGGATGTCACAATTGGGTAGGGGGTGTTACTGGCATCTAGTGCGTAGAGGCCAGAGTTGTTGCTAAATATTCTACAATGCACAGGAGAGTTCTCCACAACAAAATATTATCTGGCCCAAACTATCAATAGTGCTAAGGTTATAAACTTCTGGAATATAAGCATTAGAGAAGTTGAAAGTATTTTATGACCTCTATTACTGAATTTGGGAAAATTAGTTTTATAAACAAAATGAGTTGGATTTATATACATTTAAAACTGTGAGCTTCATATGTTTTCTTTTGATTATTAATTGTTTTCATTTTTTAAAAAACCATAAAAGAGATTAATTTCATTGTTTCTAAGAAAATAACTTGGAATATTTTGGATGTTAGTGAAATCTACTTAGGGAAAAACTGAGTTGTGTGTAAATGGAGGTGTCGTGAGTGTATATTTGCAGAGTAAGGGAAAAAACCTTAAAACCAAATGGCCCTAGTCTTTCATCCTCCGGTAAGTGGCAGATCTGTTCAGCACCAAGGTAGCAGTGGCCGACAAACAAACATTTGTTTAATGTTTCAAATTAAGAGTGCTTCTGTTGGAATATAGTAGAAAGCTCTTACTTTCTTTTTACATTAGTGCTTGTTATATTTGGTAGTACACTTGGAAGAAGACTTTCTAGGAAGATGATTGTTCCAGTATATTGTGATAACTTAACTACCCTTTATTACCCCATAAGATAACTCTGTATTTTAGTATGTAATGTGAAAACTATAAAACCTGGAATTGCATTCCAGAACAAAGTATCATTATATTTTTCTGAGAAATAGTTCACATGTCATAAAAAATATAATCCATGATTTTTAGTATACAAGTCTCTGTATCTATCACCCTCTAATTTAAGAATATTTTTATCATCTTAGAAAGAAATCCTGTGCTTATTAATTTCTCTCTAACCTCTCTAACACTCGTTACTTTCTTTCTCTCTTTTTCTTTATTAAGTCATTATAACCATATTAGTGGTGAAATAGTATCTCACTGTGGTTTTGATTTACATTTCCCTAATGACTAGTGATGTTGAGCATGTTTTCAGTTGCTTATTGGCCATTTGTATATCTTCTTTTGAGAAATGTCTATTCAAGTTCTTTGCCTATTTTTGAATTGGATTGTTTGTTTTTATTTTTAACTAGAGACCCAGTGCACGACATTCGTGCACTGGGGGGAGTCACTCAGCCCGATCTGCACCCCCTTGCAGTTGGACATCCCTCGAGGGGTCCTTAGTGCTGCTGTGGAGGCGGGAGAGGCTCCTGCCACTGCCACCATCACTGTGCTCGTTAGCTGTGAGTCTGGCTTCTGGCTGACAGCCAGGGGGCAGCTTCTGCGTTGAGGGTCTGCCCCCTGGTGGTCAGTGTGCATCATAGCAATTGGTCGTTCCACTGTTTGGTCAATTTGCATATTAGGGTTGTATTATATAGGATTGTAGAAATTCTTTATGTAGTATCCTTTGATGCATAGAGGTTCTTAATTTTGATGAAGTCCAATTTATTTTTTTTTCTGTTGTTGTTTGTGTTTTTGGTGTCATATCATGAAATCGTGGGCAAATTCATTGTTATGAAGATTTTTACCAACGTTTTCTTCTAAGAGTTCTATAGATTAGCTGTTAAGTTTTGATGCTATTGTAAATTGGATTTTTTTTCTTTGTTCTCTTTTGTAGATGTTAAAAAAGGAAATTTTTATTAAAATGAAGTGACTATTATTAAAGGGGTTGTACAAAAAAACTAAGAGAGTGATCTTTGGTTTGGGAGGATTCTTTTTTTTTTTTAAATATATTTTTTATTGATTTTTTACAGAGAGGAAGGGAGAGAGATAGAGAGTTAGAAACATCAATGAGAGAGAAACATCGACCAGCTGCCTCCCGCACATCTCCCACGGGGGATGTGCCCGCAACCCAGGTACATGCCCTTAACCGGAATCGAACCTGGGACCTTTCAGTCCGCAGGCCGACGCTCTATCCACTGAGCCAAACCGGTTTCGGCTTGGGAGGATTCTTATATGTATTCGTACATATAAGGATTTTGGAATGAGGTACTCAAGAATGAGGATTTTGGAATTTATCTTAAGAGATTTGCTTTTAAACAAGGATTTAATATGTTCTGTTATGCATTATAATAAAAAAGTTTACTCTGACTACAGTTATCAAATGAATTGGAGAAGGTAAGAATAGATTCAGTTTGGCAATGTGATTTGTGGTGGAAGCGAGTGTGGTGGCAATGGGGATGGAGAAGAGTGAAATGATTTGAAGTGCTAAACATGCTTTTTATTTTAAAAATAAATAAATAAATAAATACTTATTTTTGAATATATTTTTTGTTGATTTCAGAGAGGAAGGGAGAGGGAGAGAGAGATAGAAACATCAATGATGAGAGAGAATCATGCCTCCTGCATGCCCCACACTGGGGATTGAGCCTGCAACCCAGGCATATGCCCTGACCAGGAATCGAGCCATGACCTCCTGGTTCATAGGTTGATGCTCAACCACTGAGCCATGCCGGCTGGGCAAAATATTTCATTTTTTTAGACCAGTGATTTATTGTACTTGACAGTATCTGGGACATTTTTTATTTTTTTGTTTTATTTGTTAATTCTCACCCGAGGATATTTTTCCATTGATTTTTAGAGAGAGTGGAGGGGAAAGGGAGAGACAGAGAGAGAAACATTGATGTGAGAGAGACAAGTTGATTGGTTGCCTCCCAAATGAGCCCGCCCAGGACCAGTGATTGAGCTTGCAACCTAGGCATGTGCCCTTGACCAGAATTGAACCCAGGACCCTTCAATCCGCAGGCTGACGCTCTATCCACTGAGCCAAACTGGATACGGTTCAATTGATGTTTCTTTCATTTCAGAGTTAATTATTAATTCCTATTATTCAAAGTGTGTTTATATTTTTTGGGACTGCCTATATGCTCCAAAAATACTTTCTTATAGAGTTTAACCTGATTCAGTTTGTATGATAAGTATATAACTAATTATGTAAGATAGAGACTTAAGTTCCTACTTTTTCCCCCTGAAATATTTTCCTAAATTGACAGCACTATGTCTGGAAATGCCAAGCTATAAGAAAATAGTAAACTTACAAAACAAAGAACCACATATCTGCCATCTGCTTGGTCCTGAAAAATTGATTTATTTGCATTCATGGTTATACATTTATTATTTAGTGCCATGGAGTTTGTCATGCAAACTCTAAATCTGTAGCATTATTAACAGTTGTGGTATAAAAGGAAAGTAAGGGGCACATTTCAGTATGAATGTTATTTTGTTCTGGGATGTTTTATTTTTGTGCTTGGGACGGTAAAGGCTTTGTGTTCTTCGGTAGCCTTGTCTGCTTTGAGAAGTAAGATCCTGGGTCTCAAAATGCTAGTGTTACTACAGTGATCTGTGTCCCAACTGACCATAATTTTTTAGCCTGTCAAACTGTAACTTGTGAAATTTGCAAGAGAGTGAATCTTTTCTCTTTTAAATGTGATCATGTTGCAGCCTGATTATACAGATAACTCATAGATTTTTCTCAAATTGTCTGTTTTTACTTGATGGTTGGGTTTGTCCATCTTTATATGCTTCTTTGAGACCTTACTGTAAGAAGTGTTTTCATCAACACCAGGTGGTCCTGTTCTAACAAGATGTAATTAATGCCTACATTTTTAAAATAGCTACTGTGTCAGAAAAGAGTTAAGCTCTATGTCTTGAGATGTATAAGGAGGCTTTTGTAGATGACTAAGAATTGGACAGTGAGGATGATGTGAGGTAGTACATATTTTATTTGAGGATGAGGGTTACAGAAAGCCTATTAGACATTTCTGACATACAGTTTTCAGTTGTTGCTCTGACTAGAAGTCAGTTTATACCAAGGCCATTTGGGAAACAAAATAGTGAATTCTGGGAGTGATCTCAACCACCCCCAACTCCAAAACATCATGAGCAAGATGGGTGGTGTATGTGTGTCTGTCTGCTTGCCTTTCTCCTCACATCAAATCAACCATTTCAGAATTAAACTACCCCAGGTAGTCAGAGAATAAAGGTAACCTTCAAAATCAAGAATGCCATTAAGGAAAAATAAGTATAGAGAAAATCCTTAATTGTACAGAATTACTCTGGCATGAAAGCAGTGTTATGTAGGAACTGAGCATATTTTTAACCATCAGGGAAATGTTTTCAGTGTCAGAAACAGTCAAGGAAAGAGCATGGGTAGAGAAGACTAGGGCAGCATGGATTGAGCCTTGAGAAGTAAGTACCTTTATTTGGGTAGAGAAGAAGAAAAAGAGAGACAAGCAGCAGAGATAGATAGGTTCCTAACGATCAGAGAAGCTGCCACATCTACCAAACACAAATTCCAAGGGGCTGACACCGTATTAGATTTACAAAAGAAAGAATAAAGAGGAAAAAGAACTTCCTTCCTCACTTCCCACCCCCCTTTTCAAGGAGTTTAGCATTGGAAAGGCTGGCAGAAAGAGAGTGATAGCAGTCCAATGCTTAGAACTCTGCATCTTGGAAATGGTCTTGGTTGTATATCTTTATTGTCTGTCAAAACAGTTTGTTGCTAAATTTCCTATTGGCTTTCTTGTTGCATTTATCTGGTTTTGCAAACTCTTTGAGTTATAGGGGGTTTCAGAGAAAAAACTCTCATGGAAGGTTCAATGTTTTGGGGTGAAAAATGTGTTTTAAAGGAGACTCTGTTTTATATGTCTACTTAAGGTTCACACACAACAGTGCCTGATTGTAGCTTTTGGCCATGTTCAGGACATTTAATATTTCCTCTAGAGCTGATGTGGAAAGTTGGGCTGCTAATTAGTAAAATATTTTGCAGATGTTTCTGTGGGCTGAGCTCAGCCCTAGGTGACATCAAGGGATAATTTATCAGGTAGCAAATGTTACTGTGTGTATATTGCTATGCAGAAATATCTCCCAAGATCCTTTACTTGAATTGATAATCCAGCTGGAAAAAAAATAACTGAAAGCACACAAGTTGTATGGACAACTTGGATTCACTCAGTATGTAGAAGTATTTCTGTAAATATGATACATGTGAAGGCATGTGAAAGATATTACAAATAGCTGATTCTAGAGTGTATTATTTTGCAGTGAGGAGAGTAAGAGGGTTGGTTGCTTCCCCTTTGTGATCTCATAGCTCTCTGCTTTTATTCCAGCATGTAATAAACATTGGGACTACTTGCTATCTTATTCATTTATTTAATTACTCAACTGATATTTATTTAGTGAATGCTCATTAGGTGTAGGACTTTGAGCTAGATGCTAGGGATAGAGAAATAAATAAAATCCTGCCCTAAAAGAGCTTTTTGCTTAGGGCGGAAGATAGGAAATGTATTTAAAACACAGCATTTGCTAAAGTTGAACCTTTTGCAAGAGCCTAAAATTGCTTAATACATAGCTACTAAATGTGTGAAAGTATGCATAAAGTGCTAAAGAATATAATACTGGGTCACTGTGGTAGTCTCCCTTCCTAGCCATGGAAGAGCATTTTCTTGTTTATTGGCAAAGCTGTCACCATTTAATTGGTATCAGATTCTGACTTGCACAAGTGACATTCTTCATGTCTAAAGCCTGGGGAGTGCGGGGTTACTGCGCAAAGATGTATTTTTCAAGTGTTTCTGCGAAGTTGAACTAATTGCTGCAATGGGTGATGGAAAACATACGATATGGTACGTTTCTTTTCGTCCGTATTTCAGAGCTAGTCTTACCTGCGAAGGAACTGGGAGGCCAGAACTAGGCCGTTCTGCTGGCATTTTGTAATTCAGAAGAATAATTAGCCAGCTGAGTGAGGAGTAACTGAACGCCCTGCTGTGGTCTCTGCCCTGTGAGTTAGCTACACAGACGGGTTTTTATTTAAAAAAAGAAAAAAGTAGAAAAAAAATAATACTGGGCGCTAGTACAAACCTGTCAACGTAAGAAACATCCAAACCTGTAAGGATTTTTATGAGTTTATTTGAGCCAAACTGACAGCAATTGCCGGGAAGCCAAATCTCAATGTGTTATTGGTGGAAGTGGGGGATTGATCCCTTTCCCCACTAGGTGTTAGGGGTCAGATTCTTACGATACCTTGAAAAAAAGATTTTTCTAAGACCTGCGTGGAAGGATGATTTTTTTTTTAACGTGGAATTACATCCAGTTCTGAAGATGTGCAGCTGAGGATTCAGC
>NW_006294764.1:615934-624494 GCF_000327345.1 Myotis davidii
TTTCCATTACATGTGGAGTTGTGTCCCGGACAACATTAGACTAGTTGCAGTCCATTAGTCCATCGTGTGTGGAGTCTACATGGCATGAGCCGTGTGGGCAACTGCTGGGGAGTCAGGATTCCAGTGTGCAAGACAGAGGGAACTCTTTTGTTTAGGAGCTTATGTATCTCAAATCTTCCCATGCTTGCAGTGGACACACTTATTCTGTCCAATGACCTATTCCCAGGTGTGACTGATGGACAAGTACCTTCCCTATTTCATCCATACTTTACTGAGTATGTATCTATTTGGCCTTCCCTTTACTCCTTTCTAGTTATTTATAACTAGTTAATTACAACAGTACCAAATGGATTGAGAAAATGCTCCAGAGAATGGCTGGTTTGCACCTTATTATATACATTACTATCATAAAAGGGTTACATGAAATTCATTGGTGATAGATTAGGGAGGGAGGAGAAAGCAAGCAAGGAAATTTCTGAGATTGGATACAAAGTAAAAAAGGAATAGACACACACTTCCTTTACACCTGTGGGTATGGGACTGTTAACAGTCAATAACATGATAATAATAATAAGAGGATTTGTGGTTTGCCCTAGCTGGTTTGGCTCAGTGGATAGAGCGTTGGCCTGTGGACTGAAGGGTCCAGGGTTTGATTCTGGTCAAGGGCACATGCCTGGATTGCAGGCTCGATCCCCAGTAGGGGGTGTGCAGGAGGCGGCCAATCAATGTTTCTCTCTCATCATTGATGTTTCTCTCTCTCTCCCTCTCCCTTCCTTTCTGAAATCAATAAAATTATATTTTGTAAAAAAAGAGGCTTTCTGATCTATGTCCTGGTGGTTGTGCCTGGAAGGGTGTGGAAAAAGGGAAGTTACCTTGACATTCCAAAGGTATGCTATTTTAAATGCAAAAAGACAATAGACCAGCTCAGTTAAGGTAAACACTGACCTTTTGTCACGGGAGATACCAGTTTAGGACATGACTACCCACCATGACTTGATTTTAGTTTAAAAGTTTTAGTTTCAGACGATCCTATGTGCTTACTTACAGTCTAGTCCAGGGGTCCTCAAACTTTTTAAACAGGGGGCCAGTTCACTGTCCCTCAGACCGTTGGAGGGCTGGACTATAGTTTAAAAAAAAAGTATGAACAAATTCCTATGCATACTGCACATATCTTATTTTGAAGTAAAAAAACAAAACGGGAACAAATACAATATTTATATTTGCATGTGGCCTGCGGGACGTAGTTTGAGGACCCCTGGTCTAGTCTCTAAGTTTGTAAGGCTGCTATGCAGGCCTCCCCTGAGCTTCTCAGGTTTAGTATGTGACCCCTTCTTTGTCCACAAACCTTATTTGAAGGGGTCATAGAAGAAGGTCACTCTTGAGTTTTCTTGAAGGAGAGGAGAGCTTGTCTGGTGAACAAGCAGGGAAGGCATTTCAAGCAGGAGAAGAAGCATGTGTGGAGGCACAGAGGAATGTGAGCGTGGAATATTCTAGGAGTGGTGAGAAATGGGGTTTGTTTCAAGTCTAGTGGGTACAGGTAAAGGAAAGGCAAGCCTGTGAAGACTAGAACGGTCGGCAGAGACCAGAAAATTAAACATTTTTTCTTGATCCAGAGTCGCTGGAGCTTTGTTTCTTCATTTTATTAGGTTTTATTTTCCACCTCCAAATCAGCTTTTGGTTTGTTGAACCTCTCTATTGTTTCCTTGTTTTCCATTTCATTAGTTTTTGTTTTTATCTTTATTACACTTTCTTGTTTTTTAGCATTTTTGGTTGAATTCTAGCTCATTTATGTTTTAATCTTTTGCAAATCAGGTAGGATTGTCTTGGGCAGTATGTTACAGAAACCTGAAGACAGTGGCTTATTCAAATAAGAGATTAATTTTTCTCAAGAAATTTTGATAAATTTCTCTGCTGTGCATCTGCTTGAGGATGTCATCAACAATCCAGTCTTCTAGCTTCTTATATGTAGTGTGTAACTTTTGTTTTTTTGGTTACATGATAGCTGTTTTTGATGCAAGCACCACACATCTTTGCTCCAGTCTATAACAAGGGAGAAGGATAAAGGACAGTTTCACTAAGAAAACAGTAGCATTCTCAGATGCCACCTAGCAATACTTAATCTCCTTACTAGGGCTCTGCCACCTGGCCCAAGCCAGCTGCAAGGAAGATTGCCAGATTGAATGTGTCAACTGAGAACATTGTTATCTAAGATGTTGGGTAAATAATTAGTATTGTCCATTATTATTGTTTTTAACTATCTTTTTATTGTTGATTTCTAATTTTATTTTATCATGGTCTAGGAATATAGTTTTTGAGAATTGAAATTTTTGGAGAATTCATTTATGTGCATTTTGGTAAATGTTTTATGTATACTTGAAAAAACGCCCACACCTGTCTTGTTGGGACAGGATTAGATCAAGTATGTCAAATTTATTAATATGTATGTTATATCCATACTCATTTCTTGTCTGTTTGAGCTGTTACTGTCTAAGAAGTAGGTTAAAATATGCCATGAAGATTGTGGATTTGCCATTTTCCTTGTTTTTTTTTTTTGTCAGTTTTTATGTTGTATATTACTGTTACTGGACAGGAAACCTAGCCCTGAGCCTAGCACCAGCCGCCGGTAGTGTGTGGATTCTTGAATTCATGCAGGAAAGATTTCTCATTATAGTTCCAAGTGAGTTTTAGAGGACAGCTATTAAATCTGGGGACAGTGAAACAAGGAAGGGCCTAGGATAGAAAAAGCAACAGGAGGGAGATTAGCTAAGAAGTCGAGAAGCCCTGGCATGTGTGGCTCAGTTGATTGGGCATCATCCCATGCACCAGGGGGTCACTGGTTTGAGGTGTACAGGAGGCAACCGATCTTTCACTCTCACATCGATGGTCTCTCTCTCTGTCTCTCTCTCCCTCCCTTCCTCTTCCTCTAAAATCAATAAACTATTCTTAAAAAACACACAAAACAAAACAGAAAAAAGGAGGCCTTAGGGACAGGGTTAGGGGATTAGCCCAGGATGAGCTGCTGCTGCCCATTGCTTCCAGGTTGCAAGTCTTGTGTGGGGTCCCTTAGATGGAGTTTTCATTTTGAGGGTTTTTTAAGGCTGGGGGCGGGGGAGGGGTTAGGAGAGGTCTTAGGGGAGGACCTGAATAGAATATTCATCAGCTTTATGCTGATGTGCCAAAATGAGATTTATTCCCTCCTTGGGTGTGGTTGGCAAATGGCATTAATTGGATTTCTGCTATCTCTCCCTGAGCTGGGGATTTAAGCTGTAATATAGGGGATGTTAATAATACCTACCTCATAGAATCATTTTGAGGATTCAATGAGTTAATATATATAAAGGAATTACACAGCAGAACCTAGTATGTAGCTAGTGCTATAAATGTTACCTATATTATTGCTATTATAACAATTTTTTTAAAAAAATATATTTTATTGATCTTTTACAGAGAGGAAGGGAGAGAGTTAGAAACATCGATGAGAGAGAAACATCGATCAGCTGCCTCCTGCACATCTCCTACTGGGGATGTGCCTGCAACCCAGGTACATGCCCTTGACCGGAATCGAACCTGGGACCTCTCAGTCCGCAGGCCGACGCTCTATGCACTGAGCCAAACCGGTTTCGGCTAACAATTTTTTTTATGGTGAAAACATCTTTATAGTTAGAATTAGCCAGCTGGACTCAGTTTAGGTGACCCCAGTTTTGTTGACAACATCGAAAGTGTCATAGTCACAAGTCAGTTGAATATGTGCCTTCTTTTCTCCCTCAGGCCTGATCAGGTTTTGACCTTGGCAACGTCATTTTCTTAGTGCTTCGTCACAGCTTGTTTGATCTTGTGCTTGTTGGCCTTGACATCCACAAATGAACAGAACAAATGTGTTGTTGTTTTCTATCTTCTTCGTGGCTGACTCAGTAGTTAGGAGTTATAGCGTTCAAGCTTACTTCACCTGGGGACACTCTTCCAAGGATATTTGGGCTGCTTTCAGAGCTGCTGTGTCTTGGGCTGTGGGAAGGTGGGTGATATGAATATCTTTTTTGTTGTGGCTGTGGACTCCTTTCAGCCCTGCTTTCTTGACCTTGAAAGCCATTACTTTGGCTTCTGCTTTGGGAGGGGCAGGGACTTCTGTTGCTTTTGATGCCATCTTCATGAAAAGCAATGACAATTTTTTTTAAACATAACTCTTAACTACTCTGGAATGAAATTAATAGGTAATTAAGGTTACTATTGCTGGTAAGTATAAAACATCACCATGATACCCTAACTTTATGATAAAAGTAAAAGAAAATTAAATTAGTAAAAATAAAGTATCAGTATGCAAATTTTGGGGCCTGACCATTCTAGAAGAAATAATGAAGTAGTCAGATACTAGTTTTAGATTTTTTTGTTTTTAAATATATTTTATTGATTTTTTTACAGAGAGGAAGGGAGAGAGACAGTTAGAAACATCGATGAGAAAGAAACATCAATCAGCTGCCTCCTGCACATCTCCTACTGGGGATGTGCCTGCAACCAAGGTACATGCCCCGGACCGGAATCAAACCGGGGACCCTTCAGTCCGCAGGTGGATGCTCTATCCACTGAGCCAAACTAGCGTGGATTCAATGTTTATTTTTAAATTGCCAGTGTGCATCATATATACCGGTTGGTTGGTTGGTCAGATGGATGGATAGAAGGACAGCTTTTGTTTTTTACATTTTTTAAAATATATTTTTACTGATTCAAGGAGGAAGGGAGAAAGAGAGGGAGATAGAAACATTAATGATGATCGGCCTCGCCCTACCAGGGATGGAGCCTGAAACCCAGGCATGTACCCTGGCTGGGAATCGAACCATGACTTCCTGATTCATAGGTCGAGGCTCAACTACTGAGCACCCCAGCGATTCATAGGTCGATGCTCAACTACTGAGCACACCAGCCAGACACTCTAGTCTATTCTTAAAAAAAAAAAAAAAATTATCCAAATCTATGAATCCTTTGAGATTTCACTGAAGCCCCATGAAGTTTTTCCCTGAGTGCTCATTTCATCAACATCTATATAAATACCTCTGTGCTATATCCAAGGATATGTTTTTATTAAATTTAGAGAGAGAGGAAGGGGAGAAGAGAGAGAGACAGAGAGAGAAAGAAAGAAACATCAATCAGTTGCCTCCCATACATGCCCTGACCTGGGATTGAAACTGCAACCTTTTTGGTGTATTGGATGGATGATGCTCCAACCAGCTGATTCTTTATTCTCTTTCTTATCTGACTATCCATATAGCTTATTGCTTGTCATTTTCTAGATGGTAAAATTGAGAAAAATTGTGCTGCTATGAACATAGGGGTGCATATGTCCTTTCTGTTTGGTGTTTCTGGTTTCTTGGGATATATTCCTAGAAGTGGGATTACTGGGTGAAATGAGAGTTCCATTTTTAATTTTTTGAGGAAACTCCATACTGTTCTCCACAGTGGCTTCATTCCCACCAGCAGTGTACAAGAGTTCCTTTTTCTCCACATCCTGGAGAAAAATCAGAGATACATCAGTTAAACATCTATCCTTTCGGCTCCGTGGGCCGGATAGAACAGCCGACGGCCCGCGGGCCGTAGTTTGCCCACGGCTGTCCTAGACACTAGAGCAAAGTGAGCCTGGAACAAGTTACTATTGTGGTGGGGGATGGAGGGAAAGCAAAGGTGAGAGACATAAGTAAAATCAGAGTGTCTAGGAAAATACTAGCAATGTTTCTCTCTCTCTCTCTCTCTCTCTCTCTCTCTCTCTTTCCCAGTCAGTAGTAACATATACTACTTTTCTATTTCCATTCTCCCCCCAACCTGTGCCACCAAAAAAGAAAAAGAAAGAAAAGCACTCTCTGCCTCACCACCCACCCCAAATAAATAAATAAATGGTTTATTGGCCCTTAGAAATTATATTAAAAGTATAATTTAACTGTTGTTACTATTGTTTTCACTGTGCCCTTATGACGTGACAAGGCCTTCTAGGCACTGTAAGACAAGAATGAATATACGTCCCAGTCTCAAGATGCTCTATAGCCTAGTGAGGAGATATGTAAATTTATAGACAGAACTGTATGATGAATGGAATACTGGTGTTATGAATGTTGTCCTGAGGTAGTATAAATAATTTCCAGAGAGAGTAAAGGAAGACTTCAGCAAGGATAGGATATTTGAGTATAGCTTGAAAGATAAATAAAATTTGAGGAGCTCGAAGAAAGGAGAATAATATTTGATGCAGATGAAAGACAAAATACAATGAGTTATGAACATGTTCATCATCTTGTCCACTTGTTTAAGGAAGTAGGGTTCTTTCTGATTAGTTTGAAACACAAGTTGTTTATCCCTGAATTTCACACATTGTTTTAATATCAGACTTTCTTAAAAGCAGACATTTTGTTAACAACTCAGTGTTAGTTTTCAGATGATGGAGGGAAAAAAAGAAGAGTGACTTTCAGAATGGAGAGCTCTTATCAAAACACAGATGTCTTCTGTAAATAGAGTTGGAAAAACACTGTCAGTGTGTTCTTTGTATATAAATGTCTCATTTAACTTATCCATGCAGGATCTGAAAAGGAAAGCTAGTTCTCTTTTATCAATCACGAGGTACATGACAACAGAATCATTGATGCACTAGGAAGAGAGTTGAATTCCAAATCTTACTAAGTGATCTAGAAGAGAGGAGAGATAGCCAGTGTTCTAAGTTTTTCTGATTAGGGTTCTTGTGGTTCTGAGTGTTTTCCTTCCTCCACCCCCTTCTTCTGTCTGGCCACATTGTTCCTTTGAATTCCACCATAAGCTGTGATGTCTGTCCTATATTAATTGATATGCTAAACTTCTGGGCTATTGTCATTTCAATGAATTTCTGTGAAATAATTTTGGTCTTGGATGGAATAAATTCATCTTCATCAATGGACATGAGACCCTAATGTAATCACAGAGTTTACAGGAAAACATCCCCTACTGAGTCTATTTTATCTAAACTGGCACTAAAACACATTGGCATGTTCTACATATAGAGTTTTTGACCTCATATATTCCTGTTGTCCTTGAGCCTCTTTCTTGTCCTATTTTATTTTCCAGGTGCGCCACCGAGCTTCTGGTCAGGTGATGGCTCTTAAGATGAACACATTGAGTAGTAACCGGGCAAACATGCTGAAGGAAATCCAGCTTATGAATAGACTCTCCCACCCCAACATCCTTAGGTAATGGCTTTTTTTTTTCCTTCCTAGGGGTCAGTGAAAAAGTTAAAACATTATTGGAAGCTTGTTAAATAGCATTAACAGCTAAAAAGGATTCAAGATTTCTTGCTGAATCTGTCTTGCTGGGGTTTAGCTGTTGTGTAGGTCTTTTTCTACCTATTGAGACTTAATTTTTCTGGTAGTTAACTGCATTTACTAAAGCAACTTCATCTGTCTCTCAAATTGCTTTACTCTTAGTAGAAGCTCATTAGAACAGTTGTTTCTTACTGCTGAATTAGTAATTTATCAAAGAGAAAAATATTTTGATATTATTATTTTTAAAATATATATTTTATTGATTTTTTACAGAGAGGAAGGGAGAGGGATAGTTTGAAACATTGATGAGAGAGAAACATTGATCAGCTGCCTCCTGCACACTTCTCCTGGGGATATGCCCACAACCAAGGTACATGCCCTTGACGGGAATAGAACCTGGGACCCTTCGGTCCACAGGCCGACTCTATCCACTGAGCCAAACTGGTTAGGGCTATTATTATTTTTAAATATATTTTTATTGATTTCAGAGAGTAAGGGAGAGGGAGAGAGATAGAAACATCAATAATGAGAGAGAATCATTGATTGGCTGCTTCCTGCACGCCTCCTACTAGGGATCGAGCCTGCAACGCAGGCATGTGCCCTCGACCGGAATCAAACCCAGGACCCTTCAGTCCACAGGCCGACACTCTATCCACTGAGCCAAACCAGCTAAGACATCACAGAAAAAAAGATTTTAGTCTTCATACAGTTACTTAATTTTCTTAATTGCTTTATGAGGAATTGTAATTAAATCAATAAACGAAAATAAAAATTGTTATGCCCCAGACTATATTTTAGCATTCACTTGAGGTGACAGAGTTTACCTTTTTAAAGGAGAATTTTTTAAATAATAGGGTTATGTAATTATTACTTTCTGGTAACTACTATCTGAATCTTCCTTACTCTAATTATCTTGATTTTTTTTGTGTGTGTGTGTATGAGGTGAGTATATTTCCAAATGAAACTATGGGGGCAGCCCTAACCAGTTTGGCTCAGTGGGTAGAGTATTGGCCTGAGGACTGAGGAGTCACGGGTTCGATTCCAGTCAAGGGCACATGCCTGAGTTGCAGGCTTGATCCTGCCAATCAATGATTCTCTCTCATCATTGATGTTTCTATCTCTCTCTCCCCCTCCCTTCCTTTCTGAAATCAATAAAGAAAGATATTTTTAAAAAGCAATCAGTCCCTGAGACACGGTAGTATGGGGGGTGGGGGGTGGGGGGGGAGTGTGGCTAGCGCACGAGAGAGAGAGAGAGAGAGAGAGAGAGAGAGAGAGAGAGGGAGAGAGAGGGGGGT
>NW_006294764.1:625435-636429 GCF_000327345.1 Myotis davidii
TAGGGAGGTTCTTATCTCCATTCCAGGGAGTAAAGATTATGTAGCTTAAGCATGATTGTTCGTAGTTAAAGAGATTAATTACCTGCCTGGCACTTAGTGAAGGGGTTTTATTCCCTCCCTAACTTCAGGGGAAAATCTCTACCTGGGGAAACAACCTTTCTCGGAGAGGTGACCTTGGTTAAAACACATAGTGCCAAGAAGGTGAGCAAACATATTAAGAACAGTATGCCATATATGCCAGGTCCCTTAAAACAGCAAGGATGGACCGGCTCCCGGCAGAACTCCACATACCTGAGAGAGTCATAGGTCCTCACATATATGAGAGCTTTAAAGACAGACAAGGAAAATGACATACATATATGACATTTTGAGTTAAGGATGAGATAAGGCACCTTGGGGCTTCAGAAATTCATTGCAGGGTCATAAGAAGAACTGATATTAAGTAATTAGTAGTTTTCCCTGCCATATAGATGGGTCAAAAAATATTATCTCTGATAATCTCTTATTATGAGCAAGGCCCCAGTTCAAATTTTTTTAGTTAATTAAAGGAGTGGAGGCGGGGGGCAGCAGCAGAAGTTTCTCCTGAGCCTACAGGGTCTAAATTGCCTTTAGCTCAAAATAATCTGCGTACCAAGAGATTATGTGTTGGCTAAGGGCTGTGACTCTGAGGACTGGACTCTTATCATGCTTCTCTTAGAAGTATTGAGGATTTGGTAGGATAGTATTGGTAGATAAAGATAGATAGGTAGAATTAGGCCAAATTATTCAGAAGTATTTTGCATAAAGCCAAGATTATATATATATTTTTTAAATATATTTTATTGATTTTTTACAGAGAGGAAGGGAGAGAGATAGAGAGTTAGAAACATCGATGAGAGAGAAATATCGATCAGCTGCCTCCTGCACATCCCCCACTGGGGATGTGCCTGCAACCAAGGTACATGCCCTTGATCGGAATCGAACCTGGGACCCTTCAGTCCGCAGGCCGACGCTCTCTCCACTGAGCCAAACCGGTCTCGGCCAAGATTATATTTTATGCTCTGTGTATTGGAGTCGGAGCAAGGACTAGCATGACAGAGGGTGACTGATGGCAAACTCAAAAAATGGTTGTTTAGTGTTGAGGAGACTAGTGGCCAAGAGATCAATTAGGAGGCCTCTTCAATATTTGAGAGTGAGATTTGATATTCTGCTTAGGAATTTTTAAACTGACCATATTTTCATCTTAAAAAATAATATTTTTATGGTTTTTGCTCCTGTTATAGAAGTGATACATCATCACTATGGAATATTTAAAAAATAAAGTTAGCAAAAACAAGAAAAAAGTTGCCCTTAATCTCAACATCTAGGGATCAAACTAGTATTAACATTTTGTATATTTCCTACCAATATTTTTTTATTTCATCACTTCTCTTTTTATTGTCTTCACTGTGAACTTGACTTGGGAATGTATGAGAAGACTAACTTTAAATAAATTTTATTACATCACAGCAAAACTTAAAAAGACATAATTATTATGCCCTGGCCAGTGTACTCAATGGTTAGCGCTTTGGCCTGCCCACCGAAGGATTGAGGGTTTGATTCCTGGGGGCACATACCTGGGTTGCAGGTTCAGTCCTTGGCCTAGTTGGGGTGGCTGGTGGGAGGCAACCAATTGATGTGCCTTTCTCACATCAATGTTTCTCTCGCTCTCTCTCTCTCTCTCTCTCTCTCCCGCACACCCCTCCCTTCCTTCATTTCTTTCCTATATAATAAAAGGGTAATATACAAATCGACCCAATGGTAGAATGACTAGTTGCTATGACACGCACTGACCACCAGGGGACAGACACTTAACTCAGGAGCTGCCCTTGGTGGTCAGTGCGCTCCCACAGGGGGAGCTCCGCTCAGCCAGAAGCCAGGCTCACAGCTGGTGAGCGCAGCAGTGGTGGCGGCAGAGGCGGCAGCACTAAGGATGTCCAACTGTGTCGGGAAGCAGGGCTAAGCTGTCAGTCGGACATCCCCTGAGGGCTCACTGACTGCGAGATGGCCCAGGCCTGGCTGAGGGGGGGGACCTCCCCCCCCCTGCCCCCAGTGCATGAATCTTGTGCACCGGGCCTCTTAGTATATATATAAATATGTTTGTTATACAATGGAAGTAGTATAGTATAATGATTAGAAATAAAGCCTCTAGCCCTAGCTGGTATGGCTCAGTTGGAGCATGATCCCGTGCACCCAAAGGGTCTTGGGTTCAATTCCTTGTTAGGGCATATGCCCAGGTTGTGAGTTCCATTCCTCTTCCTCTCCCTCTCCCTCCCCATCCTCCTCAAAAAATATATATATATATATATCCTCGGGTGGCGAATAAAAAAAAAGTTATAAAAGAAATGAAGGCTTTAGATTCTAGATCAGGGATGGGCAACCTTTTTGTGAGTGTGTGCCAAAACCAGCAAAATCTCTGACTCAAAATTCTTCTGCGTGCCAACCCTAATTTTTTGAGAACATGTTACGCCTACTTGGTACTCTTAAGGTGTACGTATGTGAAGAACCTTGAAGAAATAATAAAATTCATTCGGGTTGGATCTAGGAAGGCAGGGAGAGTTAAGGCAGAGGCATAGAAATTGCTCTTCCCCTCTCTCATCAATCCATGTCTATTGGTCTTTAAGATAACTTGTTATGTAAAATTATTTATTTATCTAAGGTGCACCTACACAGAATTTATCTGAAAAATAAAAAAGTCGATATTAAGAAAAAAATTGTAAATGGAAGATTATAAGAGAGGGTTTTGCGTGCCAGCAAGTTACTGGCGTGCCATGTTTGACACGCATTCCAGGGGTTGCCCACCCCTGTTCTAGATCAAGCGGCCTGGATTCAAATCCTAGATTTGGGAAAAATTACTCAACCTCTTGGATTCTTAGTTTTCCTATCTATAAAATGAGGGTAATGACAGTAAATATCTCATAGAGTTGTTATCAAGCATTCATTAAATTAGCACATGTAAAGCACATGGAATAGTACCTGGCATGTGTTAAGTGCCTACTAAGTGTTAGTTATTATAATTAGCTTACTTTCCTGTGGCTAGTTCTTTAAGGCCTAATGAAGCCTGTCTGTCTTTTATCATTCATTCACTCACCAAACATTTGTTGTGTATCTACTGCTGTTTTGAATACATTCAAGGGTTTTCTGCTAAGTGATGCTGTTGAATAGAACTTTCTGCTGTGATGGAAATATTTTTTATCATGTTGTCCAAAAAGCCACATATAGCTAGCTAATGAGCATTGAAATGTGGCTGGAGTGAACAGGCACTAAATTTTTTATTTTATTTAAATTACCACATGAAGCTTTGCGCAGTGGCAGTATGGTAGCCAATGAGGTTTATCCGAGACGTGATTATTGCTAATTGGAAAAAAAAACTACCACATGAATCTAGTGGCTACTGTACTGGACAATACTGGGTTAGATAGAGTCCATCTACATCTTTGCTCTTGTTTTGCTAAATGTATATATGTTCCAGTCTAGAACCATAGTGGTGTGACGAGACCAACGATACTATTACTATTCTAATGTCTCCTTGATCTACTTTCTTAGCCTATCCATTTTTGGTTCCATTGCTCAAAAATGACATACCCTCTCTTTTAACTTACAGGAAGTTATATTCTTGTTCTCAGCTAAATTCTCTAATATAAAAACTAGTTGCCCTAACCGGTGTGGCTCAGTGTATAGTGCGCTGGACTGCGGACTGAAGGGTTCCGGATTCGATTCCTGTCAAGTGCATGCCCTTGACCGGAATCGAACCTGGGACCTTTCAGTCCTAAGGCCGACGCTCTATCCACTGAGCCAAACCGGTTACGGTGATAATAGCCATCTTGACAGGTGTGAGATGGTACCTCATTGTTTTGATTTGCATCTCTTGGATAATTAGTGACTTTGAGCATGTTTTCATATATCTCTTGGGCTTCAGTATATCACTTTTGAAAAGTGTCTGTTTCAGTCCTTTGCCTAATCTAAGCATGACTGTGTTCCATTCTCAAAATTCTGAGAATTTGCCTGGTCAGCATGGCCCAGTGGTTGAGCATTGATTTATGAACCAGGAGGCCCTGGTTGATTTCAGGTCAGGGCACATAAAAAAATATATATTTTTAAAAATTCTTAGAATTTTAATTTTCTAAATGAATTTCTAGTTGTCTTAGAAATTTACTAAAACTATACTTTTTATAATTTAAAATTTTTGTGACTGTTAGTATGGCTCATAGTCTGTTTTCAAGCTGTAAATACTATGTTTTCTTTTAAAAAATATATATTTTATTTTTTAATTTTTCTTGATTTCAGAGAAGGGCGAGGGATAGAGAGCTAGAAACATCAACGATGAGAGAGAATCATTGATCAGCTGCCTCTTGTACACCCCCTACTGGGGATTGAGCCCGCAACTCAGGCATGTGCCTGACCAGGAATTGAACCATGATCTTCTGGTTCATCGGTCGATGCTGAACCACTAAGCCACATTGGCCGGTCATAAGTTCTCTTTTATATGCGCACAAACTGAGGCAGAAGTATAAACCAAAGTTTTCCCTCAAATTGAGATTATTAGATTTAAATTGGGAAGAATCCATCTCATGGAACTCTAGGATTTTCACAGACATGCCTCCTCAGGGACAACCTCAGAAGGGAGGTTGCTGAGAAGCTGAGGCTTTCAGTGCCCTTCTCTGTTTCCAGCTAAAGCAGCTCTACTTTTTATCTGTTTTGTATTGAACTTCTATATAAGAGTTTTGAAGGTAGGGTTTCCTGCTTAAAAACAGAACATATTGAAAATAACTGCATTCGTGATTTGGAAAATTCTGCTTGGGAAAGGAGGCTACCTGCATGATCTGCCAGATGCTAGGCATCTAATCTTCTGGGCATGTCTTGGTCGCTGCTGACACAGCTATTTTGTGCCCAGTAGGAGTGAGTGAGCTGAACTTTCACAGTTTTATTTTTCTATTTTTCTTGACCCCCAACCTCACTACTTCCTCTTTTCCTTTCATCTTTCTCCCTCCTAAGATTTCTAGTTGGAAGTAAAAGAGTGGGCCTGGTAAGTCATAAAAGCAGTAAGTTTACATATTTTGTTTGTGTGGGTATATATATATATATATTTTAATACATGAATACAGTTAAGATTGGTTGTTTTATCATCAGTTGCTCTAAGTTATCAGTTAAAAAAACAGAACAATAAAGTACTTTGTTGAATGCAGAAACTGATTGTTTGGTCTTCTTGTGAATAAGGTTGTTTATGCCAGGAAGTCTTGTGCTCAAGATCCGTAACCCAATGCTATGCCCTACTCACTTCCACTCCCCAATGGACTTTCTGAGGACCTGTACCAAGATTTGTTCTTATACCTCTTTGTTATTCTTCATGCCATGAGAAATTTAATATTACTTTTAGACTCCTCATTCACATTCTCATGCTTACTTTTTTTAAGGCCACGTTGTAAATTTATTTTTCTATCTATTAATTTTTGTTCAGAATTGTTTTATCTCAAAATTCATTTGTAACAATATGATTATCATTTTGTTAAAATGGAGAATATGCTTTCAATTTTTCAAATATTTATTTGGAACTACTTATACTCAGCCTAGCTCCATGCTGGGTAATAATATCATGGATAACACAAGAGAAGGAGAGCGCTGTTGTCTCCCAGTCTCCTTAGGAAACAAACTATACATCTAATGCTATGAAGATATGGCAGGATATTTTCCTAATCTCAGTTATTAAGATTGCTACCTTTCCAGTTACCCATTCTGAAAATTTCCAAATCATCATTAGTTATTCCTTTTATTTCTTGCTTCTAATCAGAAACTAAGCTCTTGATTCTAAATCTTCAAAGCTTTCTGCATCTTTTTCTTCCCTTATATTAATCTGTCAGTTTAGCCTTCTTCACTTTTGCCTGAAGTGAATTATTTTCCCTATCTCTTCCCCTCACCTCCTTCACTCAGAGAGGAAGGGAGAGGGAGAGAGAAAGAAACATCAATGGCCCTGGCTGGTTTGGCTCAGTGGACAGAGCGTCAGCCTGTGGACTGAAGGGTCCCGGGTTTGATTCCAGTCAAGGGCATGTACATTGGTTGCGGGCACATCCTCAGTAGGGGGTGTGCAGGAGGCAGCTGATCGATGTTTCTTTTTCATCTATGTTTCTAACTCTCTATCCCTCTCCCTTCCTCTATGTAAAATCAATAAAATATTTAAAAAAAGAAACATCAATGATGAGAGAGAATCATTGATTGGCTGCCTCCCGCAAACCCCCTATTGGGGGTTGAGCCCATAACCTGGGCACGTGCCCTGACTGGGAATCAAACCGTGACCTGGTTCATAGGTTGACACTAACCACTGACCCACACCAGTCGGACTATTGATTTTTTAATTTAGATATTTTATTTCCGATATGGAGAGGATCTAGAAAACATCCCATTACATATTTTAGGGAATACAGAAATTGAGTGAAATATGCTCACCCTCGGCCACTTTTCAGCCTGGGAGTATGTGGTGCACATTTTATGGTGCCCACATCTCAGAGCTGGTAGAGAATAGTTGTGCTCAGGTGGTACTATTTTAAGTCTATAGAGATATTCTTCTGAATTCTGCTTCTGTTTTATTTTTTGGTAATATATTTGATGTATTTTAATTATTTTATTGTATTTATTGGGGTGGCATCCTATGTAATAAAAGGCTAATATGCAAATTGTACCCTTGACTGGGAGTTCAACTGGGAATTTGACCAGGAGCAGGGCCAGCTGGACCCCACTTGTGCACGAATTTGTGCACCGGGCCTCTCGTTGGTTAATAAAACCATACATGTTTCAAGTGTACAACTTGATAAAACATCTGCATACTTCATCATGTGCTCACCATCCAAAGTCAGTCTCTTTCCGTCCCCATTTATCCCCACTTTGCCCTCTGGTGCTCACCATCCAAAGTCAGTCTCTTTCCATCCCCATTTATCCACCCTTTGCCCTCTGGCTATCACTGTACTGTTGTCTATGTCTATGTGTCAGGTATTATGTATAAATTTTTTTGCTTAATACCTTCACCTTTTTCACCCCATCTCCCAACCCCGCTCCCCTCTAACAGCTGTCTGTTCTATATATATATATATATATATATATGCTTCTGTTTCTATTTTGTTTATAAAACTTATTTCTTAAAGAACTCACAGTTAAAGTCTGATCTGTTTTTCCAGCCCTATCTTCCACTATTCCTCTTATGGGCTTAACACAGGTCCATGATTTACTAATTTTGTTCTCTTGGATAAGTTATTTGACCTCTGGGCTTTGGTTTCTTCTTTTTAACTAGGGAAATGGAGCAGATCAGTGGTTGGAAATCACACTGAATTAATGTTGAATAATTTTTAAATATCAGGTTAGAAAATATATTATCTCAGAGGTGTATGTGTGTTCCAGAATAAGTAGGAAGTGTTTAAAAATGATGGATTGCCCAGCCGGAGTGGCTCAGTGGTTGAGCGTTGACCTATGAACCAAGAGGTCACGGTTCGATTCCCAGTCAAGGCAAATGTCCTGGTTGCAGGCTCAGTTCCTGGTGAGGGGCAGGCAGGAGGCAGCCTACCAATGATTCTCTCTCATCATGGATGTTTCCATCTCTCCCTCTCCCTTTCTTTCTGAAATCAATAAAAATATTTTTAACATGATGGATTAAAGTGGATCTTTCTGATTTTATCATTGTAATCCTAGTGAGTAACTAGGTGAAAGTCTCATATAGCCCTCAACACAAGTTTTATAACACTAGTATAATTGGTAAGAGGTCTTAACATTTATTTCTCTTCTCTGTATGTACCAAGGTAGAAGGTCTAATGACTTAGGACTTGAGTCTAAGTTCCAATTTCATGTAACCAGAAAAATTATGTAAAGTAAAATATGGAATAAGCTTCGGTAATATTTATGTCATTGTTTGTGGGTAGTGAAAGTAGTACAACCTTAGGAGGTGATTTTCTAAGAAATTATTTTTAATTAAATATAATTGACATGTAATAGAAAATGATTTTTAATATAAACATAGGCAACCATTTGTTGAGTACCTGTTATGGACCACTGATAATCATTTTTCTTTCTCCCATCTCAGCAAATGGAATCGTTTATCTATTACTTAGATTAAAAACCTAAGAGTTGTCCTTAATGTCTTTTCTTCACTCTATTTCAAACCATCATGTGGTTCAACATTATGACCTGAGTCTGACTAGTACTTATCACCTTCATAGCCATGGTCCTAGGCCCATCCACCTAATTGATCTCCTAGATTCCCCTCTTGCCCCATAATAGACAGATTGAACTTTAAGAAGGTAAATCAGATCATACCATCCCCCCTGCTGAATTTCCCTTCTTTGACTTTTTGTCTCCTTTCAAATAAAATACAAACTCTGGGCTTTGACAAATACAATGCTTTGACCTACCTGCCTCTCTGACTTAATTTCTGGTTACTCTTCCTTTATAGTATTTTACCATTCTAACTTCCCTTACTGGCCTTTTTGTTTCTCAAACACACCAATCTCTTTTCCACTTTAGGATCTTTGTACTTACTTTTCTCAAAATGTCTTTATCCCAGAATCATATGGTGTGCTTCTGCTGAGATATCCCCTCTTCAAAGAGACCTTTGTTGACTAGCCTGCCTAAAATAGCCATTCATATCACTATCCCTCCCCTCTGTTTTGTCTTCATAGCTCATATCATTTCTGAAAATATCTTGTTCATTTATTATCTTATTTATTGTTTGTAGCCTTCAGTATAGGTTGAGCTCCCTGAGGATAGAACTTGATCTTGTTCACTATTGTATTTCCAGTGACTATAAAACAGTATCTTATAGAAATGGATACTAATTAGAAGCAAGCCAGTTTGCATTACAGAAACCTACAAAAGCTCAGGAGCTGAAGGTGGGTATCAGGCTTAGGGTGAAAACAGGAGGACTATTGAAAGTCTCCCCCCGACTCCCCAACCCAAGGATATACTTTTAAAGAAACAATTTGATTTTAGGGAGAGGAAGAGAGAAATATTGATGTGAGAGAGAAACATCGATTGGTTGCCTCCTGTATGTGCCCCAACTGGGGATCGAACCCACAACCCAGGTATGTTCCCTGACTAGGAATCAAACCTGTCACCTTTCAGTATACGAAACGATGCTGCAAGCAACTAAGCCACACTGGGCAGGGCTATTGAAAGTCTTTTAAGGGAGAAACTGGGCCTGCAAGTCACTATCCCCATTCACTGCAATTAATAAGTTAACTCTCATCCATACTGATACGATGAGTTACAATGAGTTTTAATTTTGGAGAAAAATTGAGCCAGAAAGGCTTCATACTAGGTAAGCATCTAGCATGACAGAGATAGGGAAGAAGTGCTATACTGAGAAGAGGGAAAGAAAGAGATAGTCTCCATACTGAATAGTGAAGCTTTTGCTATTTCTAGCCTTCATCTATCACTTAGCTCTCATGAAGGCAGGGATCATCTCCATCCCTCACTCCCACCTGCCAGGAAATTGGTGGATTTATTTATATTTAAAAAAATATATTTTATTGATTTTTATTTTTATTTTTTTATTTATTTATTTTTAATATATTTTATTGATTTTTTACAGAGAGGAAGGGAGAGAGATAGTTAGAAACATCGATGAGAGAGAAACATCGATCAGCTGCCTCCTGCACACTCCCTACTGGGTATGTGCCCGCAACCAAGGTATATGCCCTTGACCAGAATTGAACCTGGGACCCTTGAGTCCTCAGGCTGACGCTCTATCCATTGAGCCAAACAGGTTAGGGTGGAAATTGGTGGATTTAGAGGAGGCAGCCCATCTCTAAAAATCAATGGAAAAAATATCCTTGGGTGAGAATTAACAAAACAAAAGAAAGAAAGAAAAAAGAAAAAGAATTCTATATTCAGCCAAACTATCCAGTCCAGCATGAGGGTAAAGACATTTTCAAATACGCAAAGTTTTGAAAATTTTGTTCTCATGTGCCTTTTTTGT
The DNA here is from genome assembly GCF_000327345.1 of Myotis davidii. Lineage (NCBI taxonomy): Eukaryota > Metazoa > Chordata > Mammalia > Chiroptera > Vespertilionidae > Myotis > Myotis davidii. Next base: position 635,409 of record NW_006294764.1, read on the forward strand.
TGTTAATCCTCATTGGAGGATACTTTTTCCATTTATTTTTTTTTTTTTTTTTTTTAGAGAGAGAGCGAGTGGAAGGGAGAAGGAGGGGAAGAGATACAAAGAGAGAAACATCAATGTGAGAGAGACACATCGGTTGGTTGCCTCCCACACACTCCCTGATGGAGGCCAGGGATCGAGCCTGTAACTGAGGTACATACCCTTGAATAGAATTGTACCCGAGACCCTTCAGTTCATGGGCTGATGCTCTAATCAGCTAGGGCTCATGCGCATTTTTTAATGAAGCTACTGGAGGAGGGGTTGCATCAAAACAAAGGGATAAATAAAACAACAAAATAAAAAGGAAGTCATAGGATCTAGAAAGAAGGGGGTAGAAAGATGGAAGCAAGTCCCAGGGCAACTGTTGGGCAACAGTCTATAAAATAAGCAGTCCAGATTGGAGCAGAAGGATCAAGAACTCCAGGAGAGATGTTAGAAAGGATGGTTTTGAGGAAAGAATGTGTAGATGTACAGATGTGTTTGGGAGGGCCAAAATTCATATACAATAGAATTTTTACAATTCTGTTGGAGGCTTTGGAAAGAGTTAGTGGTAGGTGTATAATAACTAAGCAAATGAAAAATTAGAGAAAATAAAAATTCGTGCAAGAAATAAAAATATAATCATAATACATTACTTGGGCTAATCTACACTAATAAAAGAGAAAAATGGTAATTGGCGTATGACGCTACCCTTTTCATTGGCTAATCAGGGCTATATGCAAATTAACTGCCAACTAAGATTGGCAGTTAACTGCCAACAAGATGGCGGTTAATTTGCATATGTAGGCACAATGCAGGGAGGCGAAAGGGAAAGCAGGAAGAAGCCCCCTGCCACTGACAGTGATCAGAAACCCAGGGGGGAGCTAAGAGCTGGGGGGCTATGATTGGAGAATCAGGCCATGATTGGAGAATCGGGCGCCTTTGCTGCCCTGGCCAGTGATAGCAGGAAGTAGGGGTGGAGCCAGCGATGGGAGCTGGGCACGGT
>NW_006294764.1:637206-651773 GCF_000327345.1 Myotis davidii
GGCCTGGGCAGGGCCAATCCTGCGATTGGAGGGTGATGGGGGTCAATGCCTGAGGGCTCCCAGTATGTGAAAGGGGGCAGGCTGGGCTGAGGGACACCCCCCGCCCCCCACACCGAGTGCACGACTCTGGGTCCTGTGGTCACTGCATATCTGTATTAATAGCTCTGCCTTTATCTGGAGACTTAGTATTTTGCTGCTTGTGTGGCAGTTTTGAGCAATGAGATTTAAAATTTTCTGTGAAATAAATAAAATACAGAATTAATTCAGTCTCAGTTTACTTTCAGTTGTTATTCAAGAGAGAGAATATTTTTCTCTCAGAAATCTGTTTTTGTATTTATTAATAAACTGGTTTAATATTTATAAGCAAGCAGATCTACTTTTAACCTTTTAAAAATATTTTTTATTGATTTTAGAAAGGAAGAGGGGGAGAGAGAGAGAGAGAGATAGTAACATCAGTGATAAGAGAGAATTACTGATTGGCTGCCTCCTGCACGTCCCCCACTGGTGATCAAACCTATGACCTCCTGGTTCATAGGTCAATGCTCAACCACTAAGCCATTTCAACTTTTTAGATTTTTATATTGTTTCATTTTAAAAATTATATTTTATTGATATTTTTACAGAGAGGAAGTTTCAGAGAAGAAGGGAAAGGAAGAGAGAGATAGAAACATCAATGATGGGAGGGAATCATTGATCGGCTGCCTCCTGTACTCCCCCTAGCGGGGACCTAGCCTGCAGCCCAGGCATGTGCCCTTGCCTGGAATTGACCACAAGACCCTTGAGTCCCCAGGTCGATCTTTATCTACTGAGCCAAACAGGCCAGGGTGTACGGTTTTATTTTTAAAAAAGTAAAATTAGACCACGAGTTTGATTGGTCCTCTTTTTATTATATGTAGTGCTATTCACATGATCAGGTGATTGCTGAGCAATGTTTATTCTGCCTTTAGCTGTCTTAATTGGACCATAAAAACCAGGGACAGAAAAGAGAAAGCCAGACTGAACCAGTTCTGTTTAATGTCACCTGATGTGAGGCTCAGGTGGATAATGTCTGTTCAGCAGAGTTTTCCTTATAAGTCATCATATCTAGGACCTAGCACAACCAGTTTTCCATGATGTAATATCTCTAAAACATGTTTAATTGCACCAAACCTTACCCAAGGATATTTTTTTTTTCTTATAGGTCTAGATTTATAGCTCTTTGGGTTCTTGAGATCTGAGCCATTGCCTTCTCTTCTGCTTTTTAGTTATTGGTGATTTTTTTCTTGTCCAAGAGAGTGATGGTATCTTTGCTTTATTTGGAACTAAAATGCAAAGCACTTCCTTTTATTGCTGTATGTTAAAACTTAGTGGAATCTGGTAGAGTACGTTACTTGACGTATCCTTCCAAAATTATGGGAGGAAATCAGATAAAAATATACCATAACTTCTGGAAATACTTTTTTAAAGAAAAGTAAACCATTCTTAGTAGGTCTCAGATATAGGCCATCTAGAAAGCATATTAATATAAACATCATTCCGATATTTTAATATTTTGTTGTGGGTTTAATTTCAGGCCTCTTAATTGTTTTTATCAGAACTTTGGAGTCAGACATTTTTTTTCCTGGAAAGACCAGTACAAGTCAAAAGAACTCTTACAATATGTATAGTGCTTATTGTTCAAAGTTGGCCGTAGGAAGGCTTATAAAGCAAACCAGTTAGATTTTCATTGGTTTGCAGATCAGATAGGCAGTTCTTTTTTTTTTTAATAAAAAAATGAAGGTATTTTTGAACCACTGGCCTTTTTTCTTCCATATCCATTGTCACAGAACAAAACATGGTCTCTGGAGCCAAACAGATCCAGATTCTAGTACTCTCTCCAAGTTGCTTAAATGCTCTGAACCTCATTTTCAATAATAAAATAGGGGTAATTTCATCTCAGGTAAACACTCAGCACAGTTTCCAGGTATATTGTAGGTGAGCAATAAGTAGTAATTTTCTTGACAGCTTTGATATAATGACCACAGAACTCTTATTCGGTCCTGTTACACAGTATTGAGGAAGTCCAAGTCTAATAGTAGTGTCAGTGTGTGTGTTTTCCAGAATGAAATAGCTAGGTGTGTTTTAAACCGCTGTCATACCTCTCCCTCACTTTTCTGTTTAGGTAATAAACTTTTGAGGAGGGACAGCATTTAAATTCTTAGGTTTAGCTCTGAGCTTTATACAGAACTGTGAGCTCAATAAATATTTGACTGATGACACCAAGAAACATAATACTATTTTCACTGTGCTTGTTTAGAAAGCTCAAAGTCTATCCTAGATTTGTGAACATTATGATATAAAATAGTGACCCACACATTTTTGATCATGTATCTATTATTAGTTTTCTGTGGCTGCCATATCAAATTACCACAAACCTACTGGCTTAAAACAACACAAAATTATTATTTTACAATTCTGTAGGTCAGAAGTCTGACATGGGTCTTATTGGGCTAAAATCAAGGTTTAGGAGGGCTGTATTCCTTTCTGGAGGCTCTAGGAGAGAATCTGTTTACTTTTTTTCAGCTTCTGGTGCTGCTTGCATTCCTTGGCTTGTAACCCTCTTCCATCTTCTTCAAAGCTAATAGTGACTAATTCAGTCTTTTTTGCATTGTATCTCTCTGACATTAACTCTTCTGCCTCCCTCTTCCATCTTGAGGACCATGTGATTACATTATATCCACCTTGATAATCCAGGATAATCTCCCTATTTAAAGTCAGCCGAACACCAAAACACACACACACACACACACACACACACACCCCAAAACCTCCCCCAGACAATCCAATTAAAAAATGGCAAAGGACCTGAATATCCACCTCTCCAAAAAAGACATACAGATGGCCAATAAACATATGAAAAGATACTCAATATCACTAATCATTAGAGAATGCAAATTAAAATCACAATGAAATATCACCTAACATCTGTCAGAATGGTTATCATCAATAAATCGTGTTGGTGAGGAAGTTGAGAAAAGGGAACCATCATGCTCTGTTGATGAGAATGCAGACTGGTACATCCACTGTGGGAAGCAGTATAGAGTTACCTCAAAAAATTAAAGATGGGCCCTGGCTGGTTTGGCTCAGTGGATTGAGTGTTAGCCTGTGGACTAAAGGATCCCGGGTTTGATTCCAGTCAGGGGCATGTACCTCGGTTGCAGGCTCTATTAGGGGCATGCAGGAAGCAGCCGATTGATGATTCTCTCTCATCATTGATGTTTCTATCTCTCTCCTCTCTGAAATCAATAAAAATATTAAAAAAAAATTAAAGACGGAACTGTCTTTGATCTAGTGATTCTACTGGGAATTTATCAGAAAAAACCTGAAGCGTTAATTTGAAAGAATATATGCACCCTATGTTCATTGCAGCATTATTTACAGCTAGAGGCCCGGTGCATGAATTGTGCTCAGGTGGGGTCCCTCAGCCTGGCCGGCAGTCGAGGCTGATGGGGTGGGGAGGGCGGCCTGCTGTGGGTAGGGACTGTGGGAGGTTGGCCAGCCAGGGGAGGGACCGCAGGAGGTTGGCTGGCTAGGGGGAGGGACCGAGGGAGCTTGGCCAGCTGCAGGGGAGGGACTGCGGGAGTTTGGCCGTCCAACTGCAGGAGGTTGGCTGTAGGAATGCACTGACCACCAGGGGCAGCTCCTGCATTGAGTATCTGCCCCCTGGTGGTCAGTGTGCATCATAGCAACCCATCGACCGGTCATTCGGTTGCTTAGGCTTTTATATATATAGACCAGAGGTCCAGTGCACTAAATTCGTGCACTAGGTGGTGGGGTGCTCCCTCAGCCTGGCCTGCACCCTCTCACAGTCCAGGAGCCCCACAATCAATCGCCTCACAGAGGGAGGCCCTGCCCATCTGCTGCAGCCTGCGGGTTGGTGGCCTGGGCCTCCCTCTGCAGGGCGATTGTGGGGTGATGGCAGGGCCCTCTGATCATTCGCATGCACCTGCTTTGGCTGGCCTGGTGCCAGTGTGGTTGTCTGGACGGTCGTTCTGCTGTCTGGCTGTTCAGTTGATTTGCATATTATGCTTTTATTATTATAGATAGCCAAGATGTAGAAGCAGTCCAAGTGTCCATCAGTAGATGATTGGATAAAAATGCTGTGGTACATTTACACAATGGAATACTATTTGGCCATAAAAAAGGAAATCTTACCTTTTGTGATAGCATAGTGGACCTGAAGAGCATTATGCTAAGTAAAATATGCCAGTGAGACAAAGACAAGTACCATATGATTTCACTCATATGTGGAATCTAATGAACAAATGAACTAACAAGCAAAATAGAGACAGACTTATAGCTAGTGAGCAGGCTGACAGCTGTCAGAGGTAGGGACTATGGAGGAGGGGGAAAGGATTGAGCAAAAAAAGAAAAAAATTCATGAGCATGGACAACAGTGTGGGGATTATGGGGATAAGGGGGACCGGTAAGAGGGTATGGGGGCATAAATGGTGATGGATGGAGACTGGACTTAGGGTGGTGAACATACAATACAGTGTATATAGATGATGTGTTATAGGATTGTGCACCTGAAATCTGTATAATTTTGTTAACCAGTGTCACCCCAATAAATTCAATAAAAAAGAAAAAAAATAAAGTCAGGTGATTAGCAGCCTTAATTCCATCTGCAATTTTAATTCATTCCCCTTGCAATAGAACATAACATACAAATTCTGGGGATTAGGACATGGACATCTTTGGACATCTTCTGCCCACTATAGTGTCCCATTAGGAAAACATTTTTTAGCACATCCCCATGTGCTACTATTTAAAAAATATATATATTTTATTGATGTTTTACAGAGAGGAAGGGAGAGGGATAGAGAGTTAGAAACATCGATGAGAGAGAAACATTGATCAGCTGCCTCCTGCACACCCACTACTGGGGATGTGCCCGCAACCAAGGTACATGCCCTTGACTGGAATCGAACCTGGGACCCTTCAGTCCGCAGGGTGATGCTCTATCCTCTGAGCCAAACTGGTTAGGGCCCCATGTGCTACTATTAATCCATATTAAATATTAGTAAAACTGTTTTTATATATAAGTAATATAAGTAAAAAATTCTAATTTTGTCCCATACTTTAATGCATAACCTGGCTCATTTCCCATTTTGGAGACTACTGGCTAGCAATAAGGCCTAGAAAAGATCCTGCCCTGGAGTAAGAATTTTAACTTTTAATTGAATTCAATAAATATTTACTAGGCACTAACTATGAACAAGGCAGTGTTTTAGGTATAAATAGAGACACAAAACTACAGGGTGTATTTAATCCAGGTGGGCTAACTACTGTAGTAAACAACTTAAAGTCTTGTTGGCTTAAAAGCTTGTTTCTTATTCATGGTCCAGTCCAACCCATGCTGGGTGGTGGGGAAAGAGGAGCTCTTTCTTTTTTTACCAAGGACAGGGCCTTAGATTTCTCCGCTGGATCTTCTGCATCTGTTGGTGGATGAAAAAATAAAGTGTGGAGAATAGTGTTGAGGTTTTTATGGGACAGGCCTAGGAATGACATAGTCATCTCTGCCCCTATACTACTGGCCAGAGCTCAGTGTTATGGTCTTAACCAATTGTTAATAGACATGTAGTATAGTTCAAGGAAATGTAGTATACTTTGGAAGAAAAAGAGGAGCAGTTTAGTAAAAAAAGCATAAAAAATTAGACATTTCCTTCCACATGTAATAACATCTTTGTCCTCAAGAACCCTTTAATTTAGTGGAAGAAACAAATATAGATAAAACTTGATGTAGAAGGCAGGCCTTATAAGTGTTACAGCAGAGGTTTGTATGGGGTGATATGTGTGTAGAGGGAAGAGAAAGACTAATTTTAGTTAGGAAGATTAAGGAAATATTTGAAATTACTAGTATGTCTCTGAGATAGGAATTATTCTAATTATCCTCAAAGGGCCATTTTAAGATTTAAATGACTTAATATAAGGTGGTGCCTGGCTACTAAATGATATATAAGTGTTTGGTGCTATTGTTGTTGTTATTATTTGGAGATATTCTTGAACTGAGTTTTTAAGGATTGGTATAACTTTGAAAAAAAGGAATTCCAAACAGACTTATTCTAGCAACAGTATGGAATTCAGAACATATTTAGGAGTGGCAGATTATATAACCAAACCATAGTGAATGCAGGTGGATGTAAAGGAGATAAGGAAGAGAGGCTTGAGTCAGATCATTCAGACTCTTGAATAATATGCTAAGGAATTTGGACTTTGATCAGGAGCTGTGAGGTGCCACAAAAAGGTTTTGAATAACCAATAGCTTCTTAAGGAAAGGGATTGTGTCTTGCTCATTTTTATAATCCTTATATAACTATGATTAAGAGCACAGACACTAGAACCCACAGTTTAGGTTTGAGAGGGGAAGGAAGAGAAAGATAAACATCGATTTGTTGTTTCACTCATTTATGCATTCATTGGTTGATTCTTATATGTGTCCTGAGTGGGGATCGAACTCAGAACCTTGGTTTATCAGGATGATGTTCCAACCTGCTGAGCTACCCAGCCAGGGCTAAGCCTCAGTTTCTTTATCAATATGATTGTGATAATAAAAGTACTATTCACTGGGGCTATTGTGAGGATTAAATAAATATAATGTAAACTGCTTAGAATAATGCTTGAATAGGAAGTGCTCTTTAAGAGATTGTTGTTACCATAATCATTATAATCATTAACATAATCAAAGGTAGGAAATGATACTATGGGAGAATGGTGTACATGGAGTGCCTTAATGGTTCAGAAGCATGTTAGTTCAGAAGGGAGCTAAATTTGTTCTGTGGGAAAGGATGTATTTGAATCTGGTTTTGAGGATGGGTAGATTCTGTGTAGAAATGAGGGGGTAGGGGCATTCTAACCAGTGGGAGTGGCCTGAGAAAAGGCGAAGGTGTGGGAAAGCATGGTAATGACACTATGGGAAATGGTAGATCATGCTATAGGAAAGACTGAGACAAATTAAGTTTCAGGTCAAAGTTGAATTTACTAATAGTATCAGAGTTGGGAGTTTCCTGTCGTGGTCTTACTAACTTTAGAGATCAGCTGTCTTTTGTACAGACTGAGCCTTGTTACTCAATAGATGGTCCATGTACCAAACAACATTGAATCACCTAGGAGCTTGTTAGGAATTCAGACTCTCAGACATCCTCCCCCCCCCCCCCCAGGTCCCAGGTTCGATTCCGGTCAAGGGCATGTACCTGGGTTGCAGGAATATCCCCAGTGGGGGATGTGCAGGAGGCAGCTGATCGATGTTTCTCTCTCATTGATGTTTCTAACTCTCTATCTCTCTCCCTTCCTCTCTGTGAAAAATCAATAAAATATATTAAAAAAAAAAATTTATGAAACATTGATCTAAAAAACAAAAGCAATTCTCCTACTTCTCAATATGAATGTGTGATATAAAACTAAAACTTACAAAGTTGAATAATCACTCTTTCTTAATGCAAACACATGCATTAAGAAAGTGCTTCCTTCTTGTGCTAAGTAATTCTAGCTGACATGATTTGAGTGGGGGGCGTGGGGCGGTAGTAGGGAATAAAAATCACTCAGGATATAATTTTTTTAGGTTTTGTCTCATAACCAAAATGATTTGAGGTTTTATCCACAAATTAAGAGTTTGATATAATTAGGCAATAACAATTTTAGTGAAAACTTATTGTTAATATGAAGTGCTTTTCTAGGCATATATCACTTCCCTGTTAAGGTTGAGTAATATTTCCCTTTTAAAATATATTCTGTTTATAGCAACTGGAATGATTAAGCTCCTCTTCCAATATAAAGCTAATGCCTGCCGCAGCTTGCCAGCTCTGTGACACCTTTTTGCATGTGGTGGTGGTGGAAAAGAAATGAGGTTGAGGAGGTCAGGCAGAAAAGCTTCACATAGAAGTAGAGTTGTGCGACTCCACTGTGATGTGGTGATGTGAGTAGGGGGAGTGGAAGAAAGCAGACAGAAAACTGTCACATGAAGCCAGTGCCTCTCTGAATGTGTTGTCTGTGATGCCTCTGTGGGTGATGTGGTCATAGTGATTGTGGGTCTGGGGGGAAGGGAAGCAGGTATATCACACTGAAGCCAGGTCTCTTCAGCTTCTAGGAGTCCTGTTACTTTAGAGTGTAGCCATTGTTTTGCTATTAGAATCCTACTGCCTAGCTTCTATATAAATAATTTACTTAATAAAATAAATACCTCTTGGCTTTCCAGCCTTGTACCTGCCTCTAAGTGTTTTTTCTTATAAAATGAGTTTACACCATGAAGCTAACTTGATGGTTATTGTTTGTTTTTTTTTTTCATTCAAGAAATGGTTTTTTAGCCTCTTAGGTGCAAAGCATTGTGTTTCAGGCAAAACATATATAAACAGATGAGACGAGATCTGTACTCTTAAAAATCTTTCCTATATTACAGTTTGGAGGAGTCAGAAATGTTAAAAGAGGAAGAATAGCTAACATTTTCTAGTGCTTATTATGTTCCAGGAGCCCAAGTTACTTCATTTCATCTTCACAGTAACCATATAGGTTAGTTGACATTAATGTTTCCACTTTGCATGTGAAGAAACTGAAGTATGTAGAAGTCGTCAGTAAGTAGCAGAGCCAGAATTCAAATCCAAGCAGTCTGATTCCAGACCCTGGACCACTTTGCTTATGTTACTGAGCAATCTTTCAGAGGAGGGTGAAAGTGCTAGCAGTACTGTGAGGAGGGGGAGAGTGGAGAGAAAAGGGGAGAGAGAGCGAGAGAGAGAGCGATAGAGAGAGAGCGAGAGAGAGAGAGAGAGAGAGAGAGAGAGAGAGAGAAAGAAGATTAATGCTGAGGACATCCAGGAGATAGTTTAGTTGATTCTGGAAGACTGATCTTCAGTAAGTAAGTAAAATCTTCAGCTCAGGGAGAAGCTTGAACTAAAGTTTCCAGGTCATAAAAATCATTCATGCCATTCAACAAATCTTTACTGAGAGTTTGCTTACTGTGTGCCAGATGCTATACTAGGTACTAGAAATGCAGAGATAAATAAAACTCTGAATCTTTTGCAATGAGGAAAGGTACAAAAAAGTGATGTGGGTTATTATCCTACTAGTGGCCTGGTGCACGAATTCATGCACATCAAAAGGAAATTAATTAGAAGAAATATTTTAATATCGCTATTCACTCTTAGAAGTGTCAACCAAATTCATAATCGACAATGAGAGATAAAAACACACGTGTGCAATTGGCGCCAGCTAGAGCTTTATATGTATCAAGCATGCACAAATCAATTTGGCCTTTTATATATATAAACTTGCTCAATTAGACCTGTTTTCTGATTTAGCTAAACTTTTTCTAGCCCAGTGAAGCACCCCAACTTCTCTTTCAGGTAATTGCCAACAACACAGTGGTAAATATCAACATGAAGCAGATTATTATTGTAGATCATACTGGGAAAACATAGGGTAAAAAAATGTTTAACTGCAGCAGTGTTTGACTATATTCTGTGCAGTGAGAAAACCTGAAGTCATTTTCAAGGTCCATCATTTCTTCTTTTCAGCTGGGTCAAGTTTCTTAGTTTTGTAAACCTTCATTTTCTGGCTAATGAAAGGAAAATAGAATTCCACTGAGTCTCCTATCTAACTACTCCAGGACTTCTGTGAGGATCAAATGAGATGAGGCATGGGAAAAATGCTTCATAGACATTTGGTTAAAGTGTAAAATGTTTCTACTTGGCTATGAAGCTAGTTGTGTTCCTGGGCTGAAGAAACTGCAAGGAAACTAGTCACGAGGGAGAGGAAGCCAGGCGTTGCTACCTGATGTCATTACCCGGACAGATACTTAGCATATTAGCCTTTTATATATATAGATTTTACAGAGAGGGAAACTAATGCTTGCCAAGTAAAGGGTGGAGGTGAGATTTGAAACCATTCTCTCTCTAACTTCAGAGCCCTTTTAACCATTCTACTATTTTGCTTTCCATTTCTTACCAAGCCAGAGGTAAATTTCAGCTAGTTATTGGAGTCTACATTCTATTTTCAGTACTGCCTAGATCTTTCCTCAGGTTCTTCTTTTCTCAAATCCCACCAAGTCTCTGGATGCACTTAGAAAAAACCAGTGGTCACCTTTGGCTGGATTGCTCAGTTGGTTGGAGCACCATCCCATAAAACAGGAGGTTGCAGGTTCGATTTCCCATTGGGGCACATACCTAGGTTGCAGGTTCAATCCCTGGTTGGGACGCCTGCGGGAGCAATTGATGTTTCTCTCTCACATTGATGTTTTTCTCTCTTTCTCCCTTCATCACTCTTTATAATCAATAAAAAACTTATCAATAGGTGAGGATTTTAAAAGAAAGGAAAGAAAAAAAACATAAACACAGTGGTCCAGAAATCACATCCTAGAGAAACTGAAATTTCCACATATGTTAATTTTGGTTGAAGCAGCATGTCTGGTGCCCTAGCTGGTTTGGCTCTATGGACAGAATGTCAGCCTGCGGACTGAAGGGTCTCAGGTTCTATTCCGGTCGGTCAAGGGCACATGCCTGGGTTGTGGGCTTGATCCTCAGTAGGAGGCATGCAGGAAGCAGCCAATCAATGATTCTCTCTCATCTTTGATGTTTCTATCTCTCTCTCTCTCCCTTCCTCTCTGAAATCAATAAAAATATATTTAAAAACCCCCACAAACAAACAAACAATAACAACTCTGCTGTTATATCTAACCAGGCATTATTTCTCATTCAGTCCTTTCACTCAACAGTTGTTTACTGAATGTGCATACTCTTTGGTAGGTGCTATTAGGTGCTGTGATCACAGAGAAGAATATGACCTGGACTCTGCCTTCATGAAACTTTTATGGTCCTTTCCAGGACTGTCACTGCTGTGCCAACATTTTCACTTATAGATAGTCCTCTTCCCTTTTCTTTGTTCTTCTAAACTAGAACTTCTTTGAGGCTTGTGTGTATTATTAGTGAGACTTCCTTCTTGGCAACCCAAACCCTGATTGTCATAGGCTTTATGACATTTGACTTCTCCCACTTTATTTTTTATTTATTTATTTTTTACTTCCCCCATTTTATGATCATCAGTCATAATCATTGGTTTATATTTTTTATTTAATAATTAAGTTAGGCTCTGGCTGGGTAGCTCAGTTGGTTAGAGCGTCATCCCAATATGCCAAGGTTGCAGGTTCAGTCCCTGGTCAGGGCACATAAATAAGTGGAACAACAAATCGATGTTTCTCTCTCTCTCAAATCAATAAATTTTTAAAAATTAAAAAAAGGAGACAAATGTACTACTCTTTGTAATATTTTAAGCAATAAAAAAAGCAAAAAAAATTTTTTATATGTAAGTATAACTTGTTGGCTTAAAAAAACTTCAAATATAGTATGTGTGTACACTAAAAAATAAAGTCACTTTTTACCCCCTCAGTACCACTTATTACTGTTTCTAGACATTTTAAACTAATATGCAAACGTTTAAAAAATGTGTTTTTATTGATTTCAGAGAGAGGGAGAGAGAGAGAGAAACATTGATGAGAGAGAAGCATCCATCAGCTGCCTATATGCCTCCTATTGGGGATCGAGCCCACAACCCTAGCATGTTCCCTGACTGGGAATTGAACTGTGACCTCCTGGTTCATGAGTTGACACTCAACCACTAAGCCACACTGGCCAGACAATATGCAAACATTTTTACACAAATGGGATTTATAGCTCAGTGTTTTCATTTAACAGTATATTTTAGATATCTTCCCATATCAGTGCATAAAGGTCTATTTCATTTTTTTAAATGGCTGTGTAGTTTTCCAGTCTAGGGATATACCACAAATATTTAACCAGTTTCTTATCGGAGGGTTTTAGATTCATATATACTGATGAAGTACATATTCGTTTACATGTATTTTTGCTCACTCAAGCAGTATAATTGTAAGATAAATTACTAGAAATGAGATAGTTGCAGCAATTAAAATTTTTGCTAGATATGATCAATTACCATTTGAAAAATTATGCCAACTACTCAACAGTGTTTTCTGTTCATGTTTTCTCACCTTCTTTACATTATGAATTTTAATCTTTGTTCATTTGATTTCAAAAGTAGTATATTGAGAAAAGCAATATCTCCTTGTTTTAATGTACATTTCTTTAGTTATGAGTAAATTTGAGCACGTTTTGATATTTTTATTAGTCATTTAAGCTTATTTTTCTGTGAATTATGTACATACCATTTGCTTTTTTAAAAAAAGTAGGTTCTTTTTTATTATTACATATTTGGAAGAGTTTTTTATGTTAAGGAAGTTAGTTCTTTGTCATTCAGCAAATGTGGGCTACCCCTTCTCCCCCCACCCCAGTTTGTTTGTAGACTATAGACCTTCAGATTGGGTAGTCTATCCTGCTTACTTTCTAGATGAGGAAACCAAGCCCAATATAGGATTAGGGTTAGTGACTTTTTTTGATGGTGGTGGGGTGAACGTGTAGTTAAGATAGTGGCAGAGCTGAAATCAGCATTCAAGTTTTTTTACTTCCAGTTTTGTACTTTTTTCATTATACCATGCTATTTTTAAGGCTTACCCCTCTCTCTTGCACCATTGCATTTTACCACTAGGTCTTAACCCAACCAGAAGTTTCATGTAAACTTTTTTATAGCCTGGTATCAAAATTTGAGAAGCTATAGCAGCTCAGGAGACTTCACAGGTATTAGCTTATTTCTAAAGCATAAATAACTAAACTAGTTTCTCTATATGGCAGTTACGTTTATGTCCTTTTTGTTTGTTTAAAAAAACACTTTTGTTTTATAGGTTCATGGGTGTATGTGTACATCAAGGACAATTGCATGCACTTACAGAGGTAAGACAGACTTCAATAAACATGTTGAAGATGACTTCTTTGCCTTAGTTTCAGCAACTTATGGTTCCATAGTGATTGTTACTTGCATAAGTAAGCAAAATGTGTGTGCATTTATGTTCATGCAGGGTTAACAATGGCAGGGTTAACAATGCTTTCTTCTGTTGCCTGGGGACAATGTCCATATCTCTTAATACTCTTGGATTTCCTCAAAATACTTGATAAATACTCTGATGCTATGAGGGCTCAAATATTAAATTGGTTCTTGCTGCCTGCAACAAATTCCCAGACTACCCAGAAATGTTTGGTGTCCTGATCTAGAATACCACTGTCACTGCTGTAGTTTCCTGGTTGGTCATATTACTCCTTGGAATCAGCTTACACCTCCATTCTCATTTCATTTTCTGCCTCTTCAAGGCAGATAAATGTGTAATAGTGATTAATGAGCCTTTGAGGACAAGAGAATCCTCTCTAAAACAAAGGCTTCCCCAATTCAGGTACTGAGTTATCAGCTTCAGAATTTGCTTGGGTGATTCTTAGGAACACAGATTCCTAGAATCTTCTAGGTGTAAAGGTCTGCATAAGACCCATATATATTAAAAACTCCCCAGGTTATGAGCATCTAGATTTTAGAATCTGTTCTAGAATATTTCACATTCCTCTTGAGAAGTAAGTACCAAAATACAAAGTGAAGAAACTTAGGAAAGAAAATTGTTTAATAGAATTTGCAAGAGTACTGGTATCCTGCTGGCTTGGTGCCTGGTATTGGCCTTATGAAGGAGGGTCCCATGTGCCTCTCTCTGTGTCTCTTTTCTTACTGAGGGCACCAGAATATGGAATGTGTGTAGCTGTGTGCTACCTTTTATATAGAAGGCTGAATAAGGTGGAATAGTGAGGTGGGTAAGAGCATGGGCTCTGGCCCGGCTGGTGTGGCTCAGTGGTTAAGCGTCGACCTATGAACCAGGAGGTCATGGTTCGATTCCTGGTCAGGGCACATGCCTAGGTTGTGGGCTTGATCCTCAGTGTAGGGTGTGCAGGAGGCAGCTGGTCAGTGATTCTCTCTCATCACTGATGTTTCTATCTCTCTTCTCCCTCTCCCTTCCTCTCTGAAATCCATAAAAATATATTTTTAAAAAAGAGAGTAAATGCAAAAGCTATTTAAAAAAAGTCCACTCTCCATTTCAGATGAAAGGGAGTAGAACACCCATCCCCTGGAATGGACTCTGAAGTGTTTGATTATCTAGGTTTGAATTTCACTGTGCCTCAATGTTTTCATCTGTAAAATGGAAATAATAATAATACCTGCCTCAGGGAGTCTAGATAGAAAACAGGACCAGGAGCTAAGCCCTAGAGCAGGGGTGGGCAACCTTTTTGTGAGTGTGTGCCAAAACCAGTAAAATCTCTGACTCAAAATTCTTCTGCGTGCCAACCCTAATTTTTTGAGAACATGTTACGCCTACTTGATATCTCTTAAGGTGTACGTATGTGAAGAACCTTGAAGAAATAATAAAATTCATTCGAGCGACAAAAACACAGTAGATGATGATGAAAAATACATTTATTTTTTAATGTATATATGTACACTGATAGTCCGACAGAAAACTTTATGACTCCATTTGATATTATCAGTGGGACTTTTGCTGCTGCAACACTGATGACAGAGATTTTACATGAGGTTTATATTTCGTGACCTTCAGAGATATGCACGAGCTACTACTTTCATCCATCAGACTACTCCTATTACGAGACTTAACCAAATTCATC
>NW_006294764.1:652826-662160 GCF_000327345.1 Myotis davidii
TTCGCACAGCTTGGGTGGGGATGTAAATTGAGTTGGCTGGGGTCTCAGAGAATCACCAGGGCGGAGCAAACCGCAATGGCTGTCGTCAGCCTCTCCGTGATTTCACGCAACTCTGTGTCTCTGCTTCCCGAGTCCTTCTGCGTCCCCGAATCCCGCGCCCCCACAGCAACAATGATCCCTGTGAGCAGCTCTGCAAGAAAGCCACCCTCGCTTTCTGACCCGCTGCAAAACAGTCCAGTTTCTCCCCGTAGGAGTCTTCCGCTCGCGCGCACCTTTGTACCTTTGTTCTTGGCTCCTCTGCACCTCCTACCCAGTCTCAATGTGCTTTTTTTCTTTCCTTCTAGTTGTAGAATTTTCACTCGGCCAGCTTTCCCATGGTTCTGGATGATAGCTGCTTTGTCTTATAGTTGTAGTTTTAATGTTGTTGTGGGGGGCAGCATGTACAAGTTTATACCTTATGCCGCCATCTTGGTTCTTGCTTTTGTGTATTAGCATAAGTATCAAAATTCTGTAGTCCAATTTCCTCCGTTTTATAGGTGAGAAAACTAAGACTTAGAGCAGTGGTTCTCAACCTTCCCAATGCCGCAACCCTTTAATATAGTTCCTCATGTTGTGGTGACCCCCAACCATAAAATTATTTTCGTTGCTACTTCATAACTATAATTTTGCTACTGTTATGAATTGTAATGTAAATATCTGATATGCAGGATGTATTTTCATTGTTACAAATTGAACATAATTAAAGCATAGTGATTAATCACAAAAACAATCTGTAATTATATATGTGTTTTCCGATGGTCTTAGGTGACCCCTGTGAAAGGGTTGTTCAAACCCAAAGGGGCCGCGACCCATAGGTTGGCGACCAACAGGTTGAGAACCGCTGGCTTAGAGAAATTAAGTAAGTTCCTCTAAGTAGGCTTTGGATCCAGGTTCATCTAACTTCAAAGGCTATACTCTTTCCATTGCAACATGCTGTCCTTCATTCATTTATGTATTCCCCACATTGCTAACTGAGCATGGGTTCTTGTATGTGTAGAATGTGTATATGATTCTTACTAATTTGGTATACATGTTGGGTTATTTGGAAAAGATATTCTCTGGCTATTGGATATATTATAATGTATTTGGGTGCAAGTAACAGAAAATAGTTAAAAGGACATAAAAAAGAAGGCTCATATAACTGGAATTTCAGCAGTTTATTAGGTTAAGGATTGGTTTGATTCAGCAGCTAAGTAGATGCTATCCAGAGACCCCACTTCTTTCTGTCTCTGCTCTGTCTTTACATTGTTAGCTTCATCCTAAGGTTGTCATTCATAATTAAAAAAAAGTAGCTGCCACCAATTTATATGCTATATGTTTTCTCTTCCATATACAAGATGGAGGGTGTGGGTCAAAGAAGAAAAGAAGAGAAAGGTACTTCTGGTCAGATTATGTGTCATTTCATAATGCTATTCTTTTTTAATCTTAAAGACACAGAGAGGGAAATATCTTTGTAATCAGTTTGGGAAACTTCTTTGTGTAGAAACTCTCAGTGCCTAGAAGACAGGGAATTTGGAGAATGAGTAGTATATAAGGTTGTAGGGTAGGGGTCCCAAGTAACAATACTTGAGTGAAAGGAGTTGGCAAAAATTGCTTGGCAGGTAGGATTTTGGCTCTCTCTTGCTTTTTCTGCCATGGATAAACTATTGTTTTCCCTCATTGTGGCACTGAGAACCGTGAAGGTATAAACAAGTGAGGTGATGTAGTCTCTTTACAGCAATGTCTCCTCAGTCTGGCAGATATTTGGTACAGAAAGAACTGCTTTTAGCTCATGAGGGAATGGATCAGCTCTGCAAGGTGACTAAAGATAATTTTTTATTCACATAGCCCTCATCCTCTTCTTACTATTTCCACCCCCATTATACGCCTTCTTTCTTTATTAAAGAATAGTTGATACATACTGTTTCTGAGTTGTTTTTTGTCAGACCTGTAAGAAGCCTTATATAATTAGAGAGTTTACAATGAAAGGAAACTCTGTGGGTTCAGTGACCAAACTTATGCATTATTTATAAAACTGAGCAGCCAGACCCCGATTCCAGTTTCTTGATGTGCTGTGATATTGCCATTACTTGTGCCTGCTTCTTTTCTTGATTCTGTGTGACCCAGTACAGAGTATTCTTCTGGCCTTATTTACCTTGAAGCAGATGTGAAATCGTCTGGTGCTTGCCTTGGGTTAACTTTGGCAGCATAGCCATACTTACCTTTTAAGCAAAGGGTGGATTTGGGGAGGCCACACCAAAGGTACTAACAATGATTGCCTCTGTGATTTAGGACTTCCTAACAGAGTGGTGAGGGTAGGGGAAATGACAAAGATGTGAATTAGCCTCTGTGAGAGAAGAAAGATTCACTTTATATATATCATGCCACCTTAAGTGAATCTGCTGTAGGCTAGGCACTCTGCTAGGTTCTGGGCTTACCAGGATAAAAAAGAAGGCTGCTCCCCAATCTACTGCTGCATAACAAACTACCCTGAAACAGTGGCTTAAAGCAACCATTTTATTTTGCTTGTGATTTTTAAAAAATAATATTTTATTGATTTTTTACAGAGAGGAAGGGAGAGAGATAGTTAGAAACATCGATGAGAGAGAAACATCCATCAGCTGCCTCCTGCACATCTCCTACTGGGGATGTGCCCGCAACCAAGGTACATGCATGCCCTTGACCGGAATCGAACCTGGATCCCCTGAGTCTGCAGGCCGACGCTCTATCCACTGAGCCAAACCTGTTTCGGCTGCTTGTGATTTTGTAGGTCAGGAATTTGGAAGGGCTTTGCTGAATCTCTGATGCTCATGTGTCAGCCGGGGAGGGGTGGGGTATTTACAGAGAGGAAGGGAGAGGGATAGAGAGTTAGAAACATCGATGAGAGAGAAACATCGATCAGCTGCTTCCTGCACACTCCCTACTGGGGATGTGCCTGCAACCAAGGTACATGCCCTTGACCGGAATCGAACCTGGGACCTTTCAGTCCGCAGGCTGACGCTCTATCCACTGAGCCAAACCAGTTGAATTTATTTTTAGTTGAATTTATTGAGTTACAGATTTCAAGTGTACAATTCAATAAAGTACCACCTGCACACTGCATTGCACGCCCATTGCCCCAAGCAAAGCCTGTTCCCATTTTGCCTCTCTTTGGCCACCTCCACCTATCCCCCAATCCTCTTTCCTTCTAACTGTCACCACCCTGTTGTCTCTATGTGATTGTGTGTGTGTGTTCTTTTGCTTAATCCCTTCATCATCTTTCATCCAGTTCTCCAACCCCCTCCCCTCTGACAGCTGTCCATGCCTCTGTTTCTATTTTGTTCATTAGATTCCACATATAAATAAGATCATATGGCATTTGTCTTTCTCTGTCTGTGGGCCTCTTTTTCACTACATGGTGTCTCATTCTTTAGGTCATCTCCTCATGGCTTCAGCCCCCCACAGCTTAGTGATCTCAGGATAGTGTTAGACTTCTTATGGTGACTAACGAGAGGTACAAGTCACCCAAATGGAAGCAGCAAGAGCAAGACTTCTTATGACCTAACTTTGGAAGTTCCATAATGTCACTGAAGCTGCATTTTATTGGTAAGCTTTGATTCAAAGGAAGGTGAATTATTAGACTGTACATCTTAAAGACCATTTTTATCCCACTGTAGTGTCTTTCATGAACTCAGTGTTTAGTGACTGGGATAACAAAAAATTTCTTACTATGCCCTTCCTTAGAAACTGTTTTTCTTTAAATACATTTTTATTGATTTCAGAGAGGAAGGGAGAGGGAGAGATAAAAACATCAATGATGATGTTCCTGCATGCCTCCTACTGGGGATTGAGCCTGCAACCTGGGTGTGTGCCCTTGACTGGAATCAACTGCAGGACCCTTTAGTCTGCAGGCCAATGCTCTATCCACTGAGCCAAACTGGCTAGAGCTGTTTTCCACTATTTTAAATACAACTTAGCTCAGGTCACCCTTTCAATCTTACCATTTGCTATTGTTAGGACCCTTGTCCAGCCAAATAAAAAGATATGATGTTAGTTTTGACTTTTTCCTCATCTCTTGAATTGAATCAGTTCCCAATCCTACCCTAATATTTTCTCTTTAATGTCTTTCTGGTTATTTTTTCTCTCCATTCTTGTCACAATCTTATTCCATGGCTGAATTCCTGCAAGTACTTTGTGGCTCGTTTTCCTGTCTCTAGTCTTTCTTTGCTTCAATTTGATATGCTACTACTTAGATAATCTTCATTAGACATACTTTGATAGTGTATGCTTCTGTTTAAAAACTTCTGTTTAGCATTCTAGACTCTCTCTAATCTGATTTCAGAATATGAATCCCTCCCTTTAGTTAGATGGGTCTTTTTGCTGTCTTCTTTACATGCTGGCCGTAGATATACCTTCCAGGGTCTAGAATGCTCTTACTTCTCTTCACTGTCCCACTTTCCAAGTTATGTCAAATCCCAGTTTTTCTAATGGAGTTCAGTCTTCTGAATTCCTGACCTACAAAATCACACAGGGCTGTAATAATGCACTGTATGGTTGTGCTGATAGTACAGTTGACTCTTGAACAACATGACTTGAACTGTGAGTCCACTTATACACATAATTTTTTCATTTTTCCCCCCCAGAATTTTTTCAATAAAATCTGTAAAATGTATTTTATTTCCCTTTAACATTTTACTTTCTTTAGCTTATCCTATATAATAAAAACCTAATATGCTAAGCGTCCAGTCATCCAGTCAGCCGTTCAACCAATCAAAGTGTAATATGTTAATGATATGCTAAGACCTCTCAACCACTTGCTATGACATGCACTGACCACCAGGGGGCAGATGCTCCAACCGGTAGGTTAGCTTGCTGCTGGGGTCTGGCTGATCAGGACTGAGTGAGACAGGCCGGACATGCCCTGGAACCCTCCCGAGGTCCTTCTCCAGCCGGCCAACCTTCTGCGTCCCTCCCCAACCCCGATCGTGCACCAGTGGGGTCCCTCGGCCTGGCCTGCACCCTCTCACAATCCGGGACCCCTCGGGGGATGTTGGAAAGCTGGTTTCAGCCTGATCCCACAGGCCAGACCAAAGGACTCCACTGGTGCATGAACTGTGCAGTGGGCCTCTAGTTTTATTATAAGAATACAGTATGTAATATATATTACATACAAAATATATGTTAATCAACAGTGTGTTATCTGTAAGGCTTCTCATCAACAGTAGGCTACTAGTAGTTAAGTTTTTGGGGAGTCAAAAGTTATATATGGATTTTTGACTGCACAGAGGGGTCGACTCTCATAACCTTACCTTGTTCAAGGGTCAACTGTATAAGTGTAAGATGTTTATACTTGATTGTTTAGTGTAGACCTAGTTTTAAGAAAACTGAATTAGCCCCAGTGGAAAGAGCCAGAAGTCAAAAGTAGTGTGAAATGTCACATCAAGTCCCTTCATAAATTAGAAGTTTACTTATTTATACTTGTAAAAATAGCTAAAAGTATTTCTATAAATACATGTTGGCATCTTATTTACTTTTGAAAAAGCTTTAATTTTTTGATTTGGTCATTTAGCAATAAAAAACCTAAATAAATTGTACATGTTTTAGGCTCTTATTTTTAGAAACTCCTTATGACATTTAAGAAACAAGAATTTAAAGTTGGCAGTCTAACCCACAAGTAATAAAAGAGTTCATTTAGTTTACTTTATTCTTAAAGCAGTTTTTCCCTGATTTGCTAGTTTGCTTCTGGCTCATTTATTTATTAAAAAAAAAGATGTATTGGGCTCCTACAATGTGTCCAGCACTATTCCAGGTGCTGGGAATATAATAATGAACAAATAATAATGTCTGCCCTTTGGGAATTTACATTGTAATCAGCAGTGCGTGGGCAGAAGAGTTAGACTAACTAAGAAAACAAACAGTAATATATATGGTGTCAAGTGTTGTGGAGTTTGCAATTTCAATTATATGGACAGGGAAGGTCTTATAGAAAAGGCAAAAGTTAAGAAGCTAGCAGTGGTTGGCAAACTCATTAGTCGACAGAACCAAATATCAACAGTACAACGATTGAAATTTCTTTTGAGAGCCAATTTTTTTAAACTTAAACTATATAGGTAGGTACATTGTTAATAACTTAATTAGGGTACTCCTAAGGCTTAGGAAGAGCCACACTCAAGGGGCCAAAGAGCCTCATGTGGCTCGCGAGCTGCAGTTTGCTGACCACTAACTAGACTAGAGTGATAATGTCAGCTAGAGGCACACTGAAAGAGTGTTCTAGGCTGTGGGAACAGCAAGTACAAAAACTTAGTGGCAGATATGTGCCTGGTGTGCTCAAGGAACTCCAATGAAGGTGCTGTGGCAGCAGTGGTGAGAGTATAAAAAATAGTCATACATGGCAGTCAGAGAGGAAACACAGGCCAGGTCACATAGAGTCTTATAGATCATTGTAAGAGCTTCAGGCTTTACTCAGGATGAATTATGAAATCTTTGGAGGTTTTTGAGTAGAGGTATGACATGATGTGACTTAACTTTTAAGAGGATCACCCTGGCTACTGTACAGTGAATTAGAACGAAAAGGAGGCAAGGGTGAAAGTAGGAAGATTAGTTAAGAGACTATTGCAATAGAGTCTGTGCAATAAATAACAACAGTGCAAAAAAGATGAGAGATATGCGAAGGTAACTTGGACCAGAGTGATTGCAGTGGAGTTGGTGGTTCTGCATCTACTTAGAAAGTAGAGAAAACAGGTTTTCCTGATGCATTCAGTTTGGGATGTACGAAGATGAAAGAAGTCAAGGATAACTCTGAGATTTGAGGCCTGAACACCTGAAGGATAGAGTTGTTGTTGATGGAGATGGATAAGACGATAAGAAATACATGATGGGAGATGATCAAGAGGTCAATTTTGAAATGAGCCAAAAGCAAACTAGCAAGGTTTAGTTTGAAATATTTATTGGACATCCAAGAGGAGATAACTTCATAGAGGATCAGTATTCTAAGAAATACTGAGTGATACCTTCGTTGTTCAGATCTTGTTTATTAGCTTTTTCACTAGGAAACATTTCACTGATTTGGAAGGAGCTGTTTTAAACTGCTGTATTACTTCCTGAGTAATAATAATGAAAAATAAGTTATTTTTCACCAAGCTGGCGTGGCTCAGTGGTTGAGCGTCAACCTATGAACCAGGAGGTCACAGTTTGATTCCCCGTCAGTGCACATGCCTGGATTGCAGGCTTGATCCCCAGTGAGAGGCGAGCAGGAGGCAGCCCATCAATGATTCTCTATCATCATTGAGGTTTCTATCTCTTTCTTCCTCTCTGAAATCAATAAAAAAATATTTTTAAAATAATAAGTTATTTTTCTTTCTAATGCTTTCTATATGCCAGAGCCTGCTAAACTTCACCTACCCCCATATGTTGTTTAATTATCACTCAATCCCATGAAATAAGTGGTATTTTTTCTATTTTACAGATTAGAAATCTGAGGGCTGTGAAAGAAATTATCTAAAATCTCTTAGCTAAGTAGTGGAGCTGGGATTTGAATCAAGTTCTAGTTGGTTATAATTGTGTTTACTAGACTTGAAGCTCTTTAGGCTTGGCTATTTCATTACTGCCGAGGCTTCATAACTGGCACATAAAAGCATACAATAAATATTATGGATATAAGTTGCATGGATGAATAAATGAATACTGCTTCCTAATACTTGAACTTCCGGCAGTTAAACTGTTAGCCACAAAGACATCTGATATACATATGGATCTACCTTAAAATGGAGCCAGAAATACAATTTGGAGCTGCCATCCCAAAGGAGCTGCCTTGTGCCTCTTAGGCCTCAAACTATGATGTGTGCATATATGCATAACCCGTGGACATAGTAGGGTGGTGAAGGCCTGGGGTGGGGAAGAGGTGGGCTAGAATTGGTCAAAGGGAGGAAAAGGGGACATATGTAATACTTTAAACAATAAAGTTTTAAAAAACAAACCTTTGGTATGTTAAAAGAGGGCAAAATAACCTTTGGACTAGGCCTAAAGCAACATTGTGTCCTGAAGAACTGTTTGCAAAGATAACAGGAAAGTAGATATTATGACTACCAACTGATGGCTACTGGACTGAAAATTAACATTGTTTAGAATTTGAATCACAATGCTAGCTTGTGTATATCAGTAGAATACTTTTTTAGCCCTAGCTGGTTTGGCTCAGTGAATAGAGCTTTGGCCTATGGTCTGAAGGGTCCCAGATTTGATTCCAGTCAAAGGCACATACCTTGGTTGCAGGCACCCGGCCCTGGTCAAGGACATGCGGGAGGCAACCAACTGATGTGGTCTCTCTCACATCAGTGTTTCTCTCTATCTCTTCCTTTCCCGTCTACTCTCTCTAAAAATCAATGGAAAAAAATACCTTGGGAGGTGGCAGTTGAATTTACAGAACTCTTTCTAAGTTTAGGCTGATCCTGTTTCTAATAGAAGTTTTGACAACTGTTTTTTCTTAACTTGAAAAGTGGTATATCATTCACAGGATTTGGGTTTGTGCTGACTCTTTTTTTAAAAACTGTATTTTTATTGATTTTAGACAGGAAGGGAGAAAGAGAGATAGAAACATCACCTTGCTAGTTTGCTTCTGGCAAGTTAATAACTTGTAAAAGTATTTGTATAGTGCTTACTTTTTCTACAAATGACAATTAACTTTTTTTTTAAACTTTAGAGAGGAAACGAGAGGAAGAGAGAGATAGCAACATCAATAGAGAGAAACATTATTGATTGGCTGCTTCCTGCATGCTCCCTTCTGGGGATCAAGCCTGCAACCTGGGCATGTGCTTTGACCAGGAATCAACCAGTGAACTCTTGGTTTTTAGGTCGATACTCAACCAATGAGCCACACCAGCCAGGCAGATAGTTCTCTTTTCCTTCATCCCTGACCTCTCCTTTTTTAAATCTCATCACTGTTACTGGGAAGGGAACCTGGCCCTGAGTGGGTCTACCTAGAGCTGGCTGGTAGCGTGTGGGTTCTTGACTTCATGCAGGAAAGGTTTCACAAAGCGAGTCCAGGTGATTTTGAGGGTACATTTATTAAAGCTGGGATCTCTAACACAAAGAAGGGCTTAGGATAGAAAAAGCAACAGGAGAGCCTAGGCTGGGTTACTTTTCGGGGATAGCACCGTTTATTAAGAAAGATCAAGACAAAGACCATAGGCGGGTCCCTTCTGGACACAGAGGCCAGGCATCCTGACCCAACATCTGGGGAGCTACTGGTGGGGAGGGCGCTTGCCCCCAGTTGGGCCCTCAGGTTCCTGCAGATGGGGCAGGGCGGTCATAGCCCCTTCCTGTCTCTCCTTCATGAGTCCTG
>NW_006294764.1:662237-666575 GCF_000327345.1 Myotis davidii
CCATATCCTTTGGGCCTTCACTTCCAGAACAGTGGGGGTATGTGGCGGAGACCCTCTCAGTGCTGGGCTCTGCCTGCACCGGAATAATATTATACACATTTTACTTATCCAGTCATCTGTTGATGGGCATTTGGGTAGAACACGGGTATGCATAGATCTCTTCGAGACCCTGCTTGCAATTCTTTTTATTTTATCTTATTTTTTAAATTCTTTTTAGATATAAACCCAGAAGTGGGATTGCTGGATGATATAGTAGTTCTATTTTTAATTTTTTGAGGAACTGCCATACTGTTTTCTGTAGTAGTTTTACCATTTTACAACCCCACCAATAGTGTACAAGGGTTCCAGTTTCTCTACATCCTCATCAACTCTAGTTACTTTCTGTTCTGTTTTTTTCTATAGTAGTCAACATAATGGGTGTGAGCTGATATCTCACTGTGGTTTTTATTTGCATTTCTCATTTGTTACAGAGACTGTCCTTTCCCCACTGATACATGAGGGTTTGTTTCTGAGCTTTCTATTCTATTCCATTGGCCTGTTTGTCTGTCTTATACCAACACCACAGTGTTTAATACAAATATAATTTTGTTTTACTCTGCAAAACCCTTTTATGACTCCTCATAGCCTTCAGGATAAAGTAAAAACATCTGATCCTGCTGCTTTTGATCTGTGTGGCTTCACTGCTTACCTCTCTGACCTCTTTGCTCCTGTCTCAGCTATAGCACTATAGCTGTATTAAACCTCTTTCAGTTCCACAAATAGGACATGACCCTTTCTACCTTTGAGCCTCTACACCAACTCTTCCCTCTGTCTAAAACACAACCTCTCCATCTCACATTGGCTTAACCATCAGGACCCAGCTTAGTTATATGTCACTCTGGGGAGCCTTTTATGGTCTCCCAAGATTAGTTAGGTAAGTCTTCTGTATGCTCCCATAATACAATAGTATTTGTCATAGTGTTTATTACTAGAGGCACAGTGCACGAAATTTGTGCATGGGTAGGGTTCTTAGGCCTGGCCGGCGATCAGGGCCAATCTGTGGGGTGACCAGTGGGGCAATCGGGGGGGCCCCCACTGGCATCTGCCTTGGCTGGCCTGGGGCCTAGGGCTGGAGGCAGCTCCTGCATTGAGCGTCTGCCTTACTGGTGGTCAGTGTGCGTCATAGTGACCGGTCATCCCGCTGGTCATTCCGCCATTTGGTTGATTTGCATATTAGGCTTTTATTATATAGGATTGATTTTAATTCATTCTTTGTGTCTGTTATGCAGATTATAAATTCCTTGACTTTTATTTATATTGATATCCATTGATTCCTAGTGCAGTGCCTGACAAATAATAGCTGCTTATTACATTTGTTGATTGAATAAACAGTGGCATTTTCTGGCTTAAAACCTTTAGTGATTTCCTCATTGATTACAGTGTAGTTTATAACCTTAATTGCATACCTGGGTTGCAGGTTCATCCTGGTCCCTTTTATGGCATGTCCAGGGAGGTAACCAATCGATGTGTCTCTTTCATGTCGATGTTTCTCTCACTTCCTTTCTCTCCCTCCCTTCCCCTCTCTCTAAAAAATTAATGGGAAAAATATCCTCGGGTGAGGATTTAAAAAAAAAAGGATGACAAGAATGCAAGAATGTCTCAAGATGCTACAAGGTTCAAAGAGGTTACTATGAAAGTGCTTTGTAAAACCAATTAGTTTCTGGTTATTATATACTAGAGGCCTGATGCACGAAGATTCGTGCAAGAATGGGCCTTCCTTCCCCTGGCTGCCAGCACCGCCTTCACTCTGACTGGAACTGCCTTTCCGCCTTCCCTTGCTGCCCAGAGGCCCAGAGTGCTGGGGTGGTGCATCCTGCCTGTGTCATCGCCATGGCAAAGATGCAAGTGTCCTGCCCCACCCACTCGGTCCCTGCGCATGCAAATTAACCCATCATCTTTGTTGGGTTAATTTGCATACTCACTCCTGATTGGCTGGTGTGTGTCGCAAAGATATGGTCAATTTGCATCTTTCTCTTTTATTAGTGTAGATGACAGCAGGGATAGTATCTTACTCATTTGTATACTTCTAATCTTTCAATAGTGCCCTGTGTTTGGAAGATACTTTATGGATATTGGCTGATGATTAAATAGGGAGGGAAGGAAGCAAACATTTTATGCCATCTAAAAAGTGAAGTCAAGGTGCCTCATTAGCGCAGTAGGTAGCGCGTCAGTCTCATAAAAAGTGAAGTCAAGGTAAATTTTCTAACACATTTTAGCACCTGTAAATGGCTGGAAACTTGCCTCATGAAAGGAATAATTTCTGAATGGCCTAATGGCCTTTTGCACTGTTCAATTGTAAGACCTCTTGTGTAGTCAGACTTTGTCTCTGTAACTAACTTGCTCAACAACTTATTTTCTATCCAGCTAGCCAGTCAAACATGTATTTCTGGTAAACCCAGAAGGAACAGAACTGAGCACTAGACTTCTTTTTAAAATATATATATATTTTTATTGATTTCAGAGAGGAAGGAAGTGGGAGAGAGAGGTAGAAACATCAATAATGAGAGAGAGTAATTGATTGGCTGCCTCCTGCATGCCCCACACTGGGGATCCAGCCCACAACCTGGGCATATGCCCTGACCAAGAATTGAACCATGACCTCCTGGTTTATAGCTTGATACTCAACCACTGAGCCATGCCGGCTGGGCAAAATATTTCATTTTTTTTAAACCAATAATTTACTGTACTTGTCAGTATCAGGGACACTTTTTATTTAATTTTTATTTTTTGTTTTGTTTATTAATCCTCACCCGAGGCTATTTTTTCCATTGATTTTAGAGAGAGTGGAAGAAGGGGGGGGTGGAGAGAGAGTGAGAGAGAAACATTGATGTGCGAGAGACATATCAATTGGTTACCTCACGCACGTGCCCTGACCAGGGCTGGTTATTGAACCTGCAACCCAGGTATGTGCCCTTGATGGAGAATTGAACCTGTCACCCTTTGGTGTGTGGGCTGACACTCTAACCACTGAACAACACTGACCAGGGCAGGGACACTTTCTAAAAAACTTTTCTGATGATCAAATCATTACATACTCATTAAAGAAGTAGCTCATATTTTTAGAATGTTAATTGCATTTTCTTTTTTCATCCTTATGACAACCCTCTGAGATATAGCGATTATTATTGCTATTTTATGTAAGAAGAAACAGAGACTTAGAGAGATTAAATAATACTTGAAAAGCTGGCCTCCCACTTTTTACCTACTTAGTTCTTCAATTTTCAAATCTTAGTTTAAATTTTCACTTCATTGTAGTGGCTTTTCCTCATAACCTCCCCCCAACTAGGTCATGACTTCACTTATTATTCTCTTGAAAACCACCCTTTCCTTTTTCATTGTAGCACATTTCATAACATCTCAGAATTCTTCATTTATTTGAATGTTTGTTTGTTTATGTCTCTTTACATATATCAGTTCAATGAGGACTGGGACCATTTTCTGTTTTGTTTGCCACTAGCATCAAATTGGTAGAGATCACTGAAGAGGTAGGGGTGGGTAGAGGAAGTAGTCAGGCTTTTTCATGCACTGTTTTTCCATCAAGCTAGGGAAGCTAAAGACCAAGTTCTTAAATGTTGGAAGGCTGGAGTGTTGACACAATTGAGGGCACCACAATTAAGGATAGTTATGGCGAGTGTGCTTCTTATTCTATGTACTAACTTGTTAACCTGATAAAGCTAAAATATGAATTGCTTTAACTGCTTGGCAAGGATGTTATAGAAAGAAAGTGTATGATATGGGCCTTATAATGGCTTGCCTTTCAGTTCTGCTCTTTCATATTATATTGTTATTTCATGCCCTTGGGCATTGTTTTCCCTATGAACATGTACTCCTGAAAAAATTTTTTATCCATGGCAAGTGAGATAAATAAGGGTAATGTAATGCATGTTGATATCAACTAACTTATCCTATACATAAGATCATAGAAATACTTTTCTGAGACTACCTAGAAGATAAGGAAACATTCATGAAGATGAGATAGAAGATTAAAATTTTGAAAGATGTCTTGATAAGCCCATCATAAGTTAAAAATATCAAGGTGAGCCGAACCAGTTTGGCTCAGTGGATAGAGCGTCAGCCTGTGGACTGAAGGATCCCAGGTTCGATTCCGGTCAAGGGCATGTGCTTGGTTGCAGGCACATCCCCAGTGGGGGGCGTGCAGGAGGCAGCTGATTGATCTCTCTCATCGATGTTTCTGACTCTCTATCCCTCTCCCTTCTTCTCTGTAAAAAAAAAAAAATCAATAAAATAAATATTTTAAAAAAAATATATCAAGTTGAAAATGCATTTAAAACAACTAAC
>NW_006294764.1:666656-671420 GCF_000327345.1 Myotis davidii
TAAACTTGCTCAGAACACACTATTCAAAAACACTGGTGACACAGTACACTGTAGAGTACCAGTTGTTTGCCCTCATGCCTGCATGCCTGACTGGGAGTTGTGGCTCACTGCTGCTGCCCAGCATCATGAGAGAGTATCGTACTGCATATCGATAGCCCAGGAAAATATAAAAATTCAAAGTGTGATTTCTACTGAATGCATATTGCTTTGCACCATCATTATGTCAAAAAATTGTTAGGTCGCCCTGGCCGGTCTGGCTCACTGGATAGAGCGTCAGCCTGTGGACTCAAGGGTCCCAGGTTCGATTCCGGTCAAGGGCATGTACCTTGGTTGCAGGCACATCCCCAGTAGGGGGTGTGCAGGAGGCGGCTGATCGATGCTTCTCTCTCATCGATGGTTCTAGCTCTCTATCCCTCTCCCTTCCTCTCTGTAAAAAATCAATAAAATATATTTAAAAAAAAATTGTTAAGTCAAACCATTGTTAAGTTGGGGATCATCTGTAGTCTCTTCACTATAGAAGACCAGACAGTCTTTGTCTGAGCCTTCTAAGAATAGCACACTGCTGCATCTTTAAGGCCCTTCCTTGGACAAGACCTTAAGCTCTAAAGACTGAGTGAGTTATCTGATAAGAGCTGATTATGGAGAGTGGAGAAGGGATCCCTATATATAAGTTAGGAACATACAATGATTAGGGACATTTTACTTAATTTATGTAACAACTATTTATTGAGGCCTCTTTTGCCAGTCACTGATCTAAGCATGGCATCACACCTGTTCTCAATGAACTTATGAAATGAAATTGTGTGTCAGGACCATCTGAATTTGTTTGGAAAAGGGTTCAGAATTCTGTGCTATGGTTATTTTCTGCTTCTAGTCATTTAGAACTTTTTTTTTTTTTACAATTTAGAATCCCCAAAACCCTTCTGAGTGACATTATATCCAGATCTGCTGCTTTGCTTGAATTGGGAGTTGGCCATAGATCAGCATTAGCTGCTTCCCAGAATCCCAGTGGCTGACAGAGGAAAGATACTTTGAACAAGTTGGTAAAATAAATCTAGACTACTTCACTCAAGATTAACCATCTGAATTTTCTCATTTACTCTCTCATTTAAGAGGGCACATCATTCTGACACTTGAGATGGTCTGAAACTAAGGAAAAGAAAAGGCTCTCTCTTTTTCCTTGAAGATGTAGTAGATACTTAATGTATACACCAGACCTCAAATCTGTTTTCTCTGCAATAGAAGCAGAACTGACTGGTTCCTCTTTCCCCACCCCTTCCTTTGATAGTGCCAAAAAATCTTTGTGAATTCTAGGTATTTAGTTACCTATCTGACCCTTAGCCTTCAGAGGAGATTTCTGCCTGCAATTGGAGTAACTGTTGTGCCGGGAAGCTGTCTTCTACATAGCAAATTGGAAAGCTCTAAAGCCTTTTCTCCCTTTCTACCCACCTGCCAACCTTCTGCCACTAGAAGATAGCATTTGAGCTTTTAGTTTGCCTTCTTTAACTTTTGCTTGACTTCTTCCTTATCCAGAGGTCAAGCCATGTTCTGATATTGGCAGAAGAGGTAAAAGAAATGATTGCTTCCTTTGAGGACAGAGTTTCCTTTAATATAAATCACCCTAATTAGAAATCTAACCTCTTTTGGTTTCCACTTTCATTTTGTTACTGTGAAGCCCCTGCTTCTCAAATCTGGTGGGCAAGCAGGGTGCTTTGTCTTCCTTAACAGATTTCTCTGTGCTCCTTTCACTGAGCTCAATCACCAGGTGAATGTCAGAGATTCCTGTCTGGGTGTGGAGAGTGCCGGGTTGTAGCAGATGTAGGTAGCAAGTCGGAAGGAAGAATGCTTTTAAAACACGGCTCCAATAGCCATGTATTGGTAGAGTTATTATGAATTTTGGATAGGAAAGCAGGCTGGATGAATGGTCAGGAGCCCTGGCTTGATCTTAGATCATGTCTGAGACCATTGATTGCTAGCAGAGCTTCATGGGGTAAAGGGAACAGTTTTCTTATCTTAGTTTATTTCTTTGAGACAATTTGTTCTACAGATTTACCTTTTTAATGTTTACTTTATTTAAACAAATTTGAGTTTGATTATGAGTTGTTTGATTAAAAGTTAAAAATCTATGGGGAAAGCTTAATCATACTTTTTTGAATCTGTGGGTAAACAATCATTTTAATGTTTATAGTAGCTTACATGCATAGAAAAACACTTGTGCTACTTCAGGTATGTTAAACCTATGTTCTTTAAAGTGGTGAGTGGGTTTATAGTAAGTGCCTCTCTGTGGGAAACATGAAGAAAGTGAGGGAAGGTATCTTTATGGCCTCTTCTACTTGGCTTTCAGGGGCTGATAAAAGAACTATCTTCTGTAATTTCCAAAAAAAGATATCAGTTATATTTTTTTAAGTTCACGTGATTCTGACCACTTTAAGGAGTCTGCTGATTAGAGTGGTAAAAGGTTTCTCAGAATTTCATATCACTGAGTGGCCAAACACACTGTTTTGTATTACTCTTTATATTCAGTGCTACCATAGTATCTACCATATAATAGGCATTATTAACATTTGTTTTGCATGGTATTTATCAGAAAATTGCTCTAAAAGCATATTTCTCTTTTTGATCTTAAATTACCATAATGATTAAATTGGGAGGGTTTCCAGTAAAACCTACCTCCATTTATTTAACTGTACTTATTCATTTGTTCATTCAACAATTTATTGTTCACTTTACTGGCTCCTGGGCTGACAAAGTTGAGAAACACCTGGTCTCTGCCATCAAGGTTTTAGTACAATGTGATAAACAATAGTAGAAATACATACAGGACGCTAAAATGGTACAGAGTATGGGATGGGGTATTAGGAAATGCTTTCTAAAATAAGAGACTCAGACTGGGTTTAGAAGGATGAATAAAAATTAGCAAAGCTATGAAGGGGAAGAAGAAAGAGTATTCTAGGCAGTAGATGAGCATATCTGAAAGCAGAAAGTGAAACATTAAATATTCTGAAACACATTTTGGGTTCCCTTTCTCTTTGAGTCAGTTTAGTACTACTGATTAAGTCGGACAGGCCCTGGTGGACTTCCTGGAGTGGAGGCTGAACCAGCACACACTTGGGCCTTGGCAGATGTACGGATGTGTACTTGCAGTGGCTTGGAACCTTGAGCTGAGAACAGGAGGCTCCTTTGGAGCACAACCCTCCCACAGGGTACTCTTGGGATGCTTGTCCTGGAATTACCCAGGGCAGTAACAAAGCTCTCTTTTCTTCTTTAAACCAAGCCAGCAGGATGGGATGTCTGCTAGCCTTTGTGTTTGGAGCCGACCAACAAACATACAGTGGCCAGCACAATGGCATTGTTGGACTTCAGTGAAAAATAGGTCGAGGCCCAGTCCTTCCTCTGTCGAGGGCCCATCCAAAGAACAGAGGTTCAACAAACCACTGATTTGGCTGTTTGACATTGATGCTGGTTTCTGACTTACTGATAGCACATAAGATTACAGGGTCTCTTCCCACTGCTTCTCTGAACACCTCAATTTGGAATCGCTGAATTGCCTTTAACTCTTTTTTTTCCAAGTTTCATATCTACCACTCACTTGCTAAATTCCTTCTGCATATTCTAACTCTAGCCCACTTTTTCATGTCTAAAATAGCACTCTAAATCAGGCATTTGGTCATCTCTCATGTGGTCTGTTGCAGTACCCTCCCTTCAGCCCTTCTCCTGTACTTATACTTTATGCAGGGAAAAAAAAGAATAACTACTCATCTCTGTACTTTATATTTGTCTTCCACGAAATGGAAATGAATCCTCAACAGTGAGTGATTAGCCAAGCCTCAGTGGGGGAGGGTAATCCGGTAAAGGGATCAGGAATGTGTACAAACGTGCTGGTAGGCAGGGACTGAAATCTTTATAAGCAGGAGTGAAAGGCTTTGTTTGCCATGCTGATTGTGGGTTTTATTCTAAGAGTAATAGGGCATCACTGAATGCTTTTAAGAGGAGAGTGACTCCAGGTTGACATTTCAGAAGGTTTTGGCAGTATTTTGTAAAACGGATGGGAATAAGGACTAAGCATGTTCAAGATGCACGAAGGAAACCAGAAGACTAGTTAGAAAGCTAAACCCAGGGGAGGAATAATGATGATGAGATATTGATTGTGGGGGGGATGCGTTGTGTAGTATGAGGTATGCATTGTGTTAGACATACTCTGTACATACATCTTTTAATTATTTCCTGCCTTTGATGGAACATCACATCCTGTTGATTCTACCTCAGAGATGTCTTCAGATATTAACCTTCTTTTCATTCTTTCTGCCATTGTCTTATTCAGGCCTTTATTGCTCCCACCTGGATGATTCTAGAAACCTCATAACTATTCTCCAGGCCCTAATTCCTGACCTTTCCATACAGTTTTTTTGTTTTGTTTTTGGTCTTTAATCCTCACCCGAGGATATTTTTCCATTGACTTTTAGAGAGAGTGGAAGAGCCCTAGCTGGTTTGGCTCAGTGGATCGAGCATCAGTCTGTAGACTGAAAGGTCCCGGCTTCAATTCCGGTGAAGGGCACATGTCTGGGTTGTGGGGTCGATCCCCAGTGGGGGTGTGCAGGAGGCAGCCGATCAATGATTCTCTCTCGTTATTGATGTTTCTCTCTCTCTCCCTCTCCCTTCCTCCCTCTGAAGTCAATAAAAAACATATTTTAAAAAAAAAAAAGACTGGTAGGAGGACAGAGAGGCGGAACGGACTGGTCCAACACCCACATGTGATGGTTTTTA
>NW_006294764.1:671776-678402 GCF_000327345.1 Myotis davidii
ATCGCATAACAGCAAAATCGCATAACAGCCGAGCATACACCCAGCAGCGCTGCTGATGCCTGAACGGTATGTGGAATGAAGTGGGCGGGCATCGGGAGGCCACTATGGCACGGGACAAGCACTATGGGTAGTCTATCTGAAGTGTACCTGGCGTATAAGACGACCCCCCACTTGGAGGCATATTTTTCAGGGCCAAAAAATCGTCTTATACGCCGGCAAATACGGTAGTAGGTTTTTAATGTTTGGTGGATGGATCTTCCTCAGGACAATCCTGCTAATTAGGTGGCAGCAAATGATCTCTGCTAGTTGGATAGCAGCACATTTATCTGCCTTGGGTAAATGCTCCAGCTTTAGTCCAGTCAGGTAGATTTTTCAAAAAGGAATATTACAGTTGAAATTTTCTTCAGAGCCTCTCAGAATATGGGTTTGAACCACTGTACAGAGATAAGCTTGTTTGGTTGCAGATCAATACATTGATAATTCAAAGTAAACTAAAATAAAAGCAAGCATTTTGTATTCTTCTTACTGTTATGATCAGGTGAGGCTACTGTAGCTCACTAGAATCAGCAAGATTTGGGAACAGGAACTCTGGGTAGAGTGAGTGGTAGGTATTGCCTAGTGCTGCTCCAGAATATGCTCTGTGTGGACACGTTTATGTGTATCTGTGCCTGAGTTGGTATCATCAGAGCCAATAGGGGATATATGGAAAGAACCATTCTTTTAGCCTAGACAAGTCCTATCTTTTAGGATCCAACTGAGATGTTACTTCCTCTCTGAAATTTTCCAAACTCCTCAGGCAGAGTCAGTTTCTACTTTCATACCCTTAGTATTTATTTCTGTTAAAGGCCTATTGGTATTATTTTCTTGCCTGTGTGTCTTTCACTGTTATTCTTTAAAGTATAATCTGAGTGTTATTTTTATATGTTTACTATGTGCTAAGCATTCTTCAGTCACTGGGGGATATAATGTTGATGTAAATGAACTGGTTCTTATTCTCATACTAGAGGCGCGGTGCATGAATTCGTGCACAGATGGGGTCCTGCTCCCAATCGGAGTGGGGGAGGCCAATTGGGGCCAGGCCAGCCGCAGGAGGTTGTGATAGCAATCGGTCATTCTGGTTGCTTGGCTTTGTTTTGTTTGTTTGTTTTGCTTTTCTTTTTGGACTTTTAATTTCTTTATTGATTAGGTATTACATATGTATCCTTATTCCCCCATTAGCCCCCCATTAATGCCCTCACCCCCCTGTTGTCTGTGTCCCTTGGTTAGGCTTATATGCATGCATACAAGTCCTTTGGTTGATCTCTTCCCCTTACCCCCACCTTCCCCTACCTTCCCTCTGAGGTTTGATGTTCTGATTGATGATTCTCTATCTCTGGATCTGCTTTTGTTCATCAGTTTATGTTGTTCATTATATTCTATAGATGAGTAAGATGTGATATTTATCTTTCTCTGACTGGCTTATTTCACTTAGCATAATGCTCTCCCATTCCATCCATCTTGTTGCAAATGGTAAGAACTTGTTTTTTACCACAGCATAGTATTCCACTGTGAAGATGTACAGTTTTCTAATCCATTCATCTACTGATGGGCCAGTTTTTTAATCCACTCATCTGCTGATGGGCACTTAGGCTGTTTCCAAATCTTAGGTATGGTGAATTGTGCTGTTATGAACATAGGGGTGCATATATCCTTTCTGATTGGGGTTTCTAATTTCTTGGGATATATTCCTAGAAGTGGGATCACTGGGTCAAATGGGAGTTCCATTTTTAGTTTTTTGAGGAAACTTTTCAATCGTTGTTTTTAAGCTTAATATTTTTGTTCAGCTGCTTTGGAGAACTATGAAGAAATACAAAATCACCTTACCCAAGAGTTTTGAGTGGGTAATTTTGTTATTTCTTATTGGCTGAAATCTCCCTTATGTTGACATTGCAAAGACACTGTGCACTGACAGAGGACAGGAAAAAGTGTTGTCTTCACAGCCCTCTAAAAACTTAGGAAGGCAAATGACCATTTCCTGTAAAGTACAGAATAGTATAATAAATAACAGCAACAGAGGACCATAAAGCCCCACATGTGCCGAAAAAAAAGCAAGTTTGCAAATATTTAAGTGAGAATAACAGCCTATATAATAAACAGGGAATATGCAAATTGACCGTCACTCCATCACGAAGATGGCTGCGCCCACCGTGGAGATGGGGGAGGGCAGGTTTCCGTAACACAGGATGGCTGCTCGTTTTCGTAACGAGCCTTAACGAGCAATCAGCAGGGACCGGAGATGGGGGGGGGTGTTTCCGTAACACAAGATGGCTGCTCGTTTTCATAACGAGCCTTAACGAGCAATCAGCAGGGACCTGAGGCTGCAAACCCCACCCTCACCACCATGGGACCTCAAGCCCTGTAGGGCTTGATGGGGGACTTCAGGCCACGCCCTCCACCCGACTTGATGGCCCCCGGTGCCAGGCTGGGGGCCCTGAGGATGTGCTTGGGGACCTGAGGCTGTGCCTGCCACCCGGTGGGGCTTGATGGGGGACCTGACGCTGCACCCCTCACCCTGCGGGGCTTGACGAGGGCCCTGAGGCTGCACCTCCTACCCGGTGGGGCTTGATGGGGGACCTGAGGCTGTGCCTGCCACCCGGTGGGGCTTGATGGGGGACCTGAGGCTGTGGCCCCCCCAAGCCCCCCCCCTGCTTGGGGTTTCACGAGACCTCAGGCTGTGCCCCCTGCCCTAGCACCAGGCCAGGGGACCTGAGGCCACGCCCCCTGCACAGCAGGGTGTGAGCCGCGGGTGTGTGGGGACTTGACTCTGGGCCCTGCAGCGCGCCCCAGACTCTGACAGGAGGAAGATTTTCATATACATTTTACTAATTTTCTTTCATCTCTGACACTTCTATTATAGAGAAAGGGCAAATAGCAATATTAAAATATTTTCTCTAATTAATCCCCCTTTAATGTGCATGAATTTCGTGCACCAGGCCCCTAGTCATATAATAAAGAAAAAGTAAACTGCCTAAGTGTCCAGAATTCAGCCTCCACAGCATACATCCATTTTCAAGCCATTTCAATGAAGACTTTTCTTACAATAAACAAACAAACAAAAATGATGAAAGTTCTATTTACTATGTTGGAAATGCAAAATAAAGAAATAAAACTGCTAATTCCATAAAATATTTGAAACTAATTTTGTTTTCATAAATACATAAAATGGTGTTGGTGTTTATCTCTTTTTAAAATTTCAATCGCCATTCATTCTTACTGTTTAAAAAAAAAACCACACACATTCAAACTAATGTCAACCTTTAAGAATAAACTTTGGAATATTTAAAAAATCATGTTTGGAAAAATGAGCCACATTTTTCATTGCCAGAATTATGCTTTGTCCTTGGTAGAATCATCTTTGTTCCTTCTTTTTACGTCCCAATGATAAACCCTGACCCTATTGACTTCAGTGGCAGTCAATGGATCTCAATGAAAGTCAAGGTCTTCCTTAAGAGAATCCAGATTCTTTGTGGCAGTGGGTAAATTCTTTTTCACTGATGCCTGAGCTTCATCAATATCATATTCGAGCATTACATTAGCCCCCAACCACAGACACACTTTATTGGCAGGAGGAACTGGAGCTTTGCCATACAGGTTACCTGCAGTAAGAATCTGGTCTCCACTGAATTGGTGGACTCCTTCTTCTGCATGTATTTCCAAATTTCTAAAGTCTGCTTAATTTCAGGAATCTGACCCTTTAGGCTCCTTTTCTTTTGAGCAAGGTTGAGTTCCATAAACTTATACTTGGGGTACTGTTCATCCAACTTCTTTAGCACTGTATTCACAGTCTCATTCCCAGGCTGTTTCATGTAGGAATCCACATCTTCCACAAACACAGCCTCAGGAATCCCCAGGTGGAGGCACCGCCCGTTCCTGAATCAAGTTCCCCTAAACCACAGCCATGTCTAGCCTTGCTTGGCTTTTATATATGTAGATGGATGTGGTGGGAAGGGGAAGGGTGCTCAATAAATGTTTGTTAGAAATAACCTGAATTGATAATTCTTATGTGGAGAACTGAGTATCCACTTATCTGTCCTTTTGGCAATTTTTTTAGGGTGTTGGCATATGATTTCTTGCATATGTAATGTTGTTTAGTAAACATACATTTATCTATTGAGCGCTTTCTAGGAAAAGAAGTCTTTTTAATGAAATCAAGTATCAAACACAAATGAAATGGCAGGAACTCTGTTCTAATATTTTATTAAATCATGTAGAGAAGAGGCAGGTTTTGGTGTAGGTGAAGTTGAGGGACAATCACTGAGGGGTATTGAAGTATCTAAAACGTGGCTGATATTATAGTTTTCTGAACTTGAAAGTTTAAAAGAACAATAAGAAATGGAAAGTGTAAAAACTTCTCTTTCTGGTAAGTTATGCAAATATATTGCCAGTGCCCTGGGTTGTTTTGTAGGGCTGCCCAAGGGAGTGGTCTGGAAGAAAAAGACAGCGAAGCAGCTGTTATTCTCATCCGGGAAAGCTGAATGTGCTAGTGCAGTTGCTCTTGTCTCTGCTTCCCTGATTTGCTCAGAGGACATACCAGCTGAGTCTGCACTGGGAGTTGCTATGGGGAAGTAAACGTTCCAACTAATGGGCACACCGTGTGTAGCAACTTAGAAATCTTCCTTGTTGGCAGATCTCAAACTTCCTTTCCTCATAGATGCAAAAGGTCTTGAGACATTGAGAAGTTGTGGTTTCTGAGGCCCAGAGACTTATCAACCCCACCAGAGTATTCACCAAAGGCCAGCAAGAGAGATTGGTTGTAACAATAAACTTCGTTTGGTTTCCGTCTCTGGTTTGTACTTTTTCCATTTTGCCTGGAAAATTCAGAGCCTAGCTAGTGTGATTCCTCACCTTGTCTCACCTTTCTTCTCTGCTCTCCATCCTCTGGCTTGGTCTCTGAATTTCTCAGGCCTTCAGAGACATGGCTGAAGAGAGTAAATGTGTTTCTCTGAACCAGAATCCAAAGTTCTGGCTTAGTCTGGCCTACAGATAGTGCACATACAGACAGCCTTTACGTCAGCTTTTCTGCATGGCCTCAGACAGGAAACCTGAGTGACTCCTGAAGTCAGGCCTTCCATGTTACAGTGTCACCCTGCCAAACAAGTGAACCACCACCCCTTCAGATCTTTCTGATTCTCAGAGCTAAAGGAATCTGTCTGCATGATTAGGTATCAGCTTTATTGCTCCCATGTAGCTTGGAGTTTGCAGGTTCAGTTTCTTTTTAGCAAATGAGCACTTCATATGTGAGCGACAGACAGATTCAACTGCAGTGAATAAATGAAGGAAGGCATTGTGCTAATGCCATCAGTATGCCTCATTTTGAGATTTCCAAAGATGGATTATCAAGCAGGATGAAGCAGATCGGCAGGTTTTCCTTTTGAGAAGTTAGGTGTATTTTTAGACATTCTCTCTGCCTTGCCAAACCTGATCCGCCTCATCCAAGGATCTGAAGTGCTGCATCGTGCTGCCCCCAACTGGTTCTTTTGGTGCTTACATTACCACATCAGAAAAATCTCAGATTATGTGGCACTTAAATTTTTTTAAAATATATTTTTATTGATTTCAGAGAGGAAGGGAGTGGGAGAGAAAGATAGAAACATCAATGATGAGAGAATCATTAATCAGCTGCCTTCTGCAGGCTCCCTACTGGGGACCAAACCCACAACCCAGGCATGTGCCCTTGACCAGAATCAAACCCGGGACCCTTTAGTCTGCAGGCCAGCGCTCTACCCACTGAGCCAAACCGGCTAGGGCTTAAATTTTTTTTAAGCACTTTCATATATTTGTATTAGATTCTCGTAATAACATTGTGAGTTATATGGATCAGAAATGATCACACCTACTTTATAGGTGGGAAAACTGAAGGATAGCTTTATTAGTTGACTTGTCCAAAGTTAAATGACTATTAAAAGGCAGAATTCGCTCTAGCCAGTTTGGCTCAGCGGATAGGGTGTTGGCCTGTGGACTGAAGGATCCCAAGTTCGATTCTGGCCAAGGGCACATGCCTGGGTTGCGGGCTCGATCCCCAGTGGGGGGCGTGCAGGAGGCAGCCAATCAGTGATTCTCTCTCATCATTGATGTTTCTATCTCTCTCTCCCTCTTCCTTCCTCTCTGAAATCAATAAAATAAATATATTTTTTTAAAAAGGCAGAATTGGACTAAAATTCAGATCTCTTGCCCTCGATCCTATTAAGTTCCCTGGTCTTTTGTAAATTCAGTAATACCCCCCATAGTAGGTATTAAGAGCTTTATTTAGACTTGGAGGAATTTACCCCCTTTTCTCCCTTGGAAGGAGGAGGGAGATAATACCAAATCATGTGAGGTTTGAATAAATTCATTAACCTAATTGGCAAAAACCTTTGAGCTCCTGTTTTGCATGAGGCTCTCTGATTTGGGTGCTGTGGTCTCCTACCTCTGAGGTGTAATGTAGTGGTAAAGTATATGGATGCTGGAGCCAGGTTGCCTGGGCTTGAACCCTGGCTCTGCTCTTTTTTTTTTTTAAATTTAATTAATTAATTGATTAATTAATTTATTTTTTGTATACATATATATTATTTATTGCTTAAAGTATTACAAAGGGTATTACATATGTG
>NW_006294764.1:678967-698477 GCF_000327345.1 Myotis davidii
TGAAAACAATTATATCTCTTATCTGTTCCCTAATTTTATCAAATTTATATAGTATCTCTTATCCTTCAACCTCTCTCCCATTATGATGATGAGGAACTTAACACATTAACAAACTTCCAAGTCCTCCTCTTCTTGCCTTTGGATTTTTTTTTTGCCATTATCATCATCATGATCATCATCACCACTATTATTAGTAGTAATAATATTTGAAAACTTAATGCCTGTTTTTATTAACTTAGTAACCTACTTAAATCTCCATTCCTTGACTTAACAAATTTATCTAATTGATTTTTATGTCAATATAATACAACCTATTAATAGAAACAAATCCCAAATCTCAGTGGCTTAGCAGAATAAAAATTAATTCCTCACTCACATCATTATCAAGTCTTTGAATTAAACAATTCTCCTGGAGAGCTTTGTCTCCTGAAACATTTATGCTTTTCTGATTCATAGCGGAGAATTACAATTCATAGTTATTTCCCAGGAATCATTTGTTAAAAAGATATTTTTATTGATTTCAGAGTGGAAGGGAGAGGGAGAGAGAGAAATAGAAACATCAATGATGAGAGAGAATCATTGACTGGCTGACTCCTACATGCCTCCTACTGGGGATCGAGCCCTTAACTGGAATCTGAACCTTGGACCCTTCAGTCTGCAGGCCAACGCTTTATCCACTCAGCCAAACCGGCTGGGGCTCAAGTTTTGTTTTTTTGGTTTTTTTTCTCCGCCATCTAAGTACATCTTTTTTTTAAAAAAAAAAAGTTTTTATTGATTTTAGAGAGAGAGGAAGGGAGATTCGGAGAGAGAGAAGCATCAATGAAAGAGAAATATCTATTGACTGCCTCCTGCATGCCCCTTACCCACAACCCAGTCTCGATCCCCATTTACCCTGACTGGGAATTGAACCGGTGACCTCTTGGTACATGGGATGACACTCAACCAACAGCCACACCGGCCAGGGCTCTAAGTACA
This sequence comes from Myotis davidii, assembly GCF_000327345.1. NCBI lineage: Eukaryota > Metazoa > Chordata > Mammalia > Chiroptera > Vespertilionidae > Myotis > Myotis davidii. Next base: position 679,943 of record NW_006294764.1, read on the forward strand.
TCTTGAATCTTGCTCTGTTCCATTGCCTCCACGACTGCCTTAACGCAGACACCCTTCTTTCACCAGGATTATTGCAATACTCTTCTATTTTTCCTTTTCCATATTCTCCACTCTATTCTATCATACCATTGCTAAAATAGTATTTTCTTTAAAAGCAAATATAAATGTTATTTTGTCTAAAAGACTTTAGTTCCCTGTAGACAAGGTGGTAAAGTCCATATATCAGTGCTTCTCAACCTTGGCTGCACATTAGAATCACCTGGGAATTTTTTTAAAACCCTAAGGTAATTCTAATGTGCAACCAAGGTTGAGAACCACTGCTAAGGTGATTCTAATGTGCAGCCAAGGTTGAGAACCACTGCCATATATCTTAGCTAATCTCCTGAATATGTGTGCTGCAGGAGCAGGATGACAGCCTCACCTGCTTCTTTTGGCCATTTAACCTATATGTTGCATATGCTACTCCCTTTGTGTGGACTGTGTTTATGTTCCCCCAGGTTATCCTTTTGACTCCTTATTTTCTTTGTGCAGCTTTCTCTGACATGTTCAGATTGAGTTAGTAACTATTCTGTTTTCTACATAGCACTGTGGTGGTACATGTACAAAGCTATATTGTAGCATTTACCAAATGATGTTGTTTGTATCCCTTATAGATTGTGATCTCCTTAAAGAAAGGTATCTTTGTGTATAGATGCAGAATAAGCCCTCAGTCACCTAAAAAACAACAATGAACAAAACATACAGTCTCTTTCTTCTAAGTATTACTCTCTAGTGGTTTCACCACCAGCCTTATATTCCTGACAAATGGTAGCTGGGTTTTCTTTGTTTTACAGTATATCAACGCTGGAAACCTGGAACAGTTGCTAGACAGTAACCTGTACTTGCCCTGGACTGTGAGGGTGAAACTGGCCTATGACATAGCAGTGGGCCTCAGCTATCTTCACTTCAAAGGCATTTTCCATCGGGACCTCACATCTAAGGTATGAAGGCTTTCCTTGCACCACTCGACACTGTCCTCCATTACCAAGAAAGCGGTGTTAAGAAACCAGTCATTAATAAGCTTTGAAATGATAGAGTTCTCTTATAGATTTAACATTTAATCACAGAGGATACAAATTAATACTCTATATAGGCTATTCCTTAGAAAGCCAATCTCGGCTCACAGCAGGTACCTTGCAGTGTCGAGCCAGGCAACACATACATCTTGAGAACCTTCACGCTTTACTTTAATCTCCTGAATATGTGTGCTGCAGGAGCAGATGGCATGAGGAGGGTTAAGAGGTTCTTGCCCAATAGGATGACAGCAGTCAAGACAGTGTGGGATCCTGTCTCTGATTGTTCTCGCTCATGGCCTCCAGGAAGTAGCTCTTAACTGAGAGCAGGAGTTCGGAGATTTTTAGTCACTTGAGTGCAGGTTTTGAGGGCCATAATGTACTGACCCATTTTCTATGTGTGTGATTGAGTTTCTGCCATTCTGCCAGTTTCTCTTTGGTGTTAGCTGGTCTCTGTAGTATTCTCTTGCTGTCCAAATTGCTGTGTGACCAGGTTAGAAAACAGTTGCTTTTAGAGGAAGTTGGCCATGCTACAGGCAGGCACCACAGAGCCAAGTGGCCCAGGATACCACTGGGACAAGACTTATATAAATAATACTGTTTGATCATTGATGTGGGAAATACAAGTCATCTAATATGACTTATGTCCAAGAGCTGGTTTAAAGTCTTCTAGGAAGGTATATGGGAGTTTTGTACCTGCCCAAGAATAGCAGTCATTTTATTCCCCATCCTCAACCTATACACATGCACACATATACATGCATACACATTCCCACACCTCTCTGTCATGGATGAGGGGTAAGGGAGATTGTTATAAGACAAAGTTTGCAAAGAGAACAAAAGCAGGCTGTACTCTCAGAGAAGTGAGTTTCTGACTACCTCACACTAGAATGATTCTGGTGTTCCAAATAGTAGCTATGTCCCTGAGGGACCCTGGCCATTGGTTGATAAACTATTACACAGAAAATAGCTTTAGGGAAGGTGATTGTAGGCCCCCTGGGTGTGGCAGAGCCATGTATAGTCAGCTGCACTGTTAATAAAGGAGCACTAAGACCAGCAAATGGAATGTGGTGACCAGCTGAGGCCTACTTGTGAGGTGGCCTTTGTCTTCCTCGGTACCTGCAAGGACTGGACAGTTGGACACCTGGGACCTGGAAGATGGTATCTTTTCCCCTCATCAGCCTTGTCTCATCTCCTAGAATGTTTTAGAAAGTCAAAATTAGGGAAACTGTACTTGTTCCAGGCAAATGAGTGGGTTCATGTCAGCTTAGACACTGCCTTAAGTTGATAGCCTAGTCTCACATTGGGCATGCAGCCAAAATCAAATCTTTGCAGCATCATTTGCTCCAAGGCGGAGAGAGATCATGACGAGTTGTCCATCAGTCATACAGCTATTTCCCCCACACTTACATGAGTATATATATTTTATAAAAATATATTTTTATTGAATTCAGAGAAGGGAGAGTGAGAGAGAGAGAAACATCGATGATGAGAGAGAATCATTGATTGGCTGCCTCTGCCCGCCCCACACTGGGGATGTGCCCCGACCCAGAATTGAACTGTGAACTCCTGATTCATAGGTCGATGTTCAACCACTGAGCCACACCGGCATGACTATAACCTTTTTGGAACTGTAGGGTAAGACCACTGTCCTTTGGTTTTCCTAATAGGGAGTAGGTATTTTCAGTGCCTGCCAGTGGCTTGAAACAAGAAAATAGGAACTTAGGAGAAAGTACTGTTATCTCTCTGAGCCATTTTCTGGGTCTGAACTTTAAGGAGGTATTGAGAGTACTTCCAGGTGGTAAGAACCAATGACTTTGCAAACTGGAGACAGGCTAGGAAGTACATTTTAGGGAATCTCAAGTTGAAGAAAAACCAGGGAATTTTACAAACCAGACCATCCAATAGGAGAGACTGTCTGTGTTCACTGCCCTTTTATCATTTCTGAGCTTTTGTCTGAATGTTCCAGCCTCATTGTAACTGTGTTGCAGGGATTAGGAAGAAGGTTTGTCCACACTGAGGCCAGAGCAGCCTCACCTAGATCTGTATTGTAGCAATCATAATAGTGAGAAGTCTCAAGGGAGAAATAGGCTAAAGGGACAGAGTAGGACTTTGAGGTTTCCAAATGATCTCCTGATTGCCAATGTTGGGTCTGAGTTTGATTTCTTTTAAGTATAATGGGAGATTCACTTCATATTAGGTTATGGTGTTGTGTCTCGCACCTAGTGTAGAACCTGTCATAGGGGCTTTCTGGCCCTCTTTCAGAAAATGTACTTGATAGCACAGAGGCCAAAACATCTGCTCGAGAGCTCAGATTGAATCCCAGACCCAGTTTTGTTCCATTCCTCCAAATGACTTCAGGGCCCTTGGGCCTCAGGGTTCCCAGTCTGTAAAATAGATTCTGTTCTTGACCTCACAGGAGCAATCAGTCTGGACTTCTCAGACCAGAGCTCACAGGAGGGATTTAATGTAGTGGGAACACGTTCCAGATGGGTAAACCAGGACAGAGAAGCAGGTGCCTTTTTTCCAGATGATCCTGAGCCTGTGATAGAAGCAAAGATCCCTAGTTCCTATCAGAGCACCTCCTGAAAGTAGTATTGCCTTTGCAAGGTTCACATCCCAGTGGTTACTGTAGTACTGCTTTCAAGAGTGAAATGTCTGTCAGAGGTAGCTGTTCAATCTAATTTTGTAATTACTTCTAAGAAATCGTCTGATACAATTTTGTGCAGTGGTGATACTGATAGTTTACTTAGAAGGAAGTGGGAGGCAATGTGGGAGGCAATGTGGCTTTAAAACTATTCAGTTCCTGAGCCATCAAGAAGTGACAATAACCACACACCGGCTTTTACCTGTGGCTCTAAGAGAAGCTAGTACAATTGTACACAAGTCTCGGCCCTCAGAGGCAGCTGAGAAAGCAGTTTGTTTCTGCTTATTACTATTACTGCCCTGAGTCGGGCAAGCACCACTGCATTTGGTTACCCCTAGGAGTATGAATTATGAATTGTAGCTCTATTCTTGGTTGTTAGATTTTGTATATATGTATTACTTCATTGACTCCATAGGAGCCACTCTGGTGAATCCATCTGAGTGAAAAGCCTTTCCCACTATGGTCTTAGGCTGTACTATGCAACAGCTAGGAACAGAAAATGTCCATTTTCAGAGGCTGAAGAGAGCATGACTTAGGAATAAAGTTGAATGCTGGAGGGAGTAGTGTGTGTCTATCAGGACACCCTATAGTCGTTTTTATAATGACTTTCATCAATAGCTTTTGAAAATCATTTATACTGTGCTATTATTAGAGAACATAGTATCGGGAACATAGAAATTACTGGAACACAATCTGTACCATCCTTGGGCTTTTATTTTATTTTTTTCATTCTTGGGCTTTTAGACTAGTTGAGGAGACAGATATGTGAGCAGATTAGTATGTAAGAGCTATGGTAAATATATGGGATCCCATGGTGGGATGGAGGGCAAGAGATGGGACAGCAAACCAGATAATCTTCTGAGAGACTTAAACAGTCTCTGGGGCATTTAGGAGGGGAGTTCAGTCTCTGGCCTCCCTGTGCTGTGTTGGTTTTATTCAGTGCCAATAGTGACTCTGCAGTTGCTCTTGGAGACCTCAGGAAGTGCTCTCAGGTGTCTACTCTGGCCCAGTTTTTTGTTTTTAAATAGATTTTTATTGATTTCAGAGAGGAAGGAAGAGGGAGAGAGAAATAGAAACATCAATGCTGAGAGGGAATCATTGATCAGTTGCCTCCTGCATGCCCCCTACTGGGGATTGTCCTGCAACCTGGACATGTGCCCTGACTGGGAATCAATCATGACCTTCTGGTTCATAGGTTGATGCTCAACCACTGAACTACACTGGCCCAGGCATTCAGTGGTTTTTAGTATATTCAACCAACACCACTATCTAATTTCAGAACTTTTCATCATTCCAAAAAGAAACCCCCCTTATCCTAGTCCCCTCTCCTTTCAGCCCTTGGCAACCACTAATCTATTTTTAGTTTCTATGGATTTCCTTATTCTGGACATTTCATATAAATGGAATCATATAATTTGCTGGCTTTTAAATAGGGGAGTATCACAGTTAGGTTTGCATTTTATGAAGATCATGCTGGCAGGAATGAGGAAGGTGGATTATGGAGATCAAGCCTGGACCAAGTTAGAAGAGTATTGCAATATTCAGGGGAGGAATGAAGAGGACCTGAACTAGAGCAATAGTAACAAGGATGAAGAGGGAGGGACTGATTTGAAAAACATTTTGAAGAGAAAATTAGTTGGAGTAAGAGTAAAAATCTAAGATAAATCCCAGGTTTCTAGCTTAGCAAACTGAATGGAAAAAAGGCAGTACCAGCTGACATTAAAAGAAAAAAAATAGCTTGAGTTTTAGTTCTTGGGAGAAAAAGTTGAGTTCAGGTTTGCATGTGTGTAATTCAACATGGCAATCCAGAAGTTGTCCAGAAATAGACGGGCTGTCTAAATCTGCAGCTTGAGGATCAAGGTCAGGGTTGAGGACATACATTTGGGAGCCACGAGCACAAAGGTGGTAATTAGAAAAGAAATGTAGGATAGCCTCCACAAAAGAGCACAAGAGCTGTAGGCCTAAGATAAAACCCTGAAAGCAATCATCCTCATCGGATGGGAAGAAAAGCCTGCAGTGTAGTCTGCAGAATAGCCAGAGATAGACAAGGAAATCCAGAATTATAGTTGCCATAGAAGCCAGGAGCGCCTGGCCAGTGTAGCTCAGCTCGTTGAGCGTTGGTTGGCCTGTGCACCAAAAGTTGCTGGTTGCTAGTGCGATTCCCCATCAGGGTAAATGCTCAGGTTGGGGGCTTGATCCCCCAGTCGGGGTGCATGCAGAAGGCAACTAATCAGTTTCTCTCTCTAAAATCAATAAAAACATTAAAAAAGAAAAAGCCAGAATAGAAAAATGAAAAAGGAATGGGAGCCCTAACCAGTTTGGCTCAGTGGATAGAGCATCGGCCTACGGACTCAAGGGTCCCGGGGCGATTCCGGTCAAGGTCATGTACCTTGGTTGAGGGCACATCCCCAGGAGGCAGCCAATTGATGATTCTCTCTCATCACTGATGTTTCTATCTCTCTCCCTCTCCTTCTCCCTTTCTCTCTGAAAAAAATGAATAAATTAAAACGAAAGGAATAGCCTCTAACTAGCCTCTAATACAGGGGTGGGCAAACTTTTTGACTCGAGGGCCACAATGGGTTCTTAAACTGGACCGGAGGACCGGAACAAAAGCATGGATGGAGTGTTTGTGTGAACTAATATAAATTCAAAGTAAATATCATTACATAAAAAGGGTACGGTCTTTTTTATTTACTTTTATTCATTTCAAACGGGCCGGATCCGGCCTGCGGGCCGTAGTTTGCCCACGGCTGCTCTAATAGCTAATCTCTTAGCTCCAGGACCACAACTGATTATTCTCTACATGCCTAGTACTCACACAATTCCTGATTGATACCTACAAACACTGATGGAAGTGACCAGCAGTGTCAACAGCAGGGAGATCAAGTAATAGAACTTATTGGGATCTTCCATAATAATATTTCTAGCAGAAATCAGTGAAGAATTAATGGGAGATTCATAGTCATGATAACTGTGTGAGATGTGCTTCTCACAAACCTTAGTATGACTTTGGCACATTACCCTTCTGATGTGAACTTAGGAAAAAAAAAGAATGAGAGATAAGGAAATAAAAACAGCAGGTGTTGCCAGACAAACCTCACTAGCCTGGGCCCTTTTAAGGGCAGGCCCAGGAGTTCGTTGGAAAACCCTAGGGGCTAATTCTGGTCAGAGTTCCTCCCCATTTTGCTTATCACCTCAGATTCAGACTCCTAAAATTTGGTTCTTTTGGTTTTCAGTATCCCATCTTTGTCTTTGGCTCTAATGCCTGGTTAGTGGCTGTGAATGAGCTTTAAGAGGGGCAGTGTCACACTGCAGATCAGAGGCAGACACCACCTTACCCCATTTTGTAAGGCTCTGATCATCCCTGCCTTAGCCATTTCTCAGCCGCTCAGAGAAGCTACTGTGAAGTCACTTACTCCTGAATGGGTGATTTGCAGTGAATGAGCAGGTCTCCATGAATGTGAAGATGGAGCAGAAACAGAACAGCTTTGACAAGGCAGTGCACTGTGGCCAAACTCTGTTCCTTATTTGCTGCTCCCAAGCTGTATTTAACAAGGTTGTTTTTGAGGGCTATAAAACAAATAGTAAAAAAGACTTTAGACTGAGCCTTGGAGAAAGGAGCCCGAGCTGTCTGTGAAATAGGAGGAGAAATAGGTGACAGATCTGACCTGCCACTGCCTCGTAGACCAGTGCCCTAAGCCTGGGCTTTGGCTGTCTAATAGTCAAACTGGCTTAGGGCCCCAAAGACATTCAAAGTCAATGAGCTGGGGGATGCTGAGCCAGCAGGACTGAGCTGGGGGAGGGCTAACACCAGAACAGGCACAAGGATGCTCCTACTTGAAAGCTAGAAATGATACATGTCTCCCTGGTATCCAGGCAGGAGAGGATGTGATGAAATCACTAGCTTATTCTACTTCATGGAAAAAGAGAATATAGTGTAATTGCATCAAGGTCAGAGTAAGGAACTGATTTGTACCTACATGCCAAGGCTGGTGAGGAGGAGGGAGGGCTGGTTTGGGTCAGATAGGGCCTTGCTGGCCCCAGAAATGTCCCTGTGAGCCAAGGATGCCTACTCTCTGCTGCCTCTGGAGAAAGTGGGTAGAGCAGAGTGGTGTAGGACTATTTTGAATGCAACTATTTGAGGAGAGTTTGTTGCTTTGTATTTATTTACAAGCTGTTTGGGTTTATCCTTTTTTCTGGAGACAGTAGCAGTTGTTTAGTGAGCATGACCTGAGCCTCTCTTATGAGTTGAATACTGTGAGGAATCAGAACTTGCTCCTGAGGAGCTGATAGCCTGCTAGACTTTAAGAGGAAGTGGCATAGAGGAAGAGTTAAAGGAGTAAAATGAGAAAGAAATAAAGGTGAGAGCTGAAGAGGACAGGATTGGAAAGGTATCTTGCCTTAAATCATAGAACATTTTGAGGTGAAAAGGAGAATTGGGAGAACACCAAATGGAACAGAACAGTATAAGCATGACCTTGCCACTGGCTGGTATAATGGGATATCTGAATAGGGCTTGAATGCCCTGTTCAGGCTTCACAAGTCAAGCATGTCTATGAAAGTCCGGATGAAGATGTGTACAGTCGGGCATCAGGGGCAGACAGGAGCTGGTGGGGAGGTAGGCTGTTCATTTAGAGCCAGATCATAGACTTTTAATACCAGAGAGGAGGTTATTTGTGATCCTGTGGGCAGTGAAAGTTAGTTTGGGTACTTGTTCTATGCTTGTATTTCTTCGCAAGGTCAGGCCTGGCCTTTGGTCTGTACATTCTGAAGAGGGAAGTCAGGGGCCTGATTGTCTTCCTCACTAGATTGTTAGCTCCAAGAGGACAGGGGTTTCTGTTTGTTGAGCTATCTCTGGCAGTTAGAACCTTGCCTGGCACATAGAAAGTAAAGGTAAGTATTTGTGTTTGGAGCGTAATACGAATCCTAGGACAACCACTCAAGATCCAGGCCTACCTCATCTCACATGGCTGCCATGGTAATTTATGGATGGCTGGTCCCCACTTCTGAGCCACACTGTCTTCTTCTTTGGGAACCCTAGAACTGCCTGATAAAGAGGGATGAAAATGGTTACTCTGCGGTGGTAGGTGACTTTGGCCTGGCTGAGAAGATCCCTGATGTCAGGTGAGTAGCCCTAATGGGTACTGGGGTTACAGAAGCGACTAAGGCAAAAAACCAAAAAAATACCCCAAAACACTCCTGCTTCCTCCCCAGAGGCCAGGACTTGGTCACAGCTCAACCTCAGCTCCCTAAATTTGATCATTCCTCGTCTATACCCAGCCTTGGGGGAGAAGAATTCCCAATATTCAGATATCCTATTATACCAGCCAGTGGCAAGTTCATTTTTTATATCGTTTCACCCTACAGCATGGGGAGGGAGAAGCTGGCTGTGGTGGGCTCACCCTTCTGGATGGCACCTGAAGTTCTCCGAGATGAGCCCTACAATGAGAAGGTGAGTCTGGCGGTCCCAAGGCTTGGTTGTCCTTAGAATCCACCCTTAGCAGTGTCCAGGATCACCCTTTATGTTTAGGGGAGGATCTACAACCAAGAGCAGGGCTGGTACCTGGCAGCTACCCAGTGAATGAAATATGGGCAGTAGAGTCTAGGCCTGGGCTGGGGACATGAGGGGCGGAAACCTCTTCTCAGCCCACTGAGGTCTCACTACCCATCAGGCGGACGTATTCTCCTATGGTATCATCCTCTGTGAGATTATCGCCCGTATCCAGGCTGATCCGGACTATCTTCCCCGCACAGAGGTGAGCTGCAGGCATGGGGATCAGTGCCACTGGGGTGGGGCTGCTTTTGAGGCTGTGGAACCATTTTGTTCTTGGGGTGGAGTTGTTGGAACTTAGTATATGTGGCTGCTTCTCAGGGGCAATTCCCAGCCTCTCCTCCTGAGCAAGCCAGGATGGATGGAGGGATTAATAACCTGTCTACCCATGTCCTCTGTTCCCTCCCCCCCACACCCATTCACAGAACTTCGGGCTGGACTATGATGCTTTCCAGCACATGGTGGGAGACTGTCCCCCAGACTTTTTGCAGCTTACCTTCAACTGCTGTAATGTGAGTGTATCCTCCTGCCCCCAGCTTTGGTCAGGGGCTGGGTTCACCTGGTTAGAACTGTAGAAAGAGCCTAATTCAGGGTGGGCAAACTTTTTGACTCGAGGGCCACAATGAGTTCTTAAACTGGACCGGAGGGCCAGAACAAAAGCATGGATGGAGTATTTGTGTGAACTAATATAAATCCAAAGTAAACATCATTACATAAAAGGGTACGGTCTTTTTTTTCAATAGTTTTTATTCATTTCAAACGGGCCAGATCCGGCCCGCGGGCCTTAGTTTGCCCACGGCTGGCCCTAATTTGCCTAATGAGGGGCTAATTAATGAATGACAATGCTCATGGCTCCTCCTCTGGAGGCCTGCCAGACTCTCCAGAGCCCTGGACCAAATAAAGGAAAATTGCTTTGTAATATCTGCTCCTCAGCCTGCAGGGTAGACCCACCACCCCTTGCCTTGGGTGTTGGTGGAACTCTGGTCAGGTTTTAGTTAGACTGTGGATCCAGCTGGTCCTAAGGCTGATGGGAAAGGCTCTTGTTAGCTTTCATTTTATACAGCTCTGAGGCTTGACTTACCTGTTATGACCAAGGAGTAGATGGGCTTTGTCTAGGTAACTTCGAGAAACACATTTGCAGCAGAACTCAGGAAAGAACAAACCAATGTGAGCATAACCTGTTGGAGTTCTGTGCCAAAAGAGGATAAGGCACAGAAAGGTTACTGAGACAGGGGAGGGTATTAGACGATAGCATCTTCCTTGACCTTAGCTCTGGGAATCCTCAGGGTCTGCGGCCTTCAGAAAAGGTCTCTTAGCTGCACATCTGAGTCTTAAAAGATGCTAGAAACAGACTAAAATGCTATTCTTGTGGGTGAAAGGTAGGAGGGCAGGGCTAATCGCTGCTGTGGATAACTACAGATGGACCCCAAACTGCGCCCGTCCTTTGTGGAGACTGGGAAGACCCTGGAGGAAATTCTGAACCACCTACAGGAGGAAGAGCTGCAGCCCACCGCTAAGGGTAAGAAATTAGGGTTGTGGGGTCTTCCCCTCTAGGGCTGTGAAGGCAGGATCCTATGTCCAAACGAAAGGTGCAGGGATGGGGGACAATGGGAAAAATACTGAACTCCATGAGTTGTGATTTGGTATGCTGCCTCCTTTCAGTCTGTTTTCTCACTGGTGAAATGGGGACAACAGTACCTACTTTGTTTTCCCAAGAAAAAACAGTGTAGTGCTTGTATTTGTTATGACTAGTGCAGTAATCCTGACTTGATGTACTGTCCTTCAGGACTCCTGGAGAAAGGACCTGGAATGAAGCGACTGAGCTCACTAGATGAGAAGATCCCTCCCAAGTCCCCACGCCCAAGACGTACTATCTGGCTGTCTCGAAGCCAGTCAGACATCTTCTCCCATAAGCCCCCACATACAGTGAATGTCTTGGACCCGTACTACCAGCCACGAGGTGGTGCTGCCAGCACCCCCAAAATCAACCCTTTCAGTGCTCGCCAGGACCTCAAGGGTGGCAAGGTCAAGTTCTTTGACCTGCCCAGCAAGTCTGTTATTTCCCTGGTATTTGACCTGGATGCACCAGGGCCTGGAACTTTGCCGATGGCTGACTGGCAGGAACCCCTGGCCCCACCTGCTCGCCGGTGGCATTCTTTGCCTGGTTCACCAGAGTTCTTGCATCAAGAGGCCTGTCCATTTGTAGGCCGAGAAGAATCACTGTCTGATGGGCCCCCACCACGTCTCAGTAGTCTCAAGTACAAAGTAAGAGAGATCCCGCCATTCCGAGCATCTGCCCTACCAGCTGCTCCAGCCCATGAAGCCATGGACTGCTCCAGTTCCCAGGAAGAAAATGGTTTTGGGCCCAGGCCTCAGGGGGCCAGTCCATGCCTCACAGGTGCCTCTGAAGAGATGGAGGTAGAAGAAAGGCCAAGAGATTCGGCTCCAGTCCACTTCTCTGTCTCAGGCAGAGGCCTGAAAACCCAGGGAGAGCAGGATGGTTGAGGGGTTCATCCCTGCCTCACCATGGGGATGGACCTTCAGCTGAAGCCACAGGGCCCCCTTGGTGCACAGCCTTGACTCTTCCCTGGAGCCCACAGAGCAGGCAGGCTAGGCCAAGTCAGGCTCAACTTTGGGGCTCCAAGTGCCCAGTGACTGTGAGCGGGGAGGCAGCAGTGAGAAGCCTTCCTTGTTGGGGCCAACAGCTGATTCCAAGCCTCTGAAATCCTGCAAGGAGCTCTGGCTCCCAGCTGACCCACAATGCATTTCTGCAGACAAGACCAGAGGACTCCTAGTTCTAGTTTGAGCTGGCAGACTATTACCCCAGGTTCTTCTTCCACCCCAGGTCTGTGTCTTGCCCTTCCCTGGAGCATATAAGCTACTGGATGGGACGTGGAGCTGACCAGGAGGCCGAAAAGGGCATGGCTATTTCTCAGACCTAAAGACTGGGGTGCTTCTTGCCAGTATGTCTAAGACACTTGAATAATTGCTGTTTGCACTTACTGCACAGTCAGACCATGTCACTACATTTCTATGCAAGGGGAGGACAAGGCAGCGTGGTGGTCATGGCTCTTAGCTAACCTCTTCAAAGATCTTTTCCAGTTCATTAACCTATTTTCATATTTATGAAGGGAGTCTTAATGTTCTGCCCTCTAAGACTTTCAACCTTGTGGTTGGGAGTGGGGCTGGTTTTGTAGGCCCTAGGGCCTGCCCCATATATTTGTCAACATGTGATACACCCAATTGGTTAAACGGTTTATACATGGACTGATTTTCTTCCTTCCCTGCTATGGCTGGAGCTACGGGAACAGTCTGTCTTTATAGAGCCGCAATAAGAAATAACCAAAGATAAAGCTGGTCAAACATTTTCATAACTTGTTTCTGCTGATTTTTTGGTAAAACTTTCCCAAGACACTCTCAGACTTAAAAATAAAGTTGGTTACTACAGGTGCTGGTCAGTTTTCTTACTTGTACCATTGTTTCTCAGCCTCTGGGGTAAAGAAAGTCCAGAGCAATGCAGCAGTATCTCTGTCAGGAGCCCTCCTCCCCAACTCTGTAGTTGGGTGTAGGACCTTCATAGGCTAGAGGGACCAGAACCCTCTGCTCTACCCTCAGCTTCTCTTCTTGGGCTCTGGGTGCTAAGCAGAAGTTAGGTCAGCTGCTGCCCCAAGCGAGCTTCATCTTCTGGTTGTGGGCTTTGGAGGAACGGGAGAACTGGCTCTTGGCCACCGTGAGGGGTACAGCTTTGCCACTCAGGTATACCTTGTTGTGGCATTCAGGTAGCCAGGGTCCAGAGCTACAGGGCTGAGGTTCTTGGCTTACTCCCATGTAGGCCATTACATAACCTGTCATAAAGGCATCAAAACCAGCCCGATGCAATCCATCCCCAGGCACTCGGTTAGGGCTGGCTTGACTCCCTGGTGCTTCTAAGGCAGCCATGTCAGCTGTTTCAAACCTTGCTGCTTTAAGTCCCATCTCCAAGTCATTTTTGTGATCTTGCTCAGAGCCAGGCTGGTTGCTAGTCTCATCCTGAGCCACCTCCTGCTCAGTGTGCTCAGCCTTGACGCCATCCCCACAGACCTGCTTAGTGGGAGGACCATCCTCGGCTTCCCCAGAGCTCTGTTTCCCAGGCAGGCCCAACAAGGCCCTCCGTCGTTTCTCCTTACGTCGTCGCCGTCGCCGCTTATCCTTTGTGGCAGCTTCATCAGTGTCAATGATAAGATCAATATCATGGGACCGAGAACACTGTGATCCCAAGGGGCACCAGCCATAGGCCTAGAGGCAGGAAAGAGGCTTAGAGAGCGGGTCCAGGCATCAACCTTCCCTCCCCTATGAAATGGGTGGGAATTCTCACCGAGAAGTTATCACAGATGATGGTGGAATGAGGACGGTGGGATGTAGGGGGCATACAGCAGCGGTAGTCTACATGGGCCCTCATGCTAGAAGGATAGTTGCAGAACTCCAGGGTAAGATGTGGGCTGCCAGCTGCCCGCTGCTTTCCATTTTCCCGCTCACTGAAATAGCACAAGAGGGTGTTGGTCCACTAGCATATAAGCTCCATGCGAACAGGGGTTTTTATGTTTTGTTCACTGCTGAATCCCCAGCACTAAAACAGTGCCTGGCACATGATAGGCACTCAATAAATACAAAATGGGTTTATACCAGGCCCCACCGCTTCCCCTCAACCAGTCCCTCACCATTTCCGGAAGGCATATTCTAGGTAGGAGGCCACAAAGCGGGCATGAAACTCAGCAGCATATTTGGTGTCATAAATGCCAGCTGGGAACATTTCACACAGGTCAGCAGTGAAGGTTCCCAAGCTCTCAGGCAGATGTGCATAGAAATTCTGGTACAGGAACACCAAGTCTATGAGACCATTATGCAGTATCAGGGGCCGGCGGGCCCGGATTAGCTCCAGGAACAGTGTCCGCACCGACTGGCTCTGGCTCTCATCACCCTGGTTGGAAAGAAAGGGATCATCGGGAAGCCTCTCTCACAATATATTTATCCCGAGCTCCCCCACCTGGAAAGCTCTCCCTCCACACCTAACCCAATGCTCTACACTCACATACTCGTCTTATTTCCCCAGCCCTGTCACTAGTGACTCCCTAAGAAGCAGATCCTCCTGCACATCCAGCCTGTGGTAGGAAGAAGATGAAATCACAGAAGAGGCAGTCTCAAGGCTGGAGACCTACCTTGTCGTTGCCCTTATGGTATGGGATACCCTGGGCATACTGCCTGTTGAAGTTGAAGCCATGCTGTACCAGGAACTGCACAGACTTTGGTTCTATGACATACTCTTCCACACACAGCAGGGTCAGATTGAACACCTGGGTCAGGTATGAGTGTTCACCCTGGGAGAGAAGGAGGGTTCACTACATCAAAACCTCACATGTGTGGCTCAATGGTTGAGCATGGGCCCATGAACCAAGGTTCATGGTTCAATCCCCGGTTGCGGGCTTGATCCACAGTAGGGGGTGTGCATGAGACAGCTGATCAATGATTCTCATCATTCATGTTTCTATCTCTCCCTCTCCCTTACTCTCTCTCTCTCTCAAATCAATAAAAAACATTTAGAAAACAACAAAAAAACCTTACACATAATGTTCCCAGGATCTCAACCCTCCTCTTTCCCCCAGCCACAAACCTGGGAAGGGAATGAAATCAGCACATACCTTGTCTGGCTGCTGCTTGAAGCAGGCGAGGCCCAGGGAGAGGATAGAACGGGTCCTAGCAGCATGACACACAGCCTTATAACGTTCTTCGATGCACCTTGGGGTTGGGTTTGGGGGTGGCTGTAGCTAGAAGTTAGCCTCATGAAGGGCCCAAACCTCCCAGGGTGACTTCCACTCCAGGGCTAAGGTTTGCCCCCACTTCCCCTCATCAGGGTTGGAACTAAAGAGATCACAGATAATACTTACGGGTTCAGCAAACTCTTCCTATCCCCAAGCCCACTCAGTTCCTATGGGTGGTTAATGGGAGAACTAAATTAGGTCCCCAACACCAGCCCTTTCACAACCACCTGCCCTCCCAGTTCCCCAACCCTCACCGTGTCTACAGCCACAAAGCTAGCTGTCTTTATGGCCAGCAGAAGGGATGGCCACATCTCCTTAAAGTTGTCACTTTGCACATCCAACACTGGAACTTGTACTACCAGCTCTTCCCCAGGTTTTGTGCTTTTGCTGACACTATCTGGGGGTAAGGAGAACAGAATAATGGAAGTTAATGATCAGGCATGGGGAAGGGGAGTAGATACCAAGCTAGGCCATGGCTTGGGGGCATTTTCCATGATGGCAAGAAATGGCAGCTTTCCCCCTCAAGCCTTTGAATCAGCATGCTCTACACACAGACCTTGGAGTGAATAGTGCCCTGAATTTGGGGAGAAAAAAGCCTGCGTCTTCCAGGGGCTTATGTTAGACTTTGGGAAAATCACTTCTCCCTCAGCATCACTACCTGTAGAAGGTGAAGTTTGGACTAGAAAAATTCTAGTCACTAGATGATCTGTGAGGTACCTTTTCCCCATGTCCTGCAGGAACTATTTGTTACGGCTCCAGGAGTTGAGTTCCTTTAATATCCCATCAGGCTCCATACGACTGTTCCCTTGGTGCCCTAGCAGCCACAGGTGGCAGTAGCCTGTATGGCCCGGAGCCCAATAATAATTAGGCCCCAGAGAATGCCCTACACCTGGCTTCCCAAAACACCCCACTTCCTTTGGACCACAACTCCCAACCTGCCCCACTTAACAGAGAAATGAATTCCACACTACATTTCCCGACATGCCCCCTAAGGATCCTAACTGTAACACTCCAGGCTTTTGCAGCCCGAGCCGCGGTGCAAACTGGGACTTGTAGTCTCCTCGTGGCTAGTTAAAAAGGGAGAAGTTAGTCCTCTGAAACTTGAGGTCGGTTTCTAGAACTATGAGCCAGAGGCCTTTCCCTCCCCCAGGGCGCACAGGCTTTTAAGTCAGCCCCTGAAAAGCCACTCACTGTCAGAGATCGCTGGAGCTGCGCCATCGCCACTGTCGGCTGCCATGACACCGCGCGGCCCTTGCCTGACTAGTCGGTGGCAAGAAACGGCAGGACTTCCGCTTTGTCTCCTGGCGCGACTATTGAGTTCGGGTGTAGGGGCAGGCTCTCGCCTCCGGAAGTCACTGTGGGGCTGGAGTTCCGTTCAGACCTCCGGGGTCTGGCGCGCGAGGAGCGGGTTCGGAGCGTTCTGGGATCCTATTGGCTATCACGGTTCAGCTCGCCGCCCGGATTGGCCGGAGCCACGCCCCCTGGGAACGTGGTGTATTCGGACACGGGAAAACGTGGGAGGTAATTCATCCTGTACGTGCCGCGGGGACGTGGGAGTGAGCTTTACGCTGTCTTCAGGGACACGGCTCCGGGGTAGGGATGGGTGTCCGCAGAGGAGGTGGCGCTGCCAGAGCTAAGCTTAAAGCAGCCATAGGAGTTAGACAAAGACCGGGGAATGTGGGGGAAAGGTGTCTATTCTGGGAAAGGGCGAGTTCCCTGGGAGGATGGAACTCACTGCGTTCCAGAAAGTGAAAGGCGGGCAGGAGGACTCCAGCCGAGGCTGCAGAGAGAGCGATCCACTAGCAGGGAAGCTTTTGAAATAATCCAGGCAGGTGACAGGAATGACTTGCATTAGGCCCCAGCAGTAGAGACGAAGAGGAAGGGACACAGTGTAAGCCACTGGGAGGTACCGGTGATGTAGGTGATTGGACGGGACTCGCTGCTGCGAGCGAGGCGTGCCTGCCAGAGACCGCGCTTTCCCTGGAGCTGCGTTCCCACCCTCTCAGCCCATCAAGGACTCAACGCTTTCTCCGTGTTTACCCACTGTTCCTTGTTCACTTTCAACCTTTCTACGGAGTCTTTTTCATCATTATCCAGAATTGTTTGGATTTCTCCTACTCTAAAAAAAAAAGGAAAATCCTTTCATCCCATGAATTAATTTAACAAGTATTTACTGTATACAAGTTACCTGGCACTGTGCTCAGCTCAGAGGATACAGTCGTCACCAAAACAGACCCAGTACTTGCTCTCATGGAGTTTTACAGTCAAGCTGGGGAAGTAGACGCTGATTAAAGAATCACCAAAAAAAAAAAAAGTGAAATTGTAATTGGTGTAAGAGCAACAATGGAGAAAAACACAAGAGGGTAGGACTGGGCGGGGCCTGATGTGGACATTTAAGTCAAGACCTGAAGAATGAGTGGATGTTAGGTAAAGCATGGGAGAAGAGCTGTCCAAGTAGAGGAAATGGATTGGGTCAGGCCTCAAGGTAGACAGGCACTTGGTGGATGGAAGCATCTATTTCAGGTAAACCTGGCTGGAGCGTAGTGATGAGGTGATGAGGCAAACGGGGCCCTGGAGCCTACAAGGCTTTTATTAAGAGGATTAGCTTCTAAGAGCAATGGGTGTGACAGCCAAAGTCCTGCAGTGGCCTACAAGGTATTTTGTGATCCTGTGCCCCCTTCTTTAGCTCTCTGACTTTATTTCCTATCCTTACCCCCTCCGCATTCTATTTTAACCACGCTGGCTTCCTTATTGTACAAACACACCAGGCACCATCCTTAGGGCCTTTGCACTAGCTCCTTCTTAGTATGCTTTTCCCACAGGTATCCACGTGGCTGACTTCTTCAACTGCTTTAAGTCATTGGTCAAATAACACTTTAACAAGGCCTACCAGGACCACATTCTTTAAAACTGCAACATTCCACCCCCTCCCCATTTGTTATCCCCTTCACCTGATCTATTTTTTCTCCTTATGCTTATATTTATTACCTAATATCCTATATAATTTACTTATGTATGTTATTTATTGTCTGCCTCCATTAGAATATAAACCCTGTGAGGGCAGGAACCTTTGATGTTTTTATTTAGTGAAGTACCTAAAACTGCTTGACACATAGTAGGCACTCCATAAATATTTTTCAGTGAATTAATGGGAAGCTATTGAAGGTTTTAAGTAGGAAAGTGCTGTTATTACGTCTTAAAATATTGCTTTATGAAAAAAAATATTGCTTTATGGAGGATGGATTGTAGAATGAATTATGGAAGGAAGTTTGGCTATGGAGAGGAAAGTGGGTCTTGTGGAAGGGATTGGAGGAGCAGGACCCTGAGCTCAGACAGTTTAGGAAGAGGGACCTTTCTTTCATAGAAGGAAAGTGAAGATGGAGGTAAGTTTACTTCATTCATTTTTTTTTTCTCTCAAGAAGGAAGCAGGCTCTTTTGATGAAAATGAGGTGATAAAGTCGAGAGTTTGAGGAGAGAGTTTAAACCAGAG
>NW_006294764.1:698518-706346 GCF_000327345.1 Myotis davidii
GTGCAAGAATAGACTCTGGAAGCAAACCTTTCGGGTTGGAGTGAACAAGTTGCTTAATCTCTACAAGCCTCAGTTTCCTCATAACTGAAATAGAAGTCATACTAGAACATACTTCATGGTATCATCAGGAGATTGAGAAATCTGGTAAAGCACTTAGGGTCTGGAGTATAGTCAGCACTGACTGTTAGCTACATTCAACTATTAGAAAAAGGCAGCTACAAGTACAGTAAGGGAGAAATGAAGATCAACCGGATGCGTTTTCTCTTTGCTAATGGTCAGCTGGCTATGATTTTCTAGATCACAAAAGTTTAGGCATAAAAATAGCTCATCTCTCTCCCTCCAACCCCGACTTGACATCTGCTTTCAGGCAAATCTTTTCCCCTTTCTGAGCCTTGGTTTCTCCTTTCTACAGAATGAAGGTTTGGGCTAGATGACTGTTAAAGACTCCTTCACTGTAAACGTGCTGCGTCTCTAAGCAGATAACCCTCCTACCCACGCCCGTGCTCTTAGACCAGTGATGGCGAACCTTTTGAGCTCGGCGTGTCAGCATTTTGAAAAACCCTAACTTAACTCTGGTGCCGTGTCACATATAGAAATTTTTTGATATTTGCAACCATAGTAAAACAAAGACTTGTATTTTTGATATTTATTTTATATATTTAAATGCCATTTAACAAAGAAAAATCAACCAAAAAAATGAGTTTGCGTGTCACCTCTGACACGCGTGTCATAGGTTCGCCATCCCTGTCCTAGACACATCTAAAGAACCCCTGTCCACACACGTAGTCACAATAAGCATCAGGTATGCACAGGTGCTCCCACACAGAAAGCTTTTGGTCCTTGACCCAGCCCAGCCCTGGCCTCTTACTCTGTGCACGTCTCCAGGACTATACTAATGCTGGTCCCTCTTAGGCCATTGGAGAAGCTCAGCCCTATTGGTCATACCTCAGGGCCACAGCCAGTCAAGAGCAAGCTCATGAGCATCTAGAGCAGTGGTTCTCGACCTTCCTAATGCCGCGACCCTTTAATACAGTTCCTCATGTTGTGGTGACCCCCAATTTCATCGTTATAAATTGAACATAATTAAAGCATAGTGATTAATCACAAAAACAATATGTAATTATATATGTGTTTTCCGATGGTCTTAGGCGACCCCTGTGAAAGGGTCGTTTGACCCCCAAAGGGGTCGCGACCCACAGGTTGAGAACCACTGAACTAGAGAGTTGTTTTTGTTGATTTTTATTGATTTTTATTGATTTTTCAGAGACGAAGGGAGAGGGAGATAGAACCACTGAGTGGCTGCCTCCTGCATGCCCCCTACTGGCTCCTGTAGACCCCTACTGAGGATAGAACCCACAACCTAACCTGGGCACGTGACCTAACCAGGAATCGAGCCAGTGAGTTCAACCACTGAGCACACTGGCCAGTCTAGAGAGTTATTGAGAAAAGCTGTGAATGGTGTAGGGATGGAGGTGACTCCACCCCCTAAAGGGCCCCAAGATTCAGCCTAATTTTGACTGACTACTTTGGCTGGGCCTTTGTGTTCTAGATCGTCATGAAGAAGCCACGCGCAGCTGTGGGAGGTCGTCGCAGGAAGCAGACATCCAGTGGGGAGGAAAGGGAGAAACATGCCCTCAGCAGCAGCCAGGCCAGGCCTACTATCCCTGATGGTGAGGAGCTCAGACCTAGTAAAAAACTCATGGGCTGGTTTCACTGGCTATGAAAGGGGGCAGATTCAAGCCTGAAGGGACTAATGAAGGGTCTAATTCTGACTTTGCAATGTGATTTTGGGATAATTGCTCTGAACGGCTGCTTTCTTGCCAGTGACATGGACAGTAGTCTGTGCATTTTCTTCCTCATGTGGCTTTCATAGGATCAAATGAGTTGATCTGCCTGAAAGTATTTTGTAAATGGGAAATCCCTGCACAGGTATGTTATGCTTGACTGAAACTGTTGGATTTTCACTATAACCCAGAGAAAAAGGAGCCAGCAATGCCACTCTGGGAAGATTAAGGCTAGAAACTTGGCTAAGGCTACACACAGCTAGATGATTCTGGACTGACTCCAGGTCAAGGGGTCAGGGGTGGGGGGAGCCCTAAGTGGAAGCAGACTGCAACCAGGCTGTAGTGTCCCAGGTTCCTGGTGCACAGCCTGTGCAGGGACAACTCCTGAGTTTCCTGAGGCCCCAGCAGGCCAGGCCAGGCGTCAGGAGGAGGTGGTATTGCAGGCCTCTGTCTCCCCGTACTACCAATTCAGAGATACAGCCGAGGTCACAGTCTTCCGGGAGAGCCTGCTGAGCTGGTATGACCAAAAGAAGCGGGACCTGCCCTGGAGAAGGCGGGTAGGCAGGCAAGGGACAGGGACCGGGGTGGGAGGCTAGTGCCCAGCCCCCTCCACACTAACTCCCCATCTGGGATTGCGTTGGCAGGCAGAGGGTGAGGTGGACCTGGATAGGCGGGCATATGCTGGTGAGTACATCTCCTGAGAACAGAGCTGCTTTCTGCCCGGACACCCTCAGATTGGATCAGGGCTATGGGCTAGGAGCAGGGCAGGTCAGCAGTGTCCTCATGCCAACCCCTCTTCCCCAGTATGGGTCTCAGAGGTCATGCTGCAGCAGACCCAGGTTGCCACGGTGATCGACTATTATACCAGATGGATGCAGGTGACTTCAGGGAAGGAAGGGGAGGGTGATGGGCTAGACCCCAGATGAGACCTGGTCTTTGGGCTGGGGGGAAAGAAGGCTTCTTTTTCCTTCCTCACCCTTGACCTCTCTATTTTTGCCTGTCTTCTGGCTATAGAAGTGGCCAACACTGCAGGATCTGGCCAGTGCTTCCCTGGAGGTGAGACCCACCCTAGGGGAGGGGGAAATGAGGACAACAGAGGACCGAGTGCTGATTTCTCTGACCTCTGACCCCACCCACAGGAAGTGAACCAGCTCTGGGCTGGCCTGGGGTACTACTCCCGAGGCCGGCGGCTGCAGGAGGGAGCCCGGAAGGTAAGGGGATAGCAGGGAGGGTGGGATCCCCAGGCCCCCAGATGTCTCCTGACCTTGAACCTTTCCCACCCCCATCAGGTGGTAGGGGAGCTCGGGGGCCATGTGCCACGCACAGCAGAGACCTTGCAGCGGCTCCTGCCTGGCGTGGGGCGGTACACAGCTGGAGCCATTGCTTCCATTGCCTTTGGCCAGGTGAGCCCATAGTCCACCCCCATTTTGTGGGTGCCCACTTTCCTCCCAGACCAGGCTGACTCCTGGTCTCCTCTGTGTCAGGTGACCGGGGTGGTAGATGGAAACGTAGTGCGGGTGCTATGCCGTGTCCGAGGCATTGGTGCCGATCCCAGCAACACCTTTGTCTCCCAGCAGCTCTGGTAGGATACTGGGGTAATGCAGGACATTGGGAGGGGTGCCCCCAAAGGATCTTTGGCTCACAGGAATGTTCCTTTCTGGTAGGAGCCTAGCCCAGCAGCTGGTAGACCCAGCCCGGCCCGGAGACTTTAACCAAGCAGCCATGGAGCTGGGAGCCATCGTGTGCACCCCGCAACACCCACACTGCAGCCAGTGCCCTGTCCAGAGCCTGTGCCGGGCACACCAGAGGGTGAGCCATCTGGGGAAGGGACAGTGAGGTCCTAGGGAGTCCCCCGTGCACCGTGACTTCCTTCCCTATGTCTGTCAGGTGGAGCGGGAGCAGCTTCCAGCCTCACAGAGCCTGCCAGGCAGTCCTGACGTGGAGGAGTGTGGTGAGTGCCGTTTCTAGCCCCAGCCCTTCCCTGCACTGTCACTGAGCTGCCTGGGAAGCCTCATTCTAGTTCATCCTACAGCCTGTTAGATTCTGCACAGCTGGGCCAAGACCTGCTCTCTGGGCCTGGCACTTAAGCCCACTTGGCCTGAGTGGGGCTTGGGATCTCTGTTCCCAGCTCCCAACACTGGACAGTGCCAGCTGTGCGCACCTCCTACAGAGCCCTGGGACCAGACGCTGGGAGTGGCCAACTTTCCCAGAAAGGCCAGCCGTAAGCCCCCCAGGGAGGAGTGCTCTGCCACCTGTGTTCTGGAGCAGCCCAGGGCCCCTGGGGGTGCCCGGATTCTGCTGGTGCAGAGGCCCAACTCAGGTACCTGGATCCTGGGAGTGGAGGGCAGTGGTGTGAGCAAAAGGGGAGGAATGGAGGAGTCAACAGCTAAGGCCTCACTCACACCTGCTGACCGCTGTCTCAGGTCTGCTGGCAGGACTGTGGGAGTTCCCATCTGTGACTGTGGACCCCTCAGGACGGCATCAGCGCAAGGCCCTGCTGCAGGAACTGCAGAATTGGGCTGGGCCCCTCCCAGCCACCCACCTGCATCACCTAGGGCAGGTAAGTGAGCAGTGAGGGGCCAAAAATGATGGCTTTTTCAGCCACATCCGTGGGCCTGTTTCAGCCCCTTGGTTCTCCCCCAGGTGGTCCACACCTTCTCTCACATCAAGCTGACCTATCAAGTATATGGTCTGGCCCTGGAAGCGCAGGCCCCAGTGACAGTCACAGCACCTGGCGCTCGCTGGCTGACTCGGGAAGAGTTTCACACCGCAGCTGTCTCCACCGCCATGAAAAAGGCACTATCTTTGTTGTCTTGTTATGCTTCCTACATGTTCTGCATGAACCTATTACCATATAAACAGGAAAAATAAAAATTAAGAAGGACAGGGTTCTGGCTCTTTGGAGGAAGATGCCAGCCTGCACTCTCCCCTCTCTTCTTGGCTAGGTGTTCCGCGTGTACGAAGGCCAACAGTCGGGGACCGGCAAGGTGAGTCCCCTGGCCCTCGCCCAGCCATCTCTGTCCCTGGCCTGAATCCACAGGTTTTCAGTGAGTTAAGGGACACATTTGGGTGAACATTGTCCACTCCGAGTTTCACCAGCGGGCGAGGAATCACCTAGGGTCCAGGTGGAGAGGGAACAAGAGAAAATGATGGAGACAGTAGTGTCAGATGTGTGAAATGTTTGTACTAGATTTTGTGGGATATGAGGTGGAGAGCTCTCAGGTCTGTCTGGGAGGAAAGGATCAGGGAAAGGCTGCTTGAAAGAAGTGGCTGGGAATGTGGGTCCTAGAAATGAATCATTTTCTCCAGGTTTGGGAAGGGAATCAGCAATAAGGATGTTCTTCCCGGCCCAAGAATAGTTTAAGTAGCCCTGGTTTGTGTTGCTCAGTGGTTAGATCTTGACTCAGGCACTGAAGGATTCTGGTCAAGGGCATGTACCTGGGTTACAGGTTTGATCCCCGCCCCAGTCGGGCCTGCATGGAAGGCAGCCATTCAATGTTTTCTCTCTCTCTAAAAATCAATGGAAAAAATATCCTCAGGTGATGATTAAAAATCAATGGAAAAGGCCTCCTCAGTGAGGATTAACAAAAACAATAAAAAGTAGTGTAAGTAATGATGGGCACAGTGCAGTCTGTGTGTGTGGGGAACTCTGAGCATCTAGCCGGAGCAGTCGGCAGGGCCATGAACACCACAGCCCACTGAAGCATGTTAGGTGGAGAGAGGAGTCAGATTTATATTTGAGGAAGATTACCTTGGACCGCTGTTTAGAGAGTTGATGGAAGAGGCAGATCCTGGAGATACGTTGGAAGCTTTCTTACATTCAGGCTAGAGTCTGAGCTAGAGCAGTGGAGTGGGGGAGGGGTGAAAGGAGAGTATTCTTCACTGCCCCCTTAATGCCTTCCAAACAGAGTTCCAAACGATCCCAGGTGTCTACTCCATCCAGCCGGAAAAAGCCCAGCCCAGGCCAGCAAGTCCTGGATCGATTCTTTCGGCCCCATCTCCCCACAGATGCACCTAGACTCAACGGTGTGGCCCAGTGACACATCTGGAAGCGCCCTCCCCTTGAGAATCCTGTTTTTTAATAAAGTACTCATTTTTATAGTCGTTTCGGAGACTTTCCATCCTCTGCCTAGCCCCCTTCCTCCTCACCTCTGAGGGTTCCAGGAAGTGGACAAGTCCTGCTTGGTCCTCACTTCCTCTGGCTGAGCTCCCAGCAGCCCTGGGCAGATAGAGGAGCATGTTCTATCCAGAGTGTTCTGCCCTCCCTCGGCCCCAGGAAAGAGGGAGAAGGCAGCGGCAGGAAGTCCCTGCCAGTGGCTGATACCCACACCTTCACTCCAGGTCTCTGGTTAGTTCTGTAGCAGTGGTATCACTCTAGAGCAGCGTTTCTCAACCTGTGGGTCGCGACCCTTTTGGGGGTCAAACGACCCTTTCACAGGGGTCGCCTAAGACCATCGGAAAACACATATATAATTACATATTGTTTTTGTGATTAATCACTATGCTTTAATTATGTTCAATTTGTAACAATGAAAATACATCCTGCATATCAGATATTTATATTACAATTCATAACAGTAGCAAAATTACAGTTATGAAGTAGCAATGAAAATAATTTTATGGTTGGGGGTCACCACAACATGAGGAACTGTATTAAAGGGTCCTGGCATTGGGAAGGCTGAGAACCACTGCTCTAGAGCAAGTGGTTTGGCTCAGCCTTGACCTAGCCCCTCCCCCTTCTGTGGCTGCTCCCGAGGGAGAAGGGAAAGAAGCAGAGAAAGATTTATTCTGTCTTAAATTCCTACCTCAAATAAGAAATCATTTATTTAGGGATAAATTACATATGTAGTGAATCAATACAGAAAAGCACGGGGTTAATAATCCTAAAATTGGGAGTGGGTGAAGGGAAATGAGGTCAGAGAAGGACATAAAAGTCTTCAAGAGTATTGGTTGTGTTCCATTTCCTAAAGGAGTTACACTCCCTTATTCTTTATTTAGATATAGACTGTAAAAAGTGTTTTATAGTTAAAAAAACAAACTTCTTTGGATCCCAGAGAGAGATTCAACTTCTGGCAGGCACTGATGAAATGGGGGCCACACCTGGCCCCTAGGGACGAAGGCTTATTCCACCAGGCCCTGTGCTGAACTCCCCAGACCTCCAGGACAGGTGGCTGCCAGCTCTGGCCTCCTCAGGCTTCCTGACCCCTGGCAGCTTGCTCCTCCACGGACTGCCACAAGGCCCGGATGTTGCCCTGGCCAAAGCCTGTGGCCCCCTGCCTCTGAATCAGCTCCAGGAAGAAGGTGTCCTCTGCAAAGAGCGACTTGGTGAAGACCTGAAGCAGAAACTTGCCCTTCTCGCCGTCTAGCAGAATTCCCTGCAGGGCCAGCTGGTTGGGCTCATGGCCTGCAGCTCGGATCTGACGTTCCTTGCCGGGCTGCTGGTAGTAGGCCTTCGGGGGAATCAGGAGCCGGCCCCCCGCCAAAGTCACCCCTTCAGTGGCTTCTGTGATGTTCGGTGTGTACAGTCCCACGTGCTGCAGGCCGGGTCCTCTGTGCCGGGCCAGGAACTGCTGCACCTGGTCCGGTCCACCGGCGGCCCCCGGGAGGGACTCAGCCAGCACCAGGGTGGGGACAGCACTGCATGGCCGGGTCTGCAGGGCAGTGAGCCTCAGCCCCCCTTGTCCAGACCCCGCTGTCACCTCGAAGCCCAGCTCCGGATCCTCACCTGGGCTCAGTGGCAGGTGGTGAAAACCTAGACAGTCGTGGAACCAGCGCATCAGTGTAGGGGAGCTGCCGCGGGTGCAGGCCAGGGTCAGGTGGTCCACGTGGCTGAACCATCCCGGGCCGGTTTTGGAGGACAGAGGGCGGAAACCGGGCAGGAAGGGTCCGCGGTAGCCGGTGCGCTCCAGCAGCGTCAGGCTGAGGTTGCCGGCCGGCGAGCTGACCACGGTGTAGGTGGCAGCACCCAGTGCATCCTGCACACGAACAGGGGGCACCAGCACGCAGCTGCCCTTTGCCGCCAGCGCCCGGGCGGCTGCACCCGC
>NW_006294764.1:706646-707085 GCF_000327345.1 Myotis davidii
CGCCGCTGCGCAGGGCCAGCTGCCGCCAGCCGCCGGCCTCCCGCGCCGCCCAGGGCTGGAAGCCGAAGAGGCGCTGCAGATCCCTGGCCAGAGGCTGCCCTGTGGGCACGTGGAAGGCGATATGGCACAGTCGGCGGGCGGGCGCGGCCATGGCGGTCTGGTTGGTGACCCCGGACTGTCCTTCCCTTTGGTCCGCTCACTCGTCCTCACCTGTCGTTCGGGACTCCGACTCTCCGTCGCAAGCTTGTCGTCGGAAGCCGGCGGAGTCCGGTTTTCCCCGCAGAGCGCGCTCCTTGCACGTTTCGGGGAGAAGTCACAGACCGACCCTCCTGGCTGCCTGCGGTTCTTTCTACCGCACCACCCCAACCTGGAGATCCCTTGGGACCACCAGGTCCCCGGGGCGAGCGGTGAAAACCACGTGGAGCCAGTGCTGGGCGGA
>NW_006294764.1:707208-719685 GCF_000327345.1 Myotis davidii
GCTAACGAAGTGCCGCGGCCGCCGGCCGCTCCTCCCAGAGCCTCTGGGACGCACTGAGCGTCCCCTCCCGGCCTCCCGAGATCACAATAGCTGCCTTCACCCGGTGCCCGGCGTTGGCTCTCATCCCGCAACCTCAGAGCAAAGGGAATCTGCCCCAGTTGGGAGAGGAGCCCACACTCTCCCCCACAAGCAAGGGATATTTTATTTTATTTG
Organism: Myotis davidii; assembly: GCF_000327345.1. Classification (NCBI taxonomy): domain Eukaryota; kingdom Metazoa; phylum Chordata; class Mammalia; order Chiroptera; family Vespertilionidae; genus Myotis; species Myotis davidii. The sequence continues at coordinate 707,422 of NW_006294764.1, forward strand.
CAATTTCATGTTTTAGCTTAAAAATTCTGGAGAATTTTGCTATTAACCCTAATATCCTGTTAAGACTTTGGAAATATTTTAGGATATTTAACCTAAAGCGTTTAACTTTAAAATGTTTTAGGTGAGAGCCCTGGCGGGGTAGCTCAGTTTGTTTGAGCATCATCCCGGTACACCAAGCCTGCAGGTTCCATACCTGGGTTAGGACACATCCAAGAGTCAACCAATGAGTGCATAAATAAGTGGAACAGAAACTTTACCTTCAAAAACCAGCTACATACGTACCATTCTAAATAATTTCATCTAGAAACTTTCTGAGGAAATAAAAAAATTTTAAAAATGTTTTAGGTTACAGATTTTCATTCCCTGCCCAACATGGTCCAGAGAAATGGATATTTTAGGAAGATAGGCCACCTACATGGCTTCCACACACATCTCCTTTCTCTTGGGCAATCTCTCAGCTCCACCTGTCTCTCTCTTCAGCCCCGTTTTTCTCCCAACAGCATTTTACCTCCTTGTCCCAAGCAAGAAACGAACCAGTGGTTCAGGACCTGCAAGAAACAGCTGCACCGGTGTCCAACCAAAGGACTCAAGGGTCGCAGGTTCGATTCCGGTCAAGGGCATGTACCTGGGTTGCAGGCACATCCCCAGTAGGGGGCGTGCAGGAGGCAGCTGATGGATGTTTCTCTCTCATTGATGTTTCTGACTCTCTATCCCGCTCCCTTCCTCTCTGTAAAAAATCAATAAAACGTATTTTTTAAAAAAAGATTATGTAGCTTAGGCATGATTGTTCGTAGTTAAAGTGATTAATTACCCGCCTGGGACTTAGTTAAGGGGTTTTATTCCCTCCCTAACTTCAGGGGAAAATCCCTACCTGGGGAAACAACCTTTCTCGGAGAGGTGACCTTGGTTAAAACACAGGGCCAAGGAGGTGAGCAAACATATTAAGAACAGTATGCCATATATGCCAGGTCCCTTGAAACAGCAAGGATGGACTGGCTCCCGGCACACATCCTTCCTGCAGGTGTACGCCCACGCTAGCTCCTCCGAAATACTGACCCCTGCCTCTACTCAATCTCTCCTCTCCCAGAAAGCAAATCGCCCTGGGAACTCGCGCCTGTCTGCTTCTGCACCTCCCAGATCCTGTCTTTTCCAAACCCCCTCCCTTTTCCCTTCTCCCAGAGGTGTCCCGGAAGTTCCCAGTTCTGGCCCTGTCCCTGCCCTGCCAAACCAGGATTCCATCCCTCTTCCAGCCTGCCCAGCAGTTGACATTTTACAAAGGGTGGCTCAGAAGACTTCACGATGAAGGTGACTTTTTGTTGTTGTGGTAAATATGCACAACAATATTTACCATGTTAACCATTTTTAAGTGTAGAGATCAGTGGTATTAAGTACATTGTTCTGCAACCAGCATCTTCATCCATCCACTGAACTCATCTCCCCCAAATGAAACTCCCTACTATCCCCTCCCCGAAGCCCCTAGCAACCTCTCTTATCCTTTCTGCCTCTAGGTACGTCATGCAAATGTCAAAGTAAGAAATATTCAAACCTATAGAAAATTTTTGTGCGTTTATTTGAGCCAAACTGTTGGCAATTGCTGGGAAGCAGAATCTCAATGGATTGGGATAATGCTCCAGAGAATGGAAGTTGTTTTTTTTTAACCTATTTTTATAAATTACAATCAAAGGAGGAGATGTAGGTGTGTTACATGAAATCCATTGGTGATAGATTAGAGAGGCGGGAGAAAGCAAAGGTTGGGGGGGGGGACTTCTGGGATTGGATAAAAAGTGAAATGATAGACACATACTTCTTTTACTTAGGTGGGTACTGGATAATTAACAGTCAACAATTAACATGATGACAATAACAATGAAGGAATTTGTGGTATCTGTCCTGGCACCCAGGACATTTGGTTGTGCCCTGAGGGGTCTGGAAAAAGGGAAGTTACAAGTAACCTTGACATTTCTAAGATATGTTATCATAGATGCAAAAAGACTAAGGTAAAGATAAAGGTTAAGGTAAAGATTGATCTTGTCAGGGAAGATACCAGCCTAGGAGGTGCTACCCACCATAACTGTTTTCAGTTAAAGTTTAATTTCAGATCATCCTTTGTGGTTACTTTAGGTCTTATGTAGGCCTTCCCTGAGCTTGTCAGGTTAGCATGTGGCCTCTTTCATCCACACAGGCTTCTTTCACTTATAATAATTCCTTCAAGTTTCATCCATGTTGTAGCAGATGTCAGATTTAAAATATATATATATATTTTTTAACATACATTTTATTGATTTTCTACAGAGAAGAAGGGAGAGAGACAGAATCAGAAGCATCGATGAGAGAGATCGATCAGCTGCCTCCTGCACGCCCCCCCACTGGGGATGTGCCTGCAACCAAGGCACATGCCCTTGACCAGAATCGAACCTGGGACCCCTCAGTCTGCAGGCTGACGCTCTATCCACTGAACCAAACCGGTTAGGGCCAGATGTCAGATTTCAAGATGGTGACTTTTGATTTAATTCCCGAAGGAAGTGAGGAAGCTAGAGGAATGCGAAAAGGCCCTGAGGTAGGAATGGAGCTGGTTAGATAAAAAGGCCAGTGCAGCTGGAAGAAGATGGGGGGTGGAGGGGAAGATAATAGTGATAAGGCAAATTTTAAACGAAAGTTAACAAAATTTATTTGCTTTGAAGATCTAATTGTCTTTTTTTGTTGTTTGTTTTTTTAAAATGTGCCCTTGACCAGAATTGAACCCAGGACCCTTTGATTATAAGGCTGATGCTGTATCCCCTGAGCCAAACCAGCCAGGGTGAGCTACTTGTCTTTATTAAGCGATTCATGAATTGATTGGGCAGCATCTCCTCTAGCAACTAGAAGGGCCACTCTAAGGGATTGTATAAAATGGAAGGTTTATATAAGAAGAGGAGTAGGGCAAGGGGTCTATTAACAAAAGAAAAGATTATTTGAGGGCCAATATCTTTTCTTTAGGGGAAGGGTTTTATCATGCAAATTTCCTCTTCTGTGTGTGTGTGTGTGTGTGTGTGTGTGTGTGTGCGTGTGTGTGTAGGGCGGGGGTCGGGAGGTGGAGAAGGCCTCTGTGACAAATTGCCTTACTGGTGCTTGACCAGAAAATTCCAGACCAACTAGTTGATTAAGATTATGTTACTGGGAGAAGTTGGAACTGTAATTAGATCAGGTATTAAATCTAGGTTTGGTATCATAAGCTTTTTAGCAGAAGTGATACTACCCCGGTTCTGTAATTTTTATCTTTAACAACTGAGTGAGCTAGGAAGTCACTGGAGGGTTTTGAGCTAATTCTACTGAACATTTCTGGCTGCTGTGTTGATAACAGAAGGGCGGGAAGCAAGGGCAGAATAGGGAAGCCATTGAGGAGGCTGTTGCTTCTAACATTGGCTGGAAGATTTTCACTGGTACATGGGGCAACACTCAACAGCTAAGCCACACCGGCCAGGGCTGAGGGGCACCTTTACGTGCTGGAGGATGGGAGTGGAGCAAAGTATTCCAGATGGAGGGCACAGCTTATCAAAGGCTCATAGATGAGAGGTGCCTTTTCATTTCCAAAGCCCCAGGGCAGGGCCCTCTACTGGCCCTTCCTAGCTGTGGAAGAATTGGAACCATTTCTTATTATTTGCAGTAACCCCCCCACCCCCTGCATTCCCTCATCTGTGGTTTTACTTTTCACTATTTCATTTACCTGCTGTCCACTGAGGTTTGAAAATATTAAATGGAAAATTCTAGAAATAAACAACTCATATGTTTTAAATTGCATGCCGTTCTCAGTAGCATGATGAAATCTTGCACTGTTCCACTCTGCCCCACCCAGCACACAATCATCCCTTTGTGGGGCGTATCCAGGCTGCGTGCATATAAGTTAGTCATTTCGCTGCCTTCTCCGTTATCAAATCCACCCTCCCGTAACGCCACCTTAAAAGGATGTCAGGTCACTAATGATTTCCACGTTGTCCAATGGGCCATTCTCTGACTCTCAGAACTGTTTTATGCAGTCAACTCTCTCTCCTTCCTGAAACACTTTTTCCTTGGGTTTCCTAACGCTGCATTTCCTCCGACGAGGTTAGCTCTCTTTCCCCACTTTTTTATTTTTATTTTTTTTTAGTTTTATTGCTTAAAGTATTACAAAGGATATTACATATGTCTTCTTTCCCCACTTTTAAGTGTTGGTGCTGCTTTGGGCTTTGGTTGCTGTTTACATGCAGATGATCCCCATATTTATGTCCCCCTCCTAATCTTTTTTTTCTTCCTCTTCCTAATCTTTATTCAACTGTTAACTTGCCATCTTGACTTGCATGCCCCATAGGAACCTCAAGTTCAACATGCACATTGTCCTCCTTCTAGTGCTCCTATCTCACCAATTGTCCCACTGTTCTTCAGCGGTCCTAGCTAGCAACCTGCGAGTCATTTTTCTTTTCTTTCTCATCGAACTTATTAGGGTAACACTGGTTAACAAAATTATATAGGTTTCAGGGGCACAATTCCACAACACATCTGTGCAATGTGTTGTGTGTTCACCACCCAAGTCAAGTCTCTTCCCATCACCATTTATCCCCCATACTCTCCTTGCAAGTAATTTTTGAACCTCCCTGTCCCTCAACCTTTACCTCCAGTCATTCACCCAATCATCATGCTTCTGCCCATTTCCATATCTCCCAAACTATCACATCTTGCTTCATTCCTCCTTCTCCCTTCTCCCCCCTCAAGTCCAGGTCCTTACTGCCTCTTCACCACCTAGGCACTGCAAAGACCTTCTAATTGCCTCCCTTCAGGTTTTCCTCCCTCCAAACCAGTCCCCACCCTGTGGCTAGAGTTAGCTTTGAGAAATGCAAATCTGATTATGTTACTGTCAGGCTTAAACCCTTCACTAAGTTCTGATTGCATTTGGGATAAAGGAAAAAAAAAAAATCCTGTGGCTGATTAGACCCTGCCAACATTTCCAGTCTTTTGGGTTTCTTTGGTTACACTATCCAACTCCCCTATACTATAATTAGTGTCTTGACAGTTTTATGCTCCCTCCCACTCAGAGCTTTTGTCTTTGCTGTTCCCTCCTGTCTTGACCTGGCTAACGTCTTCTTCATCAGTAGGTCTCAGCATAACTTTAACTTGCTTCAGGATGCCTTCCAAGATCCCCCCTCCCCCAACCCGTCCCCACCCCAGGACTTATTATCAGTGCCTAACACAGGGTTGACACAAGCTGAGAGCTCAATACAGTAAACTTAATGAACCAACTCAGGCCTCCAGGGCCAGGTGGGTTATTACCAGACGGTGCAGTTTTTCACGTCACCTCTAGGTGTCAACCTTGGCCTCAGCTTACCCAGGCCTTGTCTGAGAAGGGCCCTAGTAGGAGGTGCCCAACCAACAAGCTCTGGGGAGCTTTATGGAAACACAGCTTCTCCTCCACCTGCTCTGGCTCAGCTGCCTGGATAGGGTGACCAATCATCCCAGTTTTCCCCAAACTGAACTTTCATGCTCCCAGAATGTGGAACTCTCAATCCTAAAACTGGGACAAGCCCAGGCTAATTGGGGTGATGGTTACTCAACCATGGACAGGATGGCCAACCTCCCCCCCACCCCCCATGTCGGCACCAGGTGAAATCTAGGCGCAGCAGGAGAGCTCAGTTCCAACCTAGACAAGCCCTTCAGAGCAACACCACGGTGGGCTGGCCTGGTAGCCTGAAGATTGTCAGAATCTAGGAAGGGGAAGTATATATACTTTCAATGACTATAAAAAGACCTACCTCTGTGTGACAATAGCTACCATGTATTGAGTGCTACTGGGTATAACACACCTATTTACATTGTTTCTCGTCCTCACAGAAACCCTAACAGTACAGATTATTCCCTTTCCAGAGATAACAAAAATGAGACTCAGAGAGGTTAAGTGACCAGCCCAAATCACACAGCTGTTAAATAACATGGTAACATGGTGAAATTCCAGCCCATGTCTGCCCAACTACAGAGCCCCTTTTATTTTCACTGAATCTGCGGCCTGGCCATTTCCCTCCTGCTCCAGTCTTCATCTGGGAGTCCCAGGGCTGTGAGTAAGAGGCAAGGAGCAGGTGTGGGTCGAAGCGATTGAGGAAGAAGACCTGTGACCAGAGCCTGGGGGTGGGGTCCAATAGCATTGCCAGCGGGCCTGCCCACCCTTGAGTGGGCTCTGCCACCTTGAACTGGGACAGAGCCCGGGGACCTCCAAAAGGCCCCTCCATGGGCTTTTGTCGTGACACCAGGCTGTGCCCTCGTGGCGGAGCCAGGGCTGTGTTTCCCAGCGTCCAGGATGACCCCAGCCAGCTCTTATCTGATTGCAAATGGACATCTGGACATGGGAGAGGCCCAGGGGAAGAGCCATCAGGAGCTAGCCATAAACTAGAGGGGCATGTGAGGATTGGGGGGATGGGTGGAGGCTGTGGCAAGGGTCACCCTAAGCACAATGCCTTGCCTAAAGTTTGGTCTCAGTGAATGGTTGCAATGAATGATGCAGCCAGCTGCCTCTCTTTCACAGAGATATTTAAGACTGAGTTGGTTTTTTTTTTGCCCAGGTGGTTGTTTAGGAGCGGAGTTGCTTTTGAATATTAATCAAGAGTTGGTTGTATATTGCCGAAACCGGTTTGGCTCGGTGGATAGAGCGTCGGCCTGCGGACTGAAAGGTCCCGGGTTCGATTCCAGTCAGGGGCGTGTGCCTGGGTTGCGGGCACTTCCCCAGTGGGGGATGTGCAAGAGGCAGCTGATCGGTGTTTCTCTCTCATCGATGTTTCTAACTCTCTATCTCTCTCCCTTCCTCTCTGTGGGAAATCAATAAAATATATTTTTTAAAAAAAAGAGTTGGTTGTATAGAAGTGTGAGCAGAGGACTGGCTTTGGTTAGGCAGAGGCCTGATGGGCCGGTCAGAGCCCTGGTGGGCACTCATTGGTCTGACAACCAGATGTTTGTTTCACAGGAGGTATAATGACCCAGTCTCTGGGATCCTTTACATTAAAAAACAAAATGCAGACATCCCTCAAAAATTTCAAGTTCTCTGGCAGGAAGGTGCTTTGGGCCACGCAGTTTCACTTTATTTCCTTGGTAATATCCAAAGACTTTAAGGTACAAGGTCTGTCCTGGGCCACCTTGGCCTCAGACCTGCCCAGCCTCAGAACCTAGTGAGGCCTGGTGCCCTGTGGCCAGGCTCTGCCCTCTGGCCCTACTCTGCCAGCTAAGCAATCAGGGGGGATAGAACTTGAGTGAGTCCTCACCGATCCGGGCCATGTTTCTGCTCCACCCTAGCTGGCCTTCCACCCGAGAACTGGGCTGTTACATTCTAGGGCAGGTTGAGGGCCTTGGCATAAAGTCAGGAAGGAGAGGAGAGAAACCATTGATTATGCTGCCTTATATACAGGACTCTTCTGTCCTTCACTCTGAAAATATCTAGTGTGTTCCAATTGTGACTAAAGGGAGGAGGAACTTGTGAAGCAGACACCAACAATGTACTGTCAAAACTGATGTGGGACCTCTTGCCAGGAACCCACGGAAGACAGTGAGCTGATGCAGTGAAAAGCACATGACTTTAGAGTCAGACAGAATGGGTTCTGCTACTCTCTTGCTGTGTGACCTGGGGAAAATTACTCAGCCTCTCTGAATCTTGATTTCCTCAACTGATAAATAAGGATAATACTAATAATGTCCATGTCACAGGTTTGAGGTCTAAATTTGCTGATCAATGTACACAAAGCCCCAAACAAGTATATAAAAATGATATTTATTGAGTGCTTATTATGGGGCAGACCATATTTAAATGCCTTATAAGCACAGTATGAACTCACATCAACCTATGAGTTGTGCACTTTCATTGTCTGTGATTTAGATGCAAAACTGAGACATGAGGAATTTGAGTAACTCGAGTGACTCGCTCAGTCCCAGGTCTGGTAACTAGCAGAGCCTGGATTTGGACCCAGGCAGTCCGGCTCCAGCTCACACCTACTTACTACCACGCCCTGATGCCATCTGGAGTAAGGCTGAATAACGAATAGCTATTATGATCATAGCAATTTAGTATTAAGTGCTTTTTATATCCATGGTGCTAAGTGTTAATTATTAGCATATTTGGATGCAGCATTTGTCCTTTTTGTTCCTATTTTTTTCCACAGCCATGGCAACAAAGGGCCTTGTACTCACTACAGCAGTGTCCTGCCTTTGTCTGATCCAGCCCGGTGCGTCACTCTCTGTAAACAACAAAAGATGTGTCCACCCAGCTGCCTGTCCCTGCCCCCACGAGAGCACCAAGGGAAGCTGAGGCCTCTCCGCCTGGAACCGAGCTAGGAGAGCCGCAGACAGGTACAGATCTGCGGGAGGGGAGCAGGGCTCACAAAAGAGAGGTCATACTTAATAAACCTGATTAATTTCTTTGAGTGGCAACAAAGCCCGCAGACAGGGGTGAAAGGAGGGACAGTAATTCATTCTGATTCCGAAGCACAGGAGTGTAGCTAAAAGCAACCGAGATTTTATAGAGATGCTGCCGGCGTCTGGCCGGGTACTGCTCACGGTGACCCAGGGAAGGGGAAACCAGAGCAGGGCGGACCCCAAGCTTCTAATCCAGACCCAAGTCTGACCAGGACACTGGCCTATTAACTCCCTTCCAACGGCTTCCACCACCTAAATAGGATAACAATGTGGATGATCATCAAACAATGATAGCTTCGTCTATTTGATACTTACTGTTCATAGGGTACTTTACAGAGAGGAAACGGAGGCAGAGAATTTAAGTAACCTGCCCACTCACACAGTTTTAATGTACAACTGGGACTCCAACCCAGTCTGCTCTCAGAGGCCCTGCGCCGACCCCAGCTGTCGTTCCAGTTCATGGGTAACTGTTTAATGGAGAGCTCATCCATGCTTCAGTTCCTGCCTCCGGAGGAGGACTGCTGGAAAAGGCCTTGTGGAGGACCCCTAACCTCTGTTCCCCCCGAGGGGATCAGTCAGAGCCCATTGTATCAATTCCATGCTCCTTGCCAGTGATTGGTTTAGGAACGGAGATATGCTCTGGTCTTGCCCAGTGCGACTAAGGGGGCATTTGCTGGTGGTGGTGGTGGTGGGGGAGGGTGTGGGGCAGGCGGAGTTCTGGGAAAGGCTTTCTCACTCCTGTGGGAGAGCCCTGGGAGACAGTGCCTCTTCTTCCTGGGAATGTTGTCCTGCAACTGTTGCCACTTTTGTGCTGACAGCTGAGGGTGGAGCCAACAGCAGTCTCTGCTACAGAGGGCGAAGTTAAAGATGCAGGAGATGGGGTGGGGCTGAGAGAAAAGGGTAATGGGAAGAGATTCTCTATGAAAATTCCCTCTGTCCTCTGTGAGGCTAAATGGGTTTGGGGGCTTTTGTTGACAGAGGCAAAGACAAAGTAGTCGAATAGGTGACGACCTTTAAACTTGGCCTTTTTAACCTCAAAGGGCAAACGTTTGGCCCGGCTGGTGTGGCTCAGTGGTTGAGCATCAACCTATGAACCAGGAGGTCATGGTTTGATTTCCAGACAGGGCACACGCCTGGGTTGCAGGCTCGATCCCCAGTAGAGGCCATGTAGAAGGCAGATGACCAATGATTCTTTCTCATCATTGATGTTTCTCTCTCTCTGAAATATATATAATTAAAGACAAACATTTTGTAAAAGCATGAAATGACATGTAAGTCAACTTTATTGGCTTAAAAACTGGGTAAAAATCTACATATAAGACTTAAAAAATAAAAACAAAACTTCTCTTGACCAAAATTTCACCATGATTCGATGACCCTTAAGAGTTTTTGCCTTGCCTGCTTTACTTTTAAGGCAACGAATCCTTGGCAATGTGTAAAGAGCAAACATAATCAATCTTTCCTCCCACTGCCACCACTCGGCTGAACACAATCTTACGAGGGCTGGTAGGATGCAACATCCATTGTTCCCTGTTGCAGCCGCAGCACAGAAGCAATGCCTGGCACATGCAAGTGTTCACAGGGTGTTTGTTGAGTAAACAAATGAGTGAATAAATCATTTTACTCATTATAATAATTCAAATGTTAAAAGTTGTTCGAGTTGCCTAAGTAGAAATGAATACATAGCTAACGCTATCTGCCAAAAAAACACCCTACAACAGACATGTCTAAATTATGTAGTATCAATCTGACAAATGATGTGAACTACTGTGTTATTGTTTGTTTGCTTATGTTTACATTTTCTTCACAAAAATATAATTTTTGTTTTACAACTGTGGGACCAGTTAGGGGTGTGGCAGGTTCTGTGGGTTCACTCAACATCTGTTGGAGTCTCATTATGGTGTGTCTTCCTGGAATGCAGACACTACAAAGTTTAAAACGACATTTTCCAGACTCCTTTGCTGCTAGGGTTCCGAAAGAGACTTGGTTCCTGCAATCAAATGCATTCACCTGAGGCCTGAAAATGAACTGAGTTAAGAGAGGGAGAGCTTGAGGCATCATCTGTCTTGCTGGTCTTGATGATGGTTTAAGAGGGAAGCAGTTTGGTCTGGACCTGAAGTAGAGGTAAGGCCTCCCTAATTTGGCAGGTAGCTTCCTGATGTGGAAGAGGTGGCCTGGTTTCAGAGCGAGTGGCTCCTAGTAGTTACACACTGAATCAGCAGGTTGACAGCCTCCCGTTCTTGGCAGGAGCAGTAGCCTCCTTCTCAGCCCGGTTCTGTAGTGTGGACTGGAGAGTTTTTCCTGGGAGATCAGCCTTGAGTCCCATCTAACAATAGTGTGAGCCATTTAATGCCTTGCAATAAATCCCTTTCTGTCCAAAGGATTAGTTTTTTTCTCTGCCACTGACCCTAACCAAAGCAAGGGGCTGAAAATTACTATACAACTGACAAAATGATTTATGACTATGTAGATCATTAGAATACAGAGCACTTTAATATTTATGAAATATCACATACTCTATTGTCTGGGAGATCCAGTTTCAAACAAAAATATGTGCTCCTGCAACAATCTGTACATTGATTAAAAAAAAAAAATCCTACCAAATTTGAATTCTATTGAAGTATTCTTCTGTTGTTTGCTAATGCTATTGGGACTGTGGTTTGCATGCAACAGAATTCTACTAGATTTAATCAAAAGGAAAACGAATTTATATAAGAATACAGACCCTCTCAGAGAACCCAAGGGCAAGGATGCGTCTGGACCTCAGGAATGGCCTGGAGCCAAGGACTATAGAGCCACCGAGAACCCAGGAAGCCCTCTCACCACGTCTCATCCTTGTTTCTCTCTGAATATATGCTTCATTCTTTCTCACTACTAATTTTCTCTGTATCCCTGTTGGCAAAGTGAGGGGGGGGAAAAAAGAAAGGGTGTCATTTCCACATATATATCCTCAGTTTAAAAGGACAGACAGACAGACTGAATCAGGAATTTCCTAGACTCAATTCCAGAGTCTTAAGGGAAGATATGAGTAGCCCATGTCAGTCAAAGTTGCACAGCTAAAAGGATGCCGTTCCCTTGTTTTTTAAGCAAAGGGCATCCCTGAGTACAACATTCTGTAGAACAGAATGTGAATGATGCTTATTGGAGTCGTACCACCATCCTGAACCAATCAGCTGGAGCCTGGAATCAGTGCCCTGACGTGGGAGCCTGGCAGTGGGTGCTCTGCTCCTGGAACCACTGTGGGTAGTGGGCGGTGACCCATAAGAAGGGCAAGTCACCATATCTGAAGGGATTTTTGGAAGCTCAGGAGACAATCTCATTGATGTCCATTACAAAAATTATATACTGATTTCATTTCATTTTATTATTTACATTTTTAAAATTGATTTGAGAGAGAGAAAGGAAGGGGGAGAGAGAGAGAGAGAAGAATTATATACTGATTTTAAATATAGTCAGCAAACTATAGCCCACAGGCCCAATCCAGTCTGCCCCGGTTTTTGTAAATACAGTTTTATTGGAACACAACCACACCCATTTGCTTGTGTTGTCTGTGACTGCTTTGTTCTATACTGGCAGAACCGAGCATGGAATTCATAAAGCCTACAATATTTGCTATCTGGCCCTTTACAAAAAAAGTCTGATGACCCCATGTTAGACCCCTGCTACTCGAAATGAGGTCCGCAAGCTAGCAGACAGCATCACCTGGGAGCTTGTCAGGCCTCCACTCACAGGCCTTGGCAGGGCCATTTGGATATTTATAACATTACTAGAGGCCCGGTGCACAAAAATTTGTGCACTGGGGGGGGGCGGGATAGGGGGGTCCCTCAGCCCGGCCTGTGCCCTCTTGCAGTCTGGGACCCCTCGGGA
>NW_006294764.1:720657-726985 GCF_000327345.1 Myotis davidii
TCCAGCTCTGACATCCCGGCCGGCTGAAAGCTGGTTTCTGGGGTTTTGTTTAGCTTCTATATTTGTTACAATGTTCAAACTGCAGGCTGAGAGGCCTGCAAGGCAGGCAGGGAATGTTGCAGTCCTCCGTCACTGAAGCAAGCAAGCCTCATGTTCAGTTTAAGCGGCCTGGCTGCCGGCCGCCATCTTGGCTGGCAGTTATTTTGCATATCGCCCCTGATTAGCCAATGGGAAGGGTAGCGGTCGTATGCCAATTACCATGTTTCTCTTTTATTAGATAGGATTTGTGGGCCATACAAAACTGTCAACTTTAAAATTAGCCTGCCATATTTGGTCAAACATTTAACTGACTCACCCTTAATGCCTTGGCAGTGCCAGACCGAATGATTTCTTGGGCCATACAAGGGCTGGACGTTCCCCACCCCGGGTGTAACTACTGAATCAGACCTGTATTTTTTGTTCCCTGGCAGCATTTTATTTGCATGTAGGTATTACTTCTCTAGAAAAAGAATCATAAGGTTTTCTCTTCCTTTGTGTTTTTGTCTTGCTTCTTCGTGGCCCATGATGCTAGCTGAAGCCATCAGTGTAATGAGACCAAACGGATGAGAGAGGAGCAGGTTATTCTGCCATTTCTGTAAATCCTCAAGTTGCACATCAAATCTGGGGCTGATCACTGCACACCATAGGCGTACAACAATTTTCCCAGCTCTGTGATCCATGACTTCAAATTCTCCAATGTAACTGCGCTCCATTACCACAGCTAGAAACTGGACAATGACTTTGGAGCAGGGCCTAATAAGACTCTAGTGTCCACCTCTCTCACTGGCATTGTTGATACTCTTCAGAGCATCAGCCAGGACATTCGGGCATACCATATGGTGGCACGGAAAGATGGCGATGGAACCTGCTTTTGAACAAGGTCCCAGGTGACTGGGAGGCACACTAAGGTTTGAGAAGCACTATATTTAATTCCTCAATAGGGACAATCAATATTATTGAAACTTTTATTTAAAGGATTACAGCTTTTTGGGGGGGAGCAATTTCTCAGGCACATTAGACTAGTGTTTGCCCTGAGTTTGAAGTAGAGATTTTAGAGATTTTTTTTTTTTTTACCATGTCAGGACAGAGTATCATTACCACCAGCCAGAATCAGCCCAGACAACGGAATATGGGCTAATTTCTTAGGTGCCTACTTATTCATTCAATTGTCACACATACTTATTGAGGGAATACTCTGTGCCAAGCATTGGACTACAAATGGTGAACACATTGGCACAGCCTCAGCTCTCATAGTTTGTGGACCTTTCACACACCATCTCATTTAATTCTTCCTATAACCTATGAGGGGGGCACTTTAATCCACACCAGGAAACAGAGGCTCAAGATCATACGCCAGTGAGTGGCAGAGCTGAAAAATCAAACCTTTGTCTATCACACCACCGTTTATGCTTTTCTCTATGCAGCACGGCCGGACATGCTTCTAGGAGATTATCATCTAAATTAGGTTTACAGCCAGAGAGCCAGTGTTTCATAGATAAGAAACCAAGAATTCTTATCTCCTGCTTCCCAGTTACAGCCAAGATGCTGCTGCAGGACTGGGGCAGGCTGGAAACTAGAGGATCTGAGCTCCTCTCCTAAGACCTTCTCTTCAGAAGTGACAGACCTGCCGCCTTCATGTGTGAGGAGACAGATGATGACTCTGGTTCAGTTATTCCTTCCAGACACTGGGGTGAGGGATTCACCTGAGGCCCTAGGATAAGATGTGAAAAGCACTGCCCTGGGGAGAGAAGGGGCCAGGGCTGACGCTCCTTCCTCCACAGGACTCTCAGGATGAACCCCATCCCCTGGGTCACCCTGCCATCCTGGCCTTCTCCCCCACCTGTTCTGTGCATCCCCTCAACTGGCCAGCCCTCCTTCCCTGCCTTGATCCTCAATTATTCCATCTTAAGCTTCCATTCTGCAACCTACTAATAGACCTCTTCTTTATATTTAGATCCTCAACTGGAGGAGAGAGAGGAGGTGGGGGAGACGGAGGTGTGAGAAATGGGAGGTCCAGGGCACAAATTGCTCGATGGAGAGACATGTTGGGCTGGACTCCAGTAGAGAGGGTCGAGGATGAGGTTGTGGAAGTGGCTGGTTAGGGGAAGGAGGAAGGACGTGCAGGGATGAAAGGCCAGAAGAAGAAGATGGAAAGAATGAGCCAAAAACACACAAACATCAACACTATCACCCCCATTCCCATCTCAATAACAGCAACCTTAGGAGGTAGGTACTGTTATTATCTCCAATTTATATTTGAGGTAACTGAGAAATAGGGGGGTTGGGCTCATTGTTGCCGGTCACCTGGCTGTAAGTGGTGGAGCCAAGATCGAAGCAGGCAGGCTGGCTTCAAAGTCCATGAAGTCTCATAAGGGCATCTCGCTGAAAACAATAAGACACGTTTCTCTTTCGATACCTCTGGTCCTGGCTGGCCCGCTTTTGTTCATTCAAGCAATTCATTTTCTTAATAAGCAGATATTAATAAACAATTATCTCAGTTCATCTCCACAGCCTAAATCAAAGCATCCAACCTAAGCAGGTTTTTATTTTAAAAGAAAAACTCTCAGAATTAATATCTAAATCTAATAAATTTCTAGGTTTCTTTTCAGCTCATTTCTGATTGGAGCCGAGGAAGAATTTAGTCTGGATTTGTTACAGCCTCTGTGTGTTGGTTTTAGCACTTGTAAATAGTTCCAAACCTAAAGGTAATACAGGCACTCCTCACTTTAGTACACTTGGCTTTATTGCACTTCCCAGATGTTTCTTTTTTTTATAAATAGAAGGTAAGACCCTTTCCCAGCAAAAAAGAGTACAACGGCCTTTATTGTGAAACTCGTTTTATTGTGAGACTCGCTTTATTGAGGTCAATGGTCACCTAAGCTGCAATATCTCCAAGGTATGCCTGTACAAGGTTTCTTGGGAGGCGGTGAGGATTAATCAATTAAAATGTAAGAAGGACTTGCAATAATTCAGCTCATTCAGCGACATTCAATGAGCAGGTCTGGTGTGTGGCAAGTAAGAAGGACAAAGAGCCCTGACCGGTTTGGCTCAGTGGATAGAGCGTCGGCCTGCGGACTGAAAGGCCCCAGGTTCGATTCTGGTGAAGGGCATGTATCTTGGTTGCGTGCACATCCCCAGTGGGAGGTGTGCAGGAGGTGGCTGATTCTCTCTCATCGATGTTTCTGGCTCTCTATCTCTCTCCCTTCCTCTCTGAAATCAATAAAAAAATGTTAAACGCGTGCAAGTAAGAAGGACAAAGAGCCCTGACCGGTGTGGCTCAGTGGATAGAGCATCAGCCTGCGGACTGAAAGGCCCCAGGGTCGATTCTGGTGAAGGGCATGTATCTTGGTTGCGTGCACATCCCCAGTGGGAGGTGTGCAGGAGGTGGCTGATTCTCTCTCATCGATGTTTCTGGCTCTCTATCTCTCTCCCTTCATCTCTATAAAAAATCAGTAAAATATATTAAAAAAAAGAAAAAGGACAAAGAACAGGGCATCAACCCGGAACTCTTCAAAATGGGGTGGTCAGACCCGCAATTAGAGTGGCTCCAGGAGAGAGTGACAAAACGAAGGGGAAGCTGGAGCGAAGGGCGTGGCGAGGAGGGAGCATGGACAGTGCCGGGGCCCGAGGGAAGGCTTTGCAAAGCTGCACCAGGAGGGCCTCTGCCTTAGTTTGGGTCCCTACGTGGACTCTGAGGCAAGCGGGAGTAGCTCATTTGAGGGTGATCCCAGGAAGTTTGGTGAGGGAGTAGGAGAGTGAGACAGAAAAAGGAAGAAAGCCAGTAAAGGGACGTTAACGAGAGGGTTGTAGCCATGGGCAACTGGGGCTCCATCCTGCGGATGCCCTCTGAGGAAATGCGTAGAATGTTCCTCCGGATGAGGAGGCAGCTGGAGTATTTCTCACCAACTGCCACCCCACATTGGTTGAGGATTACTCCTGCAGGTGCCAGCTCTCAAGCACCTCAGCCTGCCTCACCCCTGGGCCAAGAGTCCTGCAGCCAGTGAAGCCTTCAAGCCAAGAGATGCAGGTGCCTGAGGCATCAGCCATCCGCAGGCTCCAGAAGCTGCAGGTGTCTCTAGGCTGGGCACCGATGTTACCTGTTCTACCTTCAATAATTGTCTGCGTGAAAGAATAGCCATGGGTCAGAAAATGAAGTGATATTTGAGGGCTGGGGAACTGAAGCTGAGTGTGGCAGGGCCAGGGTGCCATAGGCAGGGCAGACTGCTGTAGTGGAAAGACATTTTAGGGTCAGATGAACATGGATTCAGTATCAGCTCTATCATTTTCTGAGTGACCTTAAACATGACATTTACAAAAATATATATTTTTAAATTGATTTCAGAGAGGAAGAGAGAGGGAGAGAGGGAGAGAGAGGGAAAGGGAGAGGGGGGGGGAGAGAGGTTTCTCTCTCTCTCTCCCTCTCTCTTCCTCTCTGAAATCAATTTAAAAAAGAAAGAAAGAAACATCAATGATGAGAATCATTGACCGGCTGCCTCCTGCATGCCCTCTACTGGGGATCGAACCTGCAACCTGGGCATGTGCCCTGACCGGGAATTGAACAGTGACCTGGTTCATAGGTTGACACTCAACCACTGAGCAACCCTAGCCAAGCTGAACATGACATTTAAGTTCAGTTTCCTCATTTGGAAAATGAGAATAACAAAATTTACTTCATAAGTCTGTTTTCAGGATTAAATAAAATAGTATCTGTAAAGTTCCTGGCACATGGTAGGTGTTTTATAGAGCCAACATTGCAGCAGGCTGACGCAAAGTACCCTGTATATCTCTGTTACAATCCATGGTTTTAGGCATCCACTGGGGGTCTTGGACTGTATCCCCTGTGGATAAGGTGGGACTACATTTATACCAAAATAATATATGGTATATTTTACATATATTCAAACTCTATGTAAATGCTATCATATTATACTTCTCCTCTGTAACTTGCTTTTTTCATTCAACATTCTAGTTTTAAGATTTATCTGTGTTGCCCAGCCAGTGTGGCTCAGTGGTTGAGCATTGACCTACGAACCAGAAGGTCATGGTTCGAATCCCAGTCAGGACATATGCCCGGATTGTGAGCTCAGTCCCCAGTAGGGGGCGTGCAGGAGGCAACTGATCAATGATTCTCTCTCATCATTGATATTTCTATCTCTCTCTCCCTCTCCCTTTCTCTCTGAAATCAATAAAAATATTTAAAAAAAAGCATTTACTGTGTTGATGTATGTTCCTCTAGCTTAGCCTTTTGTGTAGTACTCCAAATGTAACCAATACTTTGAAAAATCACAACATTTGGGAGGACATTTTAAAGCAGAGTTATTTTTGTTTTCCACTGACCTCTTAAATTTATTCTTCAGAGTTAGCTCTTTTCCCCATATAGATAAAATTTTGTGTAGGCCCATAACTTTTCTGATTACTCTTAGTAAAATGTCTTCTGGTGTCTTTTAAAAAATATATTTTTTTAGCCCTAACCGGTTTGGCTCAGTGGATAGAGCATCGGCCTGCAGACTGAAAAAATATATTTTTATTGATTTTAGAGAGGAAGGGAGAGGGAGAGATAGAAACATCAATGATGACAGATAATCATTGATTGGCTGCCTCCTGCATGCCCCCTACTGGGGGTCATGCCCAAGGGCTGATGCTCTATCCATTGAGCCAAACCAGCTAGGGCGCTTCTGGTGTCTTTAAATTACAAATATAGTCTCCACAGGCATTTGAATTTGACTTTCTATATCATGGGGTACTTTTGTGAGGTCTTTGGAGACTCTCTGCCATAATGGAGATCCCTCATGGGCACTTATCGGATGTGGGTAAAAGCGTCTTTCCCAGCCAGACTCTAATGATGCCTGCTTTCTTCAACCCTAGGCATCTGAGTTCTTTTACTCCTCTGGGGGTCCCTCCTGGACAGACTCTACAATGGTCCCAAAGCAACTCTCTTCCATGTCTGTGGTTCACTCATGCATCCTTGGCTCTGACCAACTCAGAGAGCACAGGCCCATTCTAACAAGACTTCTATACCTCTCCCTTTTTGGAATAAATTTAAGAGGTCAGTGGAAAACAAAAATAATGCTGCTTTAAAATGTCCTCCCTCTCTTTCTCTCTCTCCCTCTCTCCCTCTCCCTTCCTCTCTGAAATCAATAAAAATAAACACATATTTAAAAAAAAGAATGTTAATACAATGAAATGTAAACGCTGCAATATTAGAACGAGAGCCGGGAAACACCATTCGATGTAACTTTAAAACGCAAACCCAATGTGCTAGTTGGTGTGGCTCCGTGGGTAGAGAGTC
>NW_006294764.1:727246-730545 GCF_000327345.1 Myotis davidii
GCCTTGACTTATGAGTGTCTTGACTAACGAATTTTTTGAGATACAAGCCGTCTCTCAGCCGATTTTTTGCTTTGAGTTGCGAGCTAAAATTCGGGTTACAAGCCAGCTTCAGATACCCCACCACTAGTTGGCGCAGCGAACGTCACAGTGAACGCCACAACATCAGCCCAGCATCACGTGTCTCACTCGTTCACAATTGATTTGACATACAAGTAATTTGAGTTACGAGCTCCGTCACGGAACAAATTAAACTCATAAGTCAAGGCCCCACTGTATTGTCAAATTGCTCTCCTAGATGGTTTTATGAGATTTTATTCTGCAGCAAAGTATGAGAGTTCCAATTTCTCCACATCTTCTCCAAAACTTGTTATTGCTAGACTTTCACATTTTAGCTCATTTGATTTGCATTTTAAAAATTGTTTATTGATTTCAGAGAGGGAGAGGGAGATAGAAACACCAATGATGAGAGAGAATCATTGATCGGCTGCCTCCTGCATGCCCCACACTGGAGATTGAGCCCACAACTGGGCACGTGCCCTTGACCAGAATCGAACCCAGGGCCCTTCAGTCCACTGAGGGGTCTACCACTGAGCAAAACTGACTAGGGCTGATTTGCATTTTGATTTTCAAATTTATTAACCTTTTATTTTATGGTTATAACCTTTGGAGTCTTGTTTAAGAACTCTAAGCACCATTCTGAGGTAAAAAATATTCTCCTATATTATCTTTTAAAAGATTTATATGCTTTTTTGCATATCAAGTCTTTGATCTCCGTGGGGCTGAGTTTTGTAAATGACATGAATAGGGATCTACTTTTCCCCCATATGGGTAACTTATTGCCCCCAAACTAAATATTGAATAATCTATCATCTCCCCCACTGATTTGTAAGGCTACCTTGCTACATATCAAGTTTCCATTTAGGTGTAGATCTGTTTAGGGGCTTTTTATTCTATTTCCTGTGGACATTTAAGTCCTCACCTTACTAGACTCCTTGGCATTGGATCCTGCTGACTCTCTCCTAAACATTATTCTCTTCCCCACTGGATTGTGTGTTCCTGAGGGTGGGACCATATATGATTCAACCCTCCTCCTGCCACTCAACATGGTGCCTGCCAGTCAGACTGAAGTTGCTGAGAAAATGTTTGTGACCGAACTGTATTTCCATTGTGTTCCCATGACACTCAGAGCAGTCATTACCTCTCACCATAATTATTAGTGAAAATGCCTGGCATGCCACTGGGGAGGTGGGCTCCAGGAAGACAGTCTGAGTCTGATCACCCCACAGGCCCAGCGTTTGGAATACAACATATGCTTAATAACTAATGATTGGGTGGATGTTCAGCGCGGGAACGTTTAAAACGGAATTGCTTTTTTCATGACTCTTCAGCCAAATATCAGCCAAACCGTTCTAAGGGAAGTTTGGTCTTTGTCAGGAAGGTGTTACCCAATCTACTCAAGTCCAGAAAAAATACACGGCTGATAATGGCACAAAAATGACTAAAGAGGTAATGTGAACATCACTGGATGAAAAACTTAAAGCTAACTTATTTCTCATAAATATTACAAAATAGGCGTCACGTTCCCTTAGCCAGCCGCAATAATACACAATGTGATAGTATTCATCCTATGCTAAAGCATCGCCACTCAGGAAGAGTAAGACAGGTAACTGAGACGTTGCAAAATCCAGCAACTAGAATCAGGAGAGCTCTAAGAATCGGGACTAAAGGAGACTGAGGGCCCAGCACCAAGAGAAGGAGAGGCGGGGCATGAATGGGGAGAGAGGAGGGGAGGGGTGATGTAAGATTAAGGAAAAGAAAGTCTGGCAATTAGGAGAGAAAGGAAGTCGTTTGACATTGGAAAGTGCCTGGCAAGGAAGATGAGAACCTGGCAAGGAAAGGACAGGTGACGAATCAATTACAACAGATCTTGCCTGCTGTTGTCTGGGCTTTGGAAACAAGTTGATGAGGTTTGGATTTAATAAATATTAAAATTTTGAGAACACTTAAGAACTGCCAAGGGAGGCTGTGCAGCAATCATCACAGGAGTAGATTTCTAAGGCTAGACAAGGCATCCATCTATTATGGATGGTTTGAGACTAACACATCCATCCTTCTACCACGGAGAAAACTTAATGACCCTTGGGCCTTCCTTCCAAACTTCAGAAAGGCTGGGGTAGGTGGGAAGTGAGGTTAAATGGTGCTAACTTTCATTCTGCTATTTCATCACAGACTCCTTGCTGTTAATTCAGGTGCAATTGACAAACATTTTCTCTAAACAAAAGAAGAGATTTTATTATCTTTTTATGTACATTGCCGCTCAATCTTTATCCACCCTTATATACTAGATATAGTTAATGCTTTACATTTACATACCTCTAAACACAGTAAAATTCCATTTAATAAGTTGTTTTGAAATTTGCAATAAGTTGAACAGTGGCAACTCTCCACTTCATCTTGGGGAATGTGTCTTTACATGCCTCAGACCACTAGACCCCTGGAAAATTCATCAATGCGACAGTCTCCTTAATTTTTACGACGTTTATTTTCCACCCTTAGCGCGTGTGTGTCTTACAAAGGCATCTAGGGTATTTGCTAAGTAACTTCTTGTTCATAACTTCTTGTTAGGTACAGTCATCAAGATGTCGTCAAGAGTGAGTCAGCTATCTTTGGAAGCTGATTAGGTCATGTGGAAAGGTGATACGACCAAGTTCTCTACAGTCTGGATGGCAACAGCGTTGGAGAGCTGACACAGACTTGAGGCAAGATGTGAAGGTGTACCTGCAAGTAAAAGTGCACTGCTTGGTAGTCTTTGCACATGTGCACACACATGTACCCCCCCCCCCACACACACACATACATGCTCACAGAGACAGAGATAGAGAGTGGGCTTATGAGCTTTTGGGAAGAGTATCAGAGGGGAAGTACCCTTCTCAGGGTAAATGCGACATTATGATGATGTGACGTTCATCACTTGGTTAAGATTGTGTTTGCCAGACTTTGCCACTGTAAATTACTAGTTTTCCCTTCCCCTGCTCTAGTTTTACATAGAGAGTTAGTTAGTTAGTTACTCTAGCCTACCCTCAGAGGGGAGAGGGCAGGATTTAAGGTACATGTCCTAAATGTGGGATGTAATTCTACATACATTGTCAGGAATTCTTTTGAAAGAAAGATGTACTACTGTTTTTTTGTTTGTTTGTTTGTTTTTAATATATTTTATTGATTTTTTTATCAGAGAGGAAGGGAGAGAGAGATAGAGAGTTAGAAACATCGATGAGAGAGAAACATCGATCAGCCGCCTC
>NW_006294764.1:730846-733832 GCF_000327345.1 Myotis davidii
AGAGAGGAAGGGAGAGGGACAGAGAGTCAAAGACATTGATGAGAGAGAAACATCAACCTGCCACTGGGGATGTGCCTGCAACCAAGGCACATGCCCTTGACCAGAATCGAACCCGGGACCCCTGAGTCCTCAGGCTGACTCTCTAGCCACTGAGCCAAACCGGTCAGGGCTGTTTTAACTATATTTTTAACACACAAAGTTTCTGTGAAGGGCTGATCTTCACTCATTTTTTATTTTATATTCTTCCAGAAGATATTCGAGTGACCTTTAAATCATGTTTCAATTAAAAAACTAACTTGATAATTGCTTAGAATTTCACTTAACAGTACATTAATTGGGGAAGAACTGACATCTAGGTGTATGGTACTTGGCTCCATTTAGTCAAATCTTCCTTTATATTGTTAGGAATTCTTATGTGCTGATAACTAAATTCTGGAAGCACAGAAACAGATATGCAAGGGTCTGTTTTGTAGTCAGACACTGCAGTCCTGTGGCCTGACTCTAATCTGAAGAAGATTGAAATAACGTCTGGGTCGCCCCAGGGAAGACACTTGTCAGAGATAAGCTTGAGGTTGCTACGGAATGTTGCTACATCAAAGTAAAATATATAGAAAACAAGATTACGAAACCCAGAATGAGGTTTGGGGGAAAGGCTGACAAAAACCACGCATTCCTTGAGGTCAGGGCCCCGGTTTGATTCCTTTTTGTGTCTCCACTAGTAGCACACACTGGCACATAGGAGGACTTATTGAATAAATGAATAAATCAGTGCCTAAGTATTCACAAAGTCTTGGCCTGAAACACTTGACCACACCAACATGCATTCTGATCATCATTCTGATTCACCTGCCTCCATGGATGATTCATTATACATGCTGACTATTTGAATGACTTGCCACTAGATTTTTTATTCGTGTCAATATTTCACATTCAAGTTGAGATGATGACAGAATCACTAAAGGTGACAAATACAACAACATAAAATACGTGCATACGATTAGTCAAACACAATGAAATATAACTCTATAGGATATTATGTTTAAAAAACAGGATATAAAGCAACGTCCGGGTCATGATTATGGTAATAAAATAAATAAAGTTTGCACCTGATAGCAGACATATATTGCTTATGCTGCTTAGCATCTCTTCTCTTTTTTCCCTAAGAGACACATATTTTGTTTGGAAGGAAACCTCTCCTCACCAGTGCTCCGCCAGGTGTGTGGGTCCTGATAAATTCAGGTCAATCTGAGCTTCATCTCCATGGCCCTGGTGGTTGGTTCAGGGATAGGCAAGTAACCACAGCGTTTTGCTAGGGCTTGATGAGGTGTGAGGATGTGGGATCTAGAACGTCTGCAGCGGTTTGGCTGCCACACTGATAAGGCTGCCACGTGGAGCCTGAAGATAAAGCAACACAGGGAGGAAGAACAGAGTAGATGAAAAAGACTTGGTATTTACTTGGTGATTTAGTTTGGGCTGTTGGGTCAAGCCTCCTCCGGAGCGAGGCTCTTCAGTCATTTCTTTATTGTTTAGTTATTTGCAAGTAAAATACCTAGTGGATACACAGGCGAGGACCTGAAGGGAAGGGGGAGAAATGAAAAGAGTTTTGATTTGTTGTGGTGGTGAGATAGAGTAATTTTTTCTGTCTTTGATTTCTACTAACGTTTACATGATTCATAGCTGGCGAGGATTTCTGGATGTTGAAAATACCTCAAAAGACCAAAGGCCTCAATAGGCATCGTATTGTAAATGATGTGTATTGACAGCACAGCATCCACTGTAAATATTACGACAGTTCTCTAAGTCTCTTCTGTATTAAGCATGAACCAGTAGAAGGCTCAGTGGTAGACCACATGCTCTCAGAATGGAAGCGAGGCCAGTTCACAATTCACATATATTCATATATAAATATACAGCTACTAGTGGTCTAGTATGCAGCACTTTTCAAATCTTACTAGAAAATATAAGCATTAAATCTGGGTTGATCCCTTTTATCTAGTGGCCGTTCCCTGGAAGAACAGAATGAGTGCACAACAGCCGGCTCATCAGGAGCCCTACTTCTTTCTTCATTTTCCTCTCAGATCCCTGTGCCACTGCCACCTCTACTGAACACCAACCCCAGCCGCGAGGAGGCAAGGGCTGAGCCTCCCTCTCTGGCGTCCTTCTTCATAAAGTAGCAGGCAAGGTGGTCCCTTATCTCCACCCGTTGTCAGAGAGCTGCATTTCAAAGCTCCTTTGGTGTCTGACCTCATAGGAGAAGAGGGAGAGTGCACTCCAGGGACAGAGAGAGGACTGAAAGCTGTCAAGAGCCTCTTTAAGTAGAAATGCTTAAAGTGAAGGAGACTAGGAAATGACAAGAACACTTGAAGTCTTCCCAAAGACTAAACAGTTTATAAAGGTACCACAAACATCTTTGAAATGTGATTGGATTTTGTTAACACTGTCCCCAAAGTGCAGTATACCAGTAAGTAAATTCAACTAACAGAAGTAAACTTAGGAGTGAAGAAAAAATAAGACCTTATACTGTCAATCACTCACTCTGTGTGTGGGCATTAGCGTGCCTTGGGAGCGCTAGGAGCAGAGACACTCACGGCGTCTAAGGGCTATGTGTCCCTCTCATTGGTGGCCATCATGCTGAGCATTTCGAGGTTACATCTTTGAGTTTGATCCTATCAATTTGATTCCAGCAACAAAGCCTTTATCATTACTCAGTGAATCAAAATTTCTATTAATATTTGTGTTTAAAACTGTTAAATAATTAGGCTCTCGACAGAAACCACACAGCAAAACCCTGCACTCTATTTGAACTAAAACCTGACTAAAATAGTGAATAGTTTTAATCATAGAATTTGGAGGAATCTGAAAATGTGAGGTTTCTTCTGGTTGTTTATAAAATTTAATGTTTAAAAATTTTTTTAAAAAACATATTTTGAGAGAGTGAGGAAGGGAGAGGGAGAGAGAGAGAAACATCAATGTGAGACGATGAGAG
>NW_006294764.1:734013-738935 GCF_000327345.1 Myotis davidii
AACCTTTCAGTGCACAGGATGGCCAACTGAGCTACACCAGCCAGAGCTGAAGTTTTATTTATTATTATTATTATTTACCTTTAGCTGTTTATTTTCCCCCTTTATTGATTAAGGTATTACACATGTCCTTATTCCCCCATTGCCCCTCTGAAGTTTTATGTTTTTGACAGCATAATCATATCACATAGATTATGCCTCCCCTCTGTTCCTTCAGCATCCAGATTTCCCCCCTCAAAATTGCACATAACAGCACTTCAGATTTTACTTAGGTATTTGACAAGCTTTTTTTGAGGGCTCATTTTTTTAAAAAAAGTATTTTTATTGATTTTAGAGAAGAAGGGAGAGGTAGAGAGAGATAGAAACATCAATGATGAGAGAGTCATTGATCAGCTGCCTCCTGCACACCCCCCACTGGGGATCAAGCCCACAATCTGGGCATGTGCCTTCACTGAGAATTGAACCCATGACCTCCTGGTTTATAGATTGACGCTCAACCACTCAGCCATGCCGGCTGGGCGAGTGCTCATCTTGTCCAATCCTTGACTTCTGAGTATTCCGTCTGCTGAGAGATATGGTATATGCCATACAAAGCGACAGAGATAAGAACCCTATGCTGTCTTAGCCCAGGAGAGGGAAGGCTTCCTAGACCAGGATAGAATAAATGGGAATTACTCACGTAAGAAAGGGAAGAGGGCTTTTTGAGACAGAGGAAGCAGCATGTACAAGACTCGAGAATAAAGTTCACAGAACTCCTGGGGACTTGTTGCTCATGTAGCAAAGCCAGATCACAGCTGGGGGAGTGGGCGCAGCGTGAGTCAAGGGGTAGTGTCAAGAATAGCATTTTACTTATTGTTTTAAAACTGTACAAAATCCATTAAAACAATATATTTTTTTTTTGAAAAAGGAATGGAATAGAAAATACCAGAATGCTTTATATGCAGTAAGGGTATGTTTTGGTATGTGAATGTGCTATTTTATAGTTATATACGTATGTGTATATGTGTATACCAGGTCATGATATAAAATGTATTTCTTACTGTGGGACATGGTCCAAAAAGTTTGAAAGTCACTGTTTATAGTATAGAACATTTTATTTACAGTCTTCAAGGTGAATAGTCTTTAAGTATTCCATTTTTTTAATAATACCCTCTCTCCATTTTTTATTTGTCATTTACCCATTACTCAGATTTTTATCCAGTGCATATTTTGTGCCCAGTGCTAAGAAACTCCCTGAAAGGAATGTACAGTTTATGGGAGGCAGACAAGTAAAGAGATAATAATAGCTACTGTTCATAACAGTCCTCAAAGTATGTTTTGTGAACCACCTACTTTTGAATTCCCAGGGGGAAATGCTTATTAAAACACAGGTAAGAGTCGCTCTTCCTTAGGCAGAGGCCGTGGCGGGACAAGAGGATCCCGTGCAGCGGGAAATTCACCAGGACTGGGCGAACCGGAAGCACACTGAAGTCATCACCAGCAGCATCAAGAAAATTGCGGACTTTCTCAACTCGTTCGATAGGTCTTGTCGTTCAAGACTCACAACACGAAATGAGAAATTGACAGCCTGGAACGGGGAATAGAGTACATGAAGCACAGGTGACAAAAGGTGAGACCCTCACCTAGAACTGTGCCAGGCTGCTGCTGGGATGCTGCTTTACTGAACACAGGCCTGTGTGGGAACGGTCCCAGCAGCCTTCACTCTTGTGTGTTTTTTGTTAATCCCCACCAGACGGTATCTTCCCATTGATTTTTAGGGAGAGTGGAAGAGAGAGGGAAACACCAACGTGACAGAAACACACTGATTGGTTGCCTCCTACAAGAGCCCTGACCAGGGCCCAGGCCAGGGAGGAGCCAGCAGCCAAGGTACGTGCTCTGAACCCCCGAATCAAAATCGGGACCCTTTGAGCCAAAGGCCCAGCTCTATCCACTGAGCCAAACCCACTAGGGTGCCTTTGACTCTTTAAAGAGCAACAGGGCTTATTCTTGTTTTTCTTTCTTAAAAAATGTGGCCTTTCCCTAACCGGTTTGGCTCAGTGAATAGAGCGTCAGCCTGCGGACTCAAAGGTCCCAGGTTCGAGTCCGGTCAAGGGCATGTGCCTTGGTTGCGGGCACATCCCCAGTAGGGAGTGTGCAGGAGGCAGTTGATAGATGTTTCTCTCTCATCAATGTTTCTAACTTTTTATCCCTCTCCCTTCCTCTCTGTAAAAAATCAATAAAATATATTTAAAAAAAATCTCTCTCTCTCTCTCTCTCTCCCCGCCCCCCTTTCCCTTCTCTGTAAAAATCAATAAAATATATATTAAAAAAAAATGTGGCCTTTGGGCTCTGCCACGTTCATCTGGCAGTGTGATATGGCATGTGGGGAGAAGTCCAGGGGAACTCTTGCAAATATTAGGCATTTTACCTTTTCTGTAATATTTTGTAGAACTACTTGTCAATGTATTTGAGGTGCTCAGATCCAAAAGCCTGGGACTCTGTTACGGTCCTCCCCACCTCTCTCTTCCCTTCTCTCTCTCAGACTTTCCTTGCAGCTCTCATGGCCTCTGTATCGATTCTATAAACAGTCTTTTCTTCGCCCTACCTCTGTTGGGAGGTGGCAGACAGTCCTGGCTGAGAGACTCATGCCCTGGCAAGTGGCTGCCAGAGAATGTTGTTGCTAATCCACCGGGTTTTTTTTCTCCTTCTGGGGAGGTCAAGGCCAGGCCCCTATTTGGCTTGAAGGGACATTTTCAGATTTTTCTTCCTGTCACTTGGGGTGTTTACCTCAGATTTTCCCCTAATTAACTCCTAAACACTATCTGACTGCTGTGATTGTGGTGGGAGGAGAGCTAGAGATGGGACTCCGGTATTCCACAGAAATCTGCTGTGTGGAATAATTATTCTCACAAAACTTTCAGGTGTAGCTGCTTGATCAAAACCTAGGTGGCTTACTAGGCCAAGCCCTCGTATTTGGACTTTGAGCTGACTAATTTATCCTGGGAATCATTTGGTCACCCAGCAGGCATTTGCCTAGTGCTTACTTTGTAGATACGTTATGTCCCAATAAAAGATACAGCGTTGAAAAAAAAACAAACCAAACCACTACAACACAGGTAATGAATGGGCTTTGCACTAGACCTAGTGAGTCAGATTCATTTCTTGAGTTCATGCTGGAATCAACATTGTGTCCAACTCTGTGCTCAGCCACAGGGTCTGTTTTCAGTTCCTTCAAGGATCCAACACTCTTGCTTTAGATCAGCGGTTCTCAACCTGTGGGTCACGACCCCTTCGGGGTGGAACGACCCTTTCACGGGGGGTCGCCTAAGACCATCGGAAGACACATATATAATTACATATTGTTTTTGTGATTAATCACTATGCTTTAATTATGTTCAATTTGTAACAATGAAAATACATCCTGCATATCAGATATTTACATTACGATTCATAACAGTAGCAAAATTACAGTTATGAAGTAGCAACAAAAATAATTTTATAGTTGGGGGTCACCACAACATGAACTATATTAAAGGGTCGCGGCATTAGGAAGGTTGAGAACCACTGCTTTAGCGCCTTCCCACATACTATTCCTTGGGCTGGAGTATTGTCATGCTTCCCTGGCCAATTTTAATCCGTTCCACAGGCCTTAATTCAAATGTCATTTCTTTAGGAAGTGTTCCCTAATCCCCTAGGCTTCAGTAGGCGCTTTTGTTATATGCCCCCTTGTGGCAGATATGCAATGGCTGCTCCTTCAAAAAAAGTACCCATCAAGGAATAAGGTCAACTGTTCGAGAAATAAGGCTCCAGCTGTTAACTCCTTCAGTTCCACCTCAGCTTAGTCATGGCCCCCGCTGACCGGCAAAGGTGTTTTTCACTTTCTCTCGGAAATGTTTTGTAGCTTCTGGTGTACAGGTGTTGCACATACTTTTAAAATTTATACATAAATATTTCATTGGTTTTTTTATGCTACTGAAAATGGAATTATCTTAATATCATTTTCTAATTATTTACTTTCATCTCATGTACAGAGTTGATCTGATATTTTGAGGAACTGTGGGATTCATACTATGGGTTTGTTTCAGATCCCATGACTGTCCCAATTTAGGAAGTGATTGGCTGTCTCCTGCACGCCTCCTATTGGGAATCGAGCTGGCAACCTGGGTGTGTGCCCTTGACCAAAATCGAACCTGGAACCCTTCGGTCTGCAGGCCGACGCTCTATCCACAGAGCCAAACCAGACAGGGCAGTAAGGTGTTCTTTTATCGATTGCACGAAATTGGGTCGTCAGAATGGTGCTGGCATGATGATTTTGGGTGAATAAAATTGTTTATATTGCCAGAGGCCCTGTAAAAAACTGTGTCCAGTACCCTGAAGTTTTTAGGGGCAGCCCTGATGAGGGGCATGGTTGGCCCCCTTAGAGGAGGAGAGAAACAGCCTATCAGGGGAGCTCTCCCCTCTGGTATATGCTATCACTTATTCTGGCAAGAAGTACTACTTTCTGTATCTCTCTGAGACCTGAGAGAAGGGTAGGTCACTATTGTCCCCCACCACTACCACCAGCAAAGCCTCTGGAATGGGTCATTGTTGTAAAATAATTTATTTCAAGGTCACACTGCACCCCTGGTCAAAAATTTACCCTTTACTTCTATTTCAGTACACCTGATAGTGTGCAAAAGGCATGTCAAGGAAACTGATTCCTTACCCCTACAGCATGTCTATTGCACAAAAATGAGTTATTTATATATCTGACGTGTGGCTGGGCCCAGGTGAGTCTTATTGTTACGTCCCATCTCACTGAACTTTGGAGACTTGGAAGTCTGTGAAGTTGAGATAGGAACCATTATGAAAAGTTAATGTGAATGTTCTGTTTACTCGTGGCTTTTATATAATTTATTCATGCTGTTTTAGGTTAGCAAAACTATTCCAATGTTACTTTAATATTT
>NW_006294764.1:739006-745735 GCF_000327345.1 Myotis davidii
ATGTCTTCAACCTATACTTTATTCTATTTTTTAGAGAGAGTGGAAGAGAGAGGGAAAGACAGAGAGAAATATTGAAGTGAGAGAAACACATCAATTGGTTTCCTCCTGCATGAGCCCAGGTATCAATATCAGTATTAGTTTCAAGCTTACAGCATAGTGGTTAGATACTATATAACTTACGAAGTGATTCCCCCAACAAGTCTAGTACCCACCTGACGCCATACATAGTAATTACAATCCGATTGACTATATTCCCTACTTCAAACTGTATTTTAAAATGTTGATTCTCATAGAACTAGTGGCCTAAAAAGCGAGTGTATTTGATATAGCTACAAAGTAATTAGCTGGCTAGATATTTTCTAGTAAGGAATCCTGATGTACTCATGGCCAGTATTCCACTAGCCATATGGGTAACAAGTTGAAAGGACAGCTGAGTCGGTAAAAATGAGAGAGTTATGGTTTGAACTTAAGAAGGATAACTAATTCATAATTTAATTACATATATCGTAGATGTGGGAAGCTGAATAACATGGTTTAAGGACCCAAAAGATGCATCCTCTAAGAATGTAACACACGCTAAGAAGAAAGTCTGAACATATGCAATTCACAGATTCCAGATGCACTTTTTATTTATTTATTTATGTTTTTATTTTTAAAAAATATATTTTATTGATTTTTTACAGAGAGGGAAGGAGAGGGACAGAGAGTCAGAAACATCGATGAGAGAGAAACATTGATCAGCTGCCTCCCTCACACTCCATACTGGGGATGTGTCCGCAACCAAGGTACATGCCCTTGACTGGAATTGAACCTGGGACCCTTCAGTCTGCAGGCCGAGGCTCTATACACTGAGCCAAACCGGTTAGGGCCAGATGCACTTTTTATTGTAAAAGTTTGTAATATATTCTTTGATGACTGTTCCTTGTCCATTTTTCCTTCTTCAGACCTCTCACTTTAGCCCAAGAAGAATGAGAAGCTCGCTGTAAATACATGATCATTCCTAGAAATTTCACATGATTTATGTGAATTGATTATGCTTCTAATGCTGATTTTCCCATAGTACTATTTCTTCACTTCCATTTGGACCTAAAGCACCTGCTGCTTATCACTAAGAATGATTATCAGTGAATCTTAATAGTCGTCTTTTCTTTAAACCCTTTCCCCCCAAATTTAGCCATTAGTTCAAAATTAGAGTGTTCTTCCTAAATGGGGCAACAGAGACAAATTAAAACAATTAGGTTCCCTCTTCCCAAATAAACTCCACATTCCCTTATATTTTCAGCATAAAAAAAAGTTATAGTGGGAGCAGCATCTTCTTTCTTTCTTAGGATGTTATCTCCCTCCTATGAGATATAATACATCTCTCAACTTGAGCATTAAAAAAAAAAGTCATATTGACTTGAGAGTGTGTGGCCTAACACCATGGGCAAGTGGTGAGAGTGAGTGCCATGTGTTAGTGACAGCGGGAGACTGCTTTATGCTGCTGACGGCAGCAGCCCAGAGGAAGGACCAGAGAGAAGACCTTTCTGAGCAGAGATAAACCTCCCTTTTCCTCTGGTAAAGGGTGGGCAAAGCCTAAGGCCATGACATTTTTATTTTAAATTTATTTCTTTTTTTAAACCACTTTATTGAGTTCAATAAGTGGTTGACATGCAAAAAGTGGTACTTATTTAATGTGTACAATTTGATGAGTTTAGAGATAAGTATGCATCCACAAAACCATCACCAAAATTTATGCCATAAACATATCCATCACTTCCACAGGCAGGAGTCTGTGGAAACTAGCCTTGTTTTTCTTGAAAACCTTGCAATATTCTGACTGGAGACAGATACTTTGCAAGGAGATCTTTAAGAACCACCACAATCATTCTTGCTTGCCACTAGAACCATAAGTAGGGTCAAATCTCACTTTGCTCTAGGGAGTTTGGTATACATATGGCCCAGAAAGGAATAGCTAATGCATCAAATGAATTATTATAAGGTTTAGCTAATATATAGTATCAGCAGAAATATGTGTCAGAATAGATGCTAAGGTAAAATAGAGCTAGAAGAGGAAGAATTCACTGATATGAACTTGCTTCCTGGAGATTCCAGATTTACTGTGTTAATTTGTGCCGATGGAAGTGTCTCTAACAGCTTAATGGGTTGGCTGACTAAAATTTTGACTTATTGGTGGCCTGTGCTTAATGAGGATCAGATACCAGAGCTTCACTGGCATCAAGTAAAGAAGGGAATCCAAAGACCTAAGGAGACAGGAAGGTGGAGAGGGTTTATCGTGTGCAGGCTGCACACCCACTGTAATTCCTGAGGAGCCTGGAAGGCACCCCTGTCACTCACTAAGGCACTGAGAAATACATTAGTGAGAAAGGAATACTAAGGCATTGAACAATACATCAGAGAGGTCTGTGGTTGCTTTCCTTTGTGGGAAATGTATGGCCATGCAAGATGCTGCCATTGAGACAAACTCCCTGATTTTACTCGCAATAATGGGATCCCAAGTAGCAGAGGTCAAGTGGCAGCACTTCCCCATGAGAGACAAGGTGTGTGTGTTTACTGTAAAGGGCAGCAGGGTTTTATCAGGAGTAAGAATGCTTTGACCCACAGGGGCCTTTGGTTGTGGCTAATTGATCACGATATCCCTTGCAGTGAAATAGATGAACGGCCTGGTCTGTGTCTTGGTGGCCAAAACCCTGACTTGAGTTATCACAATAAAGAGTCATGCCTCCTGCTCACTTTCCAGGCTCAAGCCTGTTTGCAGATGTGGAGTCCTTGATTGAATGGGAGGCTTCCTTCCCTTGAGGAATGATCCTGCAGCATTGCCACGAGAGCACATCATCAATCTTCCTCCAAGCCTGGTCAAAGGTACCCTCACCCATTTGCTAAAGTGGCTGTGCCCTGGGAAAAAATGGATTACCCATACCTTCCAGGTATTAATCCACACTCCTCTGAATTGAGGCTAATTACTGGGGGTCCAAAGTGACATGGTGTCTCACAGTGTGAATATTGGTAGATGATACACGCAGTCTTAGCCTAAATTAAGGTGACCAAGTTGCTCCACAGACACACTCTATGCTTGTTTCCCTAGTTTCTGAATGTAAAATATAAATAATCTTGTTTATGAGAGGCATTGTGGTAGAAGGGCTAAGCCTCAAAATAGTAATACTGCATCCCTGTAGGAACTGCAGATGTTAGTGCCACCACCTGAACCCTGCTGGCATGCTGATTCCTATCACCTCTGTATTGAACATACCTGTCTGGCCTCTCCAGAAGGTGGATGGACCTTGGAGAATGACTGTGGATTATCAGGTTAGGGGACAACACCATGAACCGATGAGACTCTCTTACAGCAGGCAGCATATGCTTTGAATCAGAGACCATTATATGGTGCCGTCTCCTCCATCACCAGAATCTGGAAATCAAGGGGTGAAAGTGGGAGTGGCTTCTCTCACAATTAATACCTAATAACTCACTCACAGGGTTTTTGCTTCCTCCTTCAGCTACTTCGAGGTCTGTGGATTTGGTGATCTTTGTTTCTAACTGGGAATACAACAATGGTTCCCTTGTATTAGAAGATGAAACTTTATTTGGCTATATGGGCTTCTTAAGTCAATGAGCCATCAGGCAGATAAAAGAATTATTCTTCTGGATGATTATTCACTGATTACCATGGGCACATAAAGTTGTTGCTTTTATACAATAGAGCAAACAGAATGATTCTGGATCCAGGGGATTCCCTGGTCTACTCTTAATATTTCCATAACCAAAGTAAAGGTCATGGAAAACTACAGGAAAAAAAAAAAAGGCAGGACTATCAAGGACCCTTCCAGAATAAAGTTCAGGTCATCCTACTACTTAAAAGACCAAAATGGTTAGTGTGATTAGTGGAAGAAGGAAGTCATAGATATGAACTATGGTGTCATGACCAATTACTAAAATGAGAAAATGAGGACTGTAGTAGCTTTGCCTACTTCCTCTTCATATATAGATATATATATATTTCCCCAAAAAAACGTATAGACACACTTTGAATAATTATAAAGGCAATGTTTATTAAAATACATTTCATTTTCAAAATTGGGCTATCAGCTGTTAAAGTATGTATATATTTTGGGGGGGAACACCCTGTATTTATTTGTATATTTAGCTATTTTATTCTCCTTGCTCCATCTTCTCATTATTTTTCTATACATGTTGCTGGAGGTTAACTTTACAATTGTATCTTAGCTAGCAGAATATTCCGTAAGATGGTAACTGAATTTGAGGAGTAATTAATACAGCCAATAATGGATATAACGACTGTTTAGACTATGTTTCTCCTCATTTGGGGGAGAGGAGGAGAATTTCACTTTTATGAGGAATAGCTGAGTCCCATTGGGTGTAAGCATAGGGTTGTTTTATTGTTGTATGGAAGTTTGTGTGCAGAAGGATGCATATGAAAGCCAAAGGGGTGAACTAGACCAGGGATTAATTTATTGCTTCTCAGATATAAATCATTTTTCTTTGTCCTGATTTTGATACTGGATCCTGTAAACCTTTCTATTGTTCAGTTGGCTCAAAATGAGCTTTTATTAATAAAGAGCTCTGGGGAGACAGTCTTAGTCCTTTAATGTGAGATTTAACATTGTTTGCATCTATCATCATAACTATTTATTTCTATTTTGGATACCTTTTTAAATGTATTTGTTTCTTGTGCTTCCTTGACATCTCCTTTATTCACTTTTTAGTCCTTTTATTAAAGTACACTTCCTATTCAAAAAGGATAATTGGAACAGAGACAATGTATTTATGTTGTTGTTTTTTAATTCAGTGCTTAATTCTTTGTCCTTAACCTAGAAAGAACTCTGGACTAACCACATAGGATCAAATAATATCTGCCATTTACCAAGAATGTTACTTTGGACAAGTAATTTAACTTTTTAAAAAGTTTATTGGCGAGAGAGAAAGAGAGAGAAACATCAATTTGTTGTTGTGCTTTTGTATGCATTCACTGGTTGCTTCTTGTATGTGTCCTGACGGAAGATTGAACCTGCAACCTTGGCCTATCAAGTCAAAGCTCTAACCAACTTAGCTACCCAACCAGGCCCTACCTTCTAAATCCGTTTCCTCAACTGTAAAATACAGAGAAAGAATTTAGCACAGTGTCTGACGCCCAGTAAGTGCTCATTTTATGTTAGTTATTATTATTTTCCTCCGGATTTCCCGTCTGTCTCCAGTCTCTTATCTGCCAGGGGATATTTGAGGACATTGAAAAATGTTTCCAGTCACTTCCTGTGGTTTGCTTCAAGTCCAGAAGCCTGGGGAAGAACCTGAACTTGGCTCATGTTTGAGTTTTGGCGTACACATACCCGTCTGCAGGACAGGGCTGGAAGGAGAGTTCGTGGAGCTTCTGAGAGAAAAACATCCTGAATGAAAATGTCTGGCACAGGAAGTGGACTGAATGACAAGTCCTGGGAGTGGTGGCCATAGTAGTTGCAGGTATGAGGAAAGTCTGTGCTGACCATTATTTAACCCAAACCTCTTCAACCCCTTCTGGAGTGCCTAAGTGTTCTGGAAAAGAGAGGGCTTGAAGGGCAGAAAATCCTGCCTACTAGGGGCCTGAGCTGCTAGTCCTAGGAAACAGAATGTGTTCTCCTTTTGAATGGGCAAGTGCTGGGGTCCAACCCCAGCAGGTCCAGGGGTTCCCCAAAGGTGTGGACGGAGTCGGCAAAGAAGGAATGACACGGAGACAGCGTTCAGTTGGTCAGCAGCCTAGCCAGGATCTCCAGCCAAGTTCTGGTCTGGATCTCCAGCGAAATTCTGGTGTTTATTGTCTTGTTACATCCGTATTTATACCTGTTGATTTTAATCCTGTCAATTTCTATTACAAAGGTTAGGGCGTTTCTTATCTCCATTCCAGGGAGTAAAGATTATGTAGCTTAAGCATGATTGTTTGTAGTTAAAGTGATTCACTACCCGCCTGGCACTTAGTTAAGGAGTTTCATCCCCTCCCTGACTTCAGGGGAAAATCCCTACCTGGGGAAACAACCTTTCTCGGAGAGGTGACCTTGGTTAAAACACACAGCGCTAAGGGGAGCAAACATATTAAGAACAGTATGCTATATACGCCAGGTCCCTTGAAACATATGCTGTGCAGATGTTTCTTTCCTGCAGCGACTGTGTCAAGCAGCAAGGATGGACCGGCTTCCGGCAGGCAAGGGGGGCCCTGCTGGAGGTTGGGACATGGGCATTGTTGTGTGGGTAGCTGGGAAGGGGCCAGCAGTCTGAAGGAAGTCAGCTACCATCGAGACAACAGATTGTGAACAGGAGCAGAAGAATGCTGTATATGTATATCTTCTGATACTATACACATATGCCTTGTATTGCTGTTATTTTTTACATGTCCTCATTTCTTCCCTTCCCATTCAATCCTTAAGAAACTA
This sequence comes from Myotis davidii, assembly GCF_000327345.1. Lineage (NCBI taxonomy): Eukaryota > Metazoa > Chordata > Mammalia > Chiroptera > Vespertilionidae > Myotis > Myotis davidii. The sequence goes on from NW_006294764.1 coordinate 745,426, forward strand.
AAGTCTGGCCTTACCTGGTTTGGTTCAGTGGATAGAGTGTTGGCCTGCAGACTGAAGGGTCCTGGGTCGATTCCAGTCAAGGGCACATGCCCGAGTTGAGTTGTGGGCTCTATCCCCAGTGGAGGGCATGCAGAAGGCAGCTGATCAGTGATTCTCTCATCATTGATGTTTCTGTCTCTTAGCTGATCAGTGATTCTCTCATCATTGATTTTTCTCTCTCTCCCTCTCCCTTCCTCATTGAAATCAATAAAAAAAAAAAAAGTGGGAACAAATGAGCATGGCTGTGTTCCAATAGTGAGTTATTTATGTA
>NW_006294764.1:746131-751612 GCF_000327345.1 Myotis davidii
TGCCCGGAATCAAACCTGGGACCCTTGAGTCCACAGGACGATGCTCTATCCACTGAGCCAACCCGGTTAGGGCTTAAATAGCTTTTAAGTATGCTTCAACAGTCTTTTCTTAACCATTAATATACTATCTAACCTGGTTATTCCCTACCAAGAAATATCTGCTAGCCCCTAAGTGCCTACAGGATAAAATTTAAGCCCTTTGGAATAGTTTAGAAGGCCCTAAACTTCTCATGCTCTAGTCACTTCAAACTTTTTGCAATAGCACTTTTAATTCTAGAACTCATGTATCTCAATTCTGGGAAATTTAAAAAATTATTTCAGCAAAGATTCCCTTCCTTTTCTGGGATGCCAATTATTCTGATGCTGTACCTTTTGGACTTGTTATCTAATATTTTCATATTTTCTTCCTTATTTTTCATCTTTAACTTTTTTTGCACTATTTTAAAGATATTTCTTCAAATTTATCTATTAATAATTGGAGTTTTGCTATTACATACTTAATTTCCAAAACTCTTTTCTTTTCTTCTTTTAAAAAATTTATTTATTGATTTTAGGGAGAGGAAGGTGGAGGGAGTGATAGAGAGAAGCATCAATTTGTTGTTCCACTTTTTTATGCATTCATTGGTTCATTCTTGTATGTGCCCTACCCAGGGATTGAACCCACAATCTTGGTATATTGGGACTATGCTGAGCTACCTGGCCAGGGAAGCTTTTCTCTTTTTTAATTAACATATTACATTATATTAGTTTCAAGTGTGTAATATAATGATTTGATATTTGTATATGTTGCAAAATGATCACCACAATAAGTCTAGTTAACATTCATCAGCAGAGTTACATCATTTTTTTCTTGTGATGAGAAGTTTTAACATTTTCTCTCTTAGTAACTTTTAAATATGCCACCCAGTATTATTCACTATAATCACCATACTGTACATTTCATCCCATGACTTATTTTAAAACTGGAAGTTTGTACCTTTAGACTCCCTCCACCCCCAAGAGGAATTTACCCCCTCCCGCCCCCCGTGTTATCATTTTATTAATTCATTTATCAATGACATCCTATTCTTGTTTTTTGGATGTGTCACTTTCTCTTCTTTCTAAGGGATTTCTTCTACATGCAGAGGTTTGTTTTCTCAGAGATTTCTTTTCTTCCTGTTTGCTGTTTGGTTGTTTTTATCTATGTCTTTCATGTCAGAGGCTTTCTTCAGAGATATGGTCATTCTTGGTTGCCTGCTCGTGATTACAACTTGAAAGGCTGATTAGAAGCTTGAACATGAGATGGCTGGCATGGCTGAGTGGTTGAGTGTTGACCCATGTACCAGGAGGTCACGGTTCGATTCCCGATCAGGGCACATGCCCGGGTTGCTGGCTTGATCCCCAGCAGAGGGCGAGTAGGAGCCTGCCAGTTGATGTTGACCTTGATGTTTCCATCTCCCTCTCTTTCTCTCTCTCTAAAATCAATAAAAAAACTTTTTTTCCCCTAAAGAACCTTGAGCATCAGCGAGGCTTATTGACTTTGAGTTTCCCTGTGGACAGACCTGGACAAGCTTTTTGTTGGGAAAACCCCTGATGTTAGTGCGATTAATCTTAAAACACTACCTATGATCATGTTACTCTTCTGCTCAAAACACATTTATCGTTTCCCTCTGCCAACCTAATAGAATTCAGATTCCTTAAGTTAGCATTTTAAAGGTTTTCACAGTGTCTCTCAAGTCTCCTTTACAGTCTTTTCCTGCTACTTCTCACCGGGATCTTTGTGTCCCAATTAACCTAGACTACTCGCTATTCCCAATCACATTTTACATGTTCCTCAAAGTCTTATATGCCGTGTCATTACCATCTGTATTTATATATTTATACATTTATTTGTTTAATGTCTATTTCCCAAACTAGACTAGAAGCTCCACATTGTATGTTGATTTTAGTATTTCAAGCATTAGAATAATTACACTAACATCAACAAACCGGTATTATTTTAATCTGAACCAATGTTTGAGGCTAATCTTGAAAAGAGCTGGCAGATATCAACAATGGCTTCACATAGCTCTCAATAACACCACCCTCAGTGTTTACCCCACAGCCACATGTGAACAAGGCCTCACTTTGGGCCTCATTATTATTCTACTTGCTGATAGTGCCAGTGTATTACGGTTTCTCCCCACAAGTCACTGCTGCTTTTCCTGTTCCTTTTCATCTTTTTCTTCACCTTCCTCTTGTTCTTGCCCCCCTTTCCCTCCTTTTTTTAAGTTTCACTATTTGACTACTGCCAGTGGGATGGTTCTCATGCTTCACTGAGAAATCTGCCAATTCCCTTCTAAATTACACAATCTAATAGCCCATTTGTGGCCAAATTTGCTTCCCTGTCCAGGAGAGAGAACATACATCACTTTGATTCTGTCCTTACAAAATCCTTTGGTTCCTGGGTGAGACAACTATAGTATTTTTAAAAATATATTTTTATTGACTTCAGGGAAAAAGGGAGAGGGAGAGAGAGATAGAAACATCAGTGATGAGAGAGAATCATTGATTGGCTGTCTCCCGCACGTGTCCCCCCCCCCCCCCCAGCCTGCAACCCCAGCAAACGCCCCTGACAGGATCAAACCTGGGATCCTTCAGTCCGCAGGCCGACGCTTTGCCCACTGAGCCAAACCAGCCAGGGCGAGAAAACTATAGTATTTAAAGGACATTGAATTCTAACAACCTGGTTCTGGTTCTGTCACTCATTTTCTAGTGACCTTGATTAAGACACAACTTTTCTGAGCCTTTCTTCATAGGTAAAAATGGGGATAAATGTACTAGTCAATTAGCGATGAATAATAGGGTCACTAAGCAGCATTTAGGGTACATATGAAATTAGTATTCTTGGTCAGCACAATTCAGTGAATTTTCTTCAGCAATGCTTTATCTCCTGGCTGCAAACTGTAAAGCACTGTATCAATTTTAAGTATCATTATTATTAGACTAGGTGGGGTCCCTCGCCCTGGCCTGTGAGGGGGAGGGACTGCAGGATGGGGAGGGACTGCAGGAGGTTGGCCAGCTTCGGGAGGTTGGCTGTGGGAATACACTGATCACCAGGGGGCAGCTCCTGCATTGAGCATCTGCCCCCTGGTGGTCACTGCGCATCATAGTGACCGGTCATTTGGTTGCTTAGGCTTTTATATATACAGATGCCCTTGCCTCCTTATTTTCTTGCAACTTCTTCTGTATCAATTTCCAGTCCCAGCTCAGGCCCACATGTTTTTTTCCATTCTTAATGCTCAGACTGTATTAAACAACCTAGTATCATTCACTGTATTTAACTTACAATGCCTCACAAATAATTTTTTGTTTAGAAATGGCAAATATACCAGAAAACACAAAGTGTAGCTTCATGGTCTATTAAACAAAAACAAACAAACAAACAAACAAACAAACAAAAAAGCACCCTGTTACTCTAAGTATAGGTAGTTCTTAATAAATATTAATTGTATCAGTTTTTAGTAACAACAGGGCAAAGCACTTTATTCAGGTTTTGTTTTCCTACTGTCATCTGAATTGAAGCCACTAAAAACTCATGACCATGTTATTGGAATAGGTACCTAAGAGGTTTCTATCTCTCTCATTTCTCCCCTTCAAATAGGTTCTCCACATCCCAGCCTGATCATTCATTTATTCATTCATGAAATATTTATAGAGGATTTATTAAATTGCTAAGTACAAAGCACAGACTAATTTGGGGAAAGATGTGAAAAAAATAAGTTATATTCACTATTATAATGCTATACTGATGTGTAACAATTTTCACTGTGTTGGTTTTCCATTGCCCATAGTGTATATTCAGCTTCAAATTCCTTAACCTGGCATTTAAGATTATCCATAATTTGGCTTTAAAAGACCTAATATTTACTTACCACTCTTTATAACTAGATTTTTTATTTTTAAAGATAAGCTTTTTAATTTTATTTATTTTACTGATTTTAGAGAAAGGGAGAGAGAAAGGTGAGAAACAGTGGCTGCCTCCTGCACTTGCCCCAACTGGGGATGGAATCCACAACCTGGGAATGTGACCTGACTGGGAATCAAACCTGCTACCTTTCAGCATACCAGACAATGCTGCAAACAACTGAGCCACACTGGCCAGGGCAACCAGATTTATTTTTAAGTTCCATAAAAATGTTTTGTATTTTCAGCTTTGGGGTTTTTGCTGAATTTGTTCAATCCCATTAAAATTCCCTCCCTAAGCTTTTGACCTATTCCAATTCTCATCGTTCAAGATCTAGATACAATAAAACTATACAGCCCTAACCGGTTCGGCTCAGTGGATAGAGCATCAGCCTGCGGACTGAAGGGTCGCAGGCTCAATTCCAGTCAAGGGCATATACTTTGGTTGCAGGTTCCCTGGCCCTGGTCATGGTGCATGCAAGAAGAATCAATCAAGGTGTCTCTCTCACATCTATGTTTCTGTCTCTCCCTCTCCCTTCCACTCTCTCTAAAAATCAATGGAAAAATATCCTCAGGTGAGGATTAACAACAACAAAAAGACTATACACTAGCTTCCTCTCATAATTTCTTCTAAAAGGGATCTTTCTTCTAATTCCCCAAATAATTACTGCTTTTTCAAGTCACTTGACAATCTCTGAAGCTATTGCTTTTTTGTATTATTCTAGTCTTTTACTGTTAATTTTTCATGTTTCATTTTATCTCGCTAACTAAATGTTAAACTATCAGAGGTGAGATTGTTTCTTGTTTATTCTTTTATTTATTTTTTTAAAGAGAGAGGGAGAGAGAAAAACATTGATTGGCAGATCCACCCACTCCTGCATTCATCGGTTCACCCCAGCTTGTGCCCTGACTGGGGATGGAACGTGGATGATGCTCCAACCAGCTGAGCCATCCGGCCAGGGCCAGATTGTTTCTTGTTTAATGGTATTTTGGAAAAGATCTAGCAATCACTAGGAACACAAAATAAATGTTAACAAAATATTTAGAGCTAAAAAAATTGATCAGTAAGACCTAATATAAATGAAGAGATATACTATATTTATGAAGACTCATTTATAAAGATCTTAGTTGCCCCCAAATTAATCTATAAATGTAATGTAATACCAAGAAAAACCCCTGCAAGGCAGAGGATACATTATAATGAAGGAATAGACTAAAATAGAAAAAGAGGTCCTCGCTCCGATGGAGTTGATAGTCAGGCGGGCAGCCTGACATTATACAAATATGTAAAAATGCGTATACAACTTGTGATAAATAATATGAAGGTGTAGAAGGCAGAGCCAAGTAAGAAAAAAAAGGAAGACCCAAGGCAGGGGGTCTGAGAATTCTATCAAAAGCCACACACAGTGTTTTTGTTTCCTGGGATGCGAGCTGCTAACCCCCAGAACCCCCGCGCGGGTGCAGCCGCCGCGGCGGGGAGCTCTCGGCGCCCGGTCCCGGCTCCGGAGGGCCCGCCGGCCGGGTGCTGCATCGCTGGGGCGAGGAGAGGGTTCATCG
>NW_006294764.1:752597-756020 GCF_000327345.1 Myotis davidii
TGCAAGTCGGTAGGTGCTCGCCGGGATGGTGTCTGGTCCCGGCCTCTTCCTCCGCAGGTGCCTTCTCCTCGCCCGAGCCCCGGCCCGGGCCCGCGGCTTTCGCCCAACTTCTGCTCCGTCCCCGCCCGGGAACGGACGACCCGCATCCAAACTTTTCTCGGCATTTCGGTCAGGTCCGCCGCTGCTCTCGCCCCGCACCGGCCCGCCATCCCGGTTTCGTTTCCTTTGAAGAGCGAATAGGTCTCTTTTACTCTTCTATTCTACACCCACACCAAAGGCAGAAAGGACGGGGAGGAATGCCTTTTGGGATGTAATAATTTCTGGAATGCGTTCTTTTCTAATTTAAGTTTAGCGAGGAGGGAATTGTTAGTGAATCTGGAGCAAGTGATTGTAATTAGGGGCTGTTTGAGGGACAGACTGTCAGAGGCAGGTCTGTAGGTTTAGCAGATTGAAGCTGGGTATAATTAACTTTAACATTGGGCGGGGGGAATCAACAAAATACAGCGCATTTCAGGCAATTTCAATGTTCTTGCTTTAATATTTTTCCCTCCTGGACCAAATACTTGGGAGTCGAGGCTGCGGACTTAACAATAAGCGAAGATGGAACTGTGACAGGTTCGCTTCTTCGCACCCCCCACCCAAGGAGAAAAGCGCTGCACCATCCGGAGTGGGGGCGGGGTCCGTCTCCCTTGTCACATTGGGGTGAATCAAAAGCTGGTCACGTTGGGTTTTTCAGATGCGTCTCATTTAACAAGTCTTCCTATTTGCTTTTTGTTTGTGGGAAAATGAAAAATGATTTCTTTTTTTGTTGTTGTCTTTTTTACTCCTTCGGCGCTTCTAGTCAGTTTGTTAATCGTATTAAATATAAAAATACAGTAGTTCTGATTTCTGGAATGGTTAGGAAGAAAGGGGGAAAATGACATTGTTTAACATTGACTTGCTATGTGGAAAATTAAAGCACTGATTTTTTTTCTATTTGGATTATTAAAGCATTCTGGAAGTGCGCATTATCTTAATGCATTTTATTGTACCATATATGCTCATATTTATTGAAAAAATATTGATTTTTGAAAGGAGTTGGAGAGAGGTTGTTTTATTTTTATTTTTTATTTTTTTAAAAATATATCTTATTGATTTTTCACAGAGAGGAAGGGAGAGGGATAGAGAGTTGGAAACATCGATGAGAGAGAAACATTGATCAGCTGACTCCTGCACACCCCCTACTAGGGATGTGCCTGCAACCAAGGTACATGCCCTTGACCGGAATCGAACCTGGGACCTTTCAGTCCGCAGGCCGACGCTCTATCCACTGAGCCACACCGGTTAGGGCGAGAGGTTGTTTTTAGAATTAAGCACAGGAACACACATAAACTCCAAACATCTAGATCTCTTCTGCACAGGTAAAATTAACATATTTGATTTTTCTTTTTCTTTTTTTGAAGAGTAGTACATTGTGCTGTTTCATATAAAGTAATCTATTTCTGGTTATTGAGAATCACTGAATCCTGTGTTTCTTTTTAAAACAACAGTATTACACAATTTGTTTTGCAAATGTGAAATGTAAATTTATCTAAATTTATCCTGTGTCTGAATACAATGACAGTGGATTGAGGAAGTTTTATTTGAAAAAGACTAGTCCTTTGTATATTTGTGTGTATTTTTTCTTCTTTTTTATTTTGTGTGTATTTTTGAAAGAATGAATTGAGTAATCAGATAATTAAGATGTATAGCTTTAACACTGAAATACTGAAACATGAAAATGAATATAGGCATTTCTCTATTAGTTTGTAAACTTTTTTCTTAGATCAGTTAACTTTTAAGATTCTTGTTTACAATATTTTAAATTGAAATGTGTCAATTTAAGTGGTCATTTTATAGTAAGAGATGGATTTGAAAGAATTTTCCAACTTGAGGGGACAAATGAGGTAGAGGAAAAGTTTTAAAGAGGTATATTTTGAAAGTGACTATAATGTTAAGTTCTAAATGAAATCAGATTTTGTGGATAATCCAGGTCATGTTTAAATCAGATATTTTTCTTTTATAATAGATAGCATGCTTATTAGGGGTAATGAGGTTTTGTATGAGAGTTTTGGGGACCAGAGAAAAGACACATAAGATTTTGGATTTCATAGACGAAGGCAGGTAGAAGAATGAATTAATCACTTTTAGGTATGTAATGCCTATTTGAAAACCCTGAGCTATGTAATCTTTATTCTTCTGACCTTAATTTATGCTAATGAATGTGGAAGAAAGGATATGCCATTCTGTATCCTTATGAGTTCTGTATCAGGTATGAACCATCTTTTAATATGTAAAATTAGGGACTCATCTCTCATCTTTTAAATTTAAAATGTATGTGACTTAATTTAGAAGATAGATTTTATAAAAGTACTAGAGGCCTGGTGCATGAAATTCATGCATGGGTGTAGTCCCTAGGCCTGGCCGGTGATCAAAGTGTGAGCATCTGGTGTGGAAGAGCAGGTCCCAGCTGACCTCTGGGCCCTGGGCAGCATCTGGGCCCCTGGACCCTTGCACACCCCCTCTGCCTGAGTCACGGTTCCTGAGTTCCCACGTGGAGAGGTGGTGAGTGCAGTTGGATGCCCAGGCCGGGACTTAGCGTGGGCCTCTGGGCCATCCACTGGTGCTACACGGAAGCCGAGTGGATAGCACCCTCTCTCCCGGCTAGCCTCACAGACCGGCTCCTCCACAAACCCATAAGGAGCCCGACCAGCCCCTGCAGTCCCGGCTGCAGCCCAGCTCACTCAGAAGAGGCCGTGCAGGTACTGGGTGGGCTCCTCATGGGTGCCAGGCACCTGAGACCGGGGGCTTCGGTGGCATGCAAGCCCTGGCGTCTCAGGGGAGAGTAGCAGGGGAAGTGAGAGGGAGCTTGGCAGACACCCCACATTCTCACTAAACCTCCATCCCCGTCACCCTTGCCCCCAGATAGCTGGTGAGAGGTTGCCTCCCCTTGCCTGTGAGCTGCGGGAGGTTGGTCGCTGCCACCCACCCCCAGTTCCTGTCCCAGCCTGGGGCCCAGCCCCGATCTAGCGATCAGGGTCTATCAGTCTGCTGGTTGCTGCCTGCGGGGTGATGGGTCGGGGCTGGCTGCCCCCCTGGCTCCCACAGTGCCTAGGAGCCAGGTAGCGGCCCCGCCACCCACTGCCACTGCTGGTCACTGTCTGCAGGGCTATTGGGCCCCACTTGCACTGCCACCTGCTGCCAGTGCTGTATCACCGACGCCGGCCATGTTTTGTGCTGCCCCCTGGTGGTCAGTGCATGTCATAGTGAGCAGTTGAACTCCCAGTCTAGGGGACAATTTGCATATTAGGCTTTTATTATATAGGATTAGAGGCCCAGTGCATGAAATTCATGGAGGGGGGGTCCCTCAGCCCAGCCTGCACCCTCTCCAATCTGGGACCCCTG
>NW_006294764.1:757018-762936 GCF_000327345.1 Myotis davidii
TGGGTTTTTTTTTTAGTTTTTTTTTGTTAATTTGTTTCTTAAACTGCAGGCTGAGAGGCTGGCAAGGCAGGCTGGGAACGTTGCAGTCCTCCGTCACTGAAGCAAGCAAGCCTCATGTTCAGTTTAAGCTTCCTGGCTGCCGGCTGCCATCTTGGCTGACAGTTAATTTGCATATCACCCTGATTAGCCAATGGGAAGGGTAGCGGTCGTACGCCAATTACTATGTTTCCCTTTTATTAGATAAGGATAGGATTGCCAAAAGATGAGTGAGAAAGTAGCTGAAACCGGTTTGGCTCAGTGGATAGAGCGTCGGCCTGCGGACTGAAAGGTCCCGGGTTCGCTTCCGGTCAAGGGCATGTACCTGGGTTGTGGGCACATCCCCAGTGGGGGATGTGCAGGAGGCAGCTGATCGATGTTTCTCTGTCATCGATGTTTCTTGCTCTCTATCTCTCCCCCTTCCTCTCTGTAAAAAATCAATAAAATATATTAAAAAAAAAAAAGATGAGTGAGAAAGTAATTTAAAAAGCAGAATAGTTATCATGTTCTTCAGTTTATTACTTCACTTCAGATTCAATTTAATTACTAAAGAGTGGTGCTAATTAAAAATTCTACATATTTCCTTACTATTTCCAAGCCATAGTTATAACCGAGAGATTGGGAAGTTAGTGAAGACTGATGCTTTAGGAAGGAAGGGGAGAAAGGGTATTTCTATAACAACATTTTTTAAAAGAAAAGATTCCTAAAGGGATTTAAATAAAGAAAACAGAAAGACCTTACAATAAAAACAAATAAGTAAATCTTAAAAATAAAAAAAAATGGCAAACACAAAACAAAAATTTTGAAGGAAAATGAATTAGACAATAAAAACTTTTTCAAAAAGGAGGTATATTAAATTCAGTAACTTGTGATTACTTAAAAAATAAATTTTTTTTTTCAGAGAGGAAGGGAGAGGGAGAGAGATTGAAACATCAATGATGAGAGAGAATCATTGATCCGCTGCCTCCTGCACGCCTCCTGCTGGGGATCAAGCCCACAACCCAGGCATGTGCCCTTGACCAGAATTGAACCCAGGACCCTTCAGCCAGCAGGCCATGCTGTATCAACTGAGCCAAACTGGCTAAGGCACTTGTGATTATTTTTCACATGGAATGTGGTAATGGGAATCATGGACTGACTGAAAAGCAAGTACTCTGTAGAAAACATCAGATTTTCGAATCAGAATGAAAACTTTCCCAGCTTGATGTAAACAAATGAGAGAACTATATAGGTTGTTAAGCTCAAAGGATACATTTCTTTTACATAACAGTGTTGAATCAGAGGTATTATTCCTTTTGTTTTGTTTTTATTGTTCCTTTTTAAAGGGAACAGTTGTAAATTAGTCTTTTCATAAATTAGTCTTTTCATAGACATCTGTAATTTTGAAGCTGTGCGAATAGACTTAGAGCAGTGGTTCTCAACCTTCTGGCCCTTTAAATACAGTTCCTCATGTTGTGACCCAACCATAAAATTATTTTCATTGCTACTTCATAACTGTATTGGTGCTACTGTTATGAATCGTAATGTAAATATCTGATATGCAGGATGGTCTTAGGCGACCCCTGTGAAAGCATTGTTCGACCGCCAAAGGGGTCGCGACCCACAAGTTGAGAACTGCTGACTTAGAGTCTGATGATCTCTCAGTATTATGAAGGTAATAAAGTTCAGATGCTCTAAGCATTTGCATTTTTAAACTGTTTAAGAAGCCCATGGAAATAGCAATAGTATAAACGTTGGGAAAATATTAATTCAGAAGTCTGAAGATGGTACAAGAATGGGAAAACTATAATTTACTAATAATTTTAAAATGTGGACCCTTTTCCTGTCTATCATATTTTAAATTAATTTCCCTTCGTTTGCTAAAACTTAAAGGAGGTTTGTGTCTTTTCAAAGAAATATATACATTTTTCCTATTCATTCATGATTTTATTGGGAAGCCTGAAGAATTAATACCTTCAGGAAAAGCCAGCCTGTTTTTATTTTGCTTAGATCTATCAACACCTGACAAACTGACATGACTGACAAGCTTCATCAACATACACTGATGTAGCAATATAAAATCCTTCTCCATGTTATGGTTTCCTGTGGTTAAAAAAGTAAGGTTAGTCTTTACTCTCACTCAATATTATATTACTGGAGGCCTTGTACCCTCTCACAATCGGGACCCCTTAGGGGATGTCGTACTGCCAGTTTCCACCTAATCCCTGCAGGCCAGGCCGAGTGACCCCACCGGTACACAAATCCATGCACCAGGCCTCTAGTATGCATATAAGATCTTTGGCTAATCTCTTCCTGCCTTCCCTCCTCTCCCCTTCCCTCTGAGATTCATCAGTCTGTACCATGTTTCCATGCCTGTATGTTAAGCATCTGCCCCCCGGTGGTCAGTGCATGTCATAGAGAACAGTCAAATGGTTGCTTAGGCTTTTATATGTATACTAGAGGCCCAGTGCACGAATTTGTGCATTGGTGGGGTTCCTTGGGGTGGCCTTTGGGATTCGGGCCCCAGCTTGCGCCCCCAGCCTCACAGCCCTGCAGTCCCACCTGGCACCCTGCTGTAGCCTGGCGCCGCCCCCTCACCTGCTCCACCATCCTGCCTGCAGGGCAATTAATTGGGGCCGGGCCACTGCCACTGGTCTCCGTCTGAGGGGCGATTGGTCGGGGCCAGGCCCACCACCTGGCTACCTCAGCACCTGGGAGCCGGGCAGCGGCCCCATCCCTCAGTGCTGCCGCTGGTCGCCATCTGCAGGATGATCAGTGGGGCGATCGGGCCCCCGCTTGCACCCGCCTTGGCCTGGTGCCGCCCACTCACCTGCTCCACCATCCCACTGTGGTCCTGCTCTCGTTGGGGCCCATCGGGGCCGGCAGCACTTCCACTACCACCCGCTGCCAGTGCCATGTCACTGACGCCCGCCATGTTCCATGCCGCCCCCAGGTGGTCAGCGCACATCATAGCGAGTGGTTGAACTCCTGGTCGGACAATTTGCATATTAGGCTTTTATTATATAGGATAGATTGTAATCTGTATTATATATATTTGCATATATCTACCGTATATATTATCACTAATATAATATCCTATATGAGAAAACCCTAGTATGCAAATCAACCAAACAGCAGAATGACCAGTTGCTATGATGCTCACTGACCACTAGGGGCAAACGCTCAATGCAGGAGCTGCCCCCTGGTGGTCAGTGTGCTCCCCCAGGGGGAGCGCCATGCAGCCAGAAGCCAGGCTCACGGCTGGCGAGCATAGCAGCAGTGGTCGGAGCCTCTCCCACCTCCGCTGCAGGTGGGCAGTAAGGAGCAAGGGGTCCCCAACTGCGAGAGCCCCGGACTGTGAAAGGGATGTCTGACTGCCAGCTTAGGCCCGATCCCCCTGAGATCGGGCCTAAGCTGGCAATCAGACATCCCCCGAGTGGTCCCGGACTGTGAGAGGGTGCAGGTTGGGCTGAGGGATCTCCCCCCGCCCCCCCCCCCCAGTGCATGAATTTCGTGCACCAGCCCTCTAGTAGTATAATATAATCAGTCACATACATGCAGGGACTGTGCAGCAGGTAGTCTCAGATCTTTACTATGTCTGTTTCCTCAACTATAAATGGACAGAATGATGGTACCAGTGGTAGTTTTGAGGATAAATGTAATGTATTTAGGACAGTTCTTAGCACTTATTAGGTACTATGTAAATATTTTCTATTATTATACCAAAATGGTTGAGTGTATTATGTATTTGTTACCTTCTTCAACCTTCTTCGCAACTTCTGTATTATGAAGGTAATAGAGTTTCAATCTGACTTGTACTCTCATTGGCTATGTTAAAATTGATCTTGTAAAGGTCACCAGTGACCTAATAATTGCCAAACACAGTATCCTTTTTCTAGTCCTCATCCTTCATAACCTCTGTATAGAATTTTCTGTAGTCTACTGCACTTTCCTCTTGAAATACTTCCTAGATATTTGATTTACTTCACAATTTTGGTTTTCTTTCTACCTTTCTTCTATCTTCTCTTACCCACAAAAGTAAGATGTACCTTCTTGCCCAAGCTTTCTAAGTTAGCAACTTCATTTATTTCTATAGCTTCAATTACTTTATGTTCAATTTATGAACATAAAATAGCATCATATAATGTAGTGGTTTAAATTTTGTTTAAAGCAATTCTGTTCATTTTCAAATGAAATCCTAAATGGTATTTGAGTTTTTCAGTAGAAAAATTTCAGCTGTTTTGGGTGTTGGAGTGGGGTTTAGGACTCTATCAGCTTGGCTATCATTTTCCCTTTGAATCCCTGATACACTTCCAAATAATCTTATATTGGAATTTGGGGTCAGGAGATCTGCTTTAATTTCTCATCTATAAAAGTGTCAGGATTTTTGTGAGATTCTAAATAAATTAATATATGTGAAAATACTTATAAATGTAACTGTGCAAATAATATGACTGTTAAGTCTGCATCATTGTTTCTCCCTCTGAAATGCAAGATCAGCATGTATATTTGCCTGCTAGATATTTCTAAATGAATATCTTATTAGCTACTCAAAACAACATGTCTGATAAGGGATTGACATCCAGAATATATAAAGAACTCTTAGAACTCAACAACAAAAAACTATGTGATTAAAAATGCCCCCCCCCCCAAATGGGCAAAGGATTTAAATAAATACTTCTACAAAGAAGATAAGCAAATGGATAATAAGCAAATGCAAAGATGCCTAACATCATTCATAATTAGGGAAATGCAACCCAAAACCACAATGGGATACCACTTCATACCCATTAATTAAGATGACTATTATAAAAAATACAAAACAACAACTGTTAGTGAGGATATGGAGAAATTGTAATCCTCGTGCATCACTAGTAGCTATATAAAATGGTGCTGCTGCTGTGGAAAATGGTATGGCAGTTCCTCAAAAAATTATCCAGCAATTTCATTTCTCATTATATAACTAAAACAGTTGAAAGTAGGAACTCTAACAGATATTTGTACTCCCATGTTGATAGCAGCTTTAGTCACAACAGCCAGAACAACCTAGGTATCCATTACAGATAAATGAAATTTGGTGTATATATATATATATACACAATGGAATATTATTCAACCTGAAAAAGGAAGGAAATCCTGATACATGCTACAACATGGATGAACCTTGAAGAATTTATGTTAAGTGAAGTAAGCCAGACACAAAAAGGAAAATATATTACTAGGGGCCCAGTGCACGAATTTGTGCACCTTGAAAGGAACTGTGGGCTGTGAGGCTGTGATGGGCACAGAGGCGGGTCTCGGCCCATCCTCCATGACTGCCCACCCCCTCCCGCTGTGGCCCTGGTCTCCTGTCTGCCAGCAGCCCTGCTCCTGCCGCCATGGCTCCCATGTGCTGCCGGCGCCGGCCCCACTCGCACCCGCTGACAGTGTGGAGCGGTTGAGGCTGGCACCAGCAGTCGGTGTGAGCAGGGCTAGTGCTGTCAGTGGGTGGGAGCAGCGGCTGCTGTCCTGATCACCCCTCAGGAGCAGGGGGAGGTGGAGAAGCCCAAAGGGGCAATCAGGGCCGGTGCTGGGCGCCGGCAGCGGGTGCAAGTGGGGCCAGTGCCAGCAGCAGGTGTGAGCACTGGGCGGGACCGTGGCACATGGGAGCAAAAAATTTTCAGTAACCACCAGAGGCTCACCCTGATGACAGTGACCGGCGCCCCACCTTGGTCTGGCACCCCCATTCACCTGTTCCACCATCCTGCTGCGGCCAATGCCCGCCATGTTCCGTGCTCTGCCTCCTACTGCTTATGCCCGCCATGTTTCACGCGCTCCCCTGGTGGTCAGCACCTGTCATATCGACTGGTTGTTCGGTTGTTCTGCTATTCCGTCTATTTGCATATTAGGAATATATATATATA
>NW_006294764.1:764540-765467 GCF_000327345.1 Myotis davidii
CAGTTAATTTGCATATCTCCCTGATTAGCCAATGGGAAGGGTAGCGGACGTATGGCTAATTACCATGTTTCTCTTTTATTAGATAGGATATTCTATTTATATGTGCTAACTAGAATAGGCCAATTCATAGAGAAAGTAAAATAGAAGGTACATGCCCTTTACTGGAATCGAACCAGGATCCTTCAGTCCACAGGCTGATGCTGTGTCCACTGAGTCAAACCGGTATTTTTGACAATGTCTGCAGGTTTTTAATGTATGGGAACTACTGCTCCATAGCACTTAAGTACAAGTGATTTACATAGAATGTGCTTGGTAAATGTTGGTTGGGTTGCTTTATTGATTATTTATATTAGTTTGTTCCAAACCAGAATTGGAACTTGTGGGTCAAATTGAATTAAATGGGAAGACTGGATTCAGGAAAGAGTTACATGAAAAACTCATTATGCTCAGCAATCTTACAATTTGTTGATAATGGAAAAAATCTCTAATATCTATCTGTCTTTTTAAAAATGCTAGTTTTTGCCCTAGCTGGTTTGGCTCAGTGAATAGAGCATCAGCCTGTGGACCAAAGGGTCTGGGTTCAATTCTGGTCAAGGGCACATGCCAGGTTGCAGGAGGCAGCCTATCAATGATTCTCTCATCATTGATGTTTCAATCTCTCTCCCTCTCCATTTCTCTCTGAAATCAATAAAAATATATTTTTAAAAATGTTAGTTCTTAATATAGTTTATTCAGAATAATTCTCTACATTTTAATAGGTACATAGTTTTTGAAAAAGCATTGGAAAACCCTGAAAGAATTTACATCTCTGAAGAGAAACAGGAAATATGTGATGACCAAGAGGAAATTTAGTTTAATCTGTATTGTTTGAATTGTTTTATGGTGAGAACCATATTTATGTATCTACACTAATAAAAGAGAAACATG
>NW_006294764.1:765500-773328 GCF_000327345.1 Myotis davidii
GCAGCCTGAGAGGAGAAGCCAAGCCTCGCTGCTGTGGCCAGAGCGGAGCAGCCAAGCCTCGCTGAGGCAGGACCAAAGGCCTGGGTCCCGGGTGCCAGAGGAAAACTGGTGCCAGCAGCCAGGGGACGGAAGGCCTATTGCGCAAATCTTCATGCAATGGGCCTCTAGTTTCTGTATAATAATGTAATTAAAATAAGTTAAAGACAATATGATTTATTCATCTGCATTTTTTGGTCAGTATCTTTTTAAAATTTTAATTTATTGATTTTAGAGAGGCAGGGAGGGGGAGAGATAGAGAAAGCGACAGTTTGTTCTACCCATTTATGCGTTCATTGGTTGATATTTTTTTTAAATATGTTTTATTGATTTTAGAGAAAGAGTAAGGGAGAGGGAGAGAGAGAGATAGAAACATCAACATTGATCGGCTGCCTCTTGAACATTTCCTACTGAGGATTGAGCTCTCAAACCCAGGCATGTGCCCTGCTGGGAATCGAACCAGTGACCTAGTGGTGCATGGGTCGATGCTCAACCACTGAGCAACACTGGCTGGGCCATTGGTTGATTCTTGTATGTGCCCTGACCAGGGATTGAACCCACAACCTTGGTATATTGGGATGATGCTGTAACCAACTGAGCTACTTGGTCAGGAATTGGTCAGCATCTTTTGCCTTTTAAGTTAACATGGGTTAGAGAGATGTCATCTAATCTTTATAAACCTGATTTAGGTCAAGGGTTCTTAACCTGGCATCAGTAAATGGCTTTCAAGGATCCATGAACTCTTGAAATTATTTTTAGAATTTACAAAAACATTTGGACATTTTTGAGAGAAGACAGTCCATACTGTCATTTGATACTCAAGGGGATCCATGACTCAAATAAGTTCAGGAACCACTAATTTATGCAAAATAATCTCCTTTATTTGATTAAAAATCTACAATTTCTGTGGCCTTTGAACCTTGTTATATATAATATTGGTGAATTTGATCATTAACCTTTCTTATTCTACCCATTTTCAGGTTATGGAGAGAATAGTTACTTTACTTACTTAAAGGTTAACAGATCTACTATTTGCTACTTCTGCTAGTTAAATATTTCAGGTTTGGCATCTCTGATATAGTTATCTATATATACCATCCTGTCTGCTATTTATCTAAATGCTGCTGTATAAATTGCTTTTTGTTTGTTTGTTTCAATGGAAGGATGGCTTGACATTATTGTGCCATAGACAGCTGAGTTTTAATGATTTGTCCTAGCCGAAATAAAAGAATATCCTAAGAGGTTACTGAACAGAGTAGGTCATAGCTACTTTTTTTTATTGCATTTTCCTATGGAACCGGTTTTTTTAGGTTATGTTCCCTGGGAAATAGACTCTAAGATGGAGATTTGCTTGCAGAAGGTTTATTGAGGAGCAACACTTGGAGTGAGGGAAGCAAGATTGGGAGGGCAGAGAGACTGAACTGATGCAGCAGAGACTTTAGTCACCCCGGTTTGGTACTCTGGAGGTAGGATGACACTTCAGAGTTGTCTGGAATTATATGTGGGCTGACTTGAGCGGGAGGTGGCAAAACTTTGGGTGAGGCAGTTTCTGTCTGTGTTAGAGGTGGAGATGAACTCACATTTCCCCTTCCCAGCTGCAGAAGGTGCTTTCAGCAGACAGCTTCCAGCTGTCAGCTGGTTCAGCATTTGCCTCAGCTACAGAGAGCTGCTTCACCTGTCACAATTTTATAGGGGCAGCTTGCAAATGACTGAGCGAGGTGGGGGTATAAAGGTTCAACTATTTCAGTCTAACATGGAATAGTAGGCGATACTTGCTTCAGAGAGCTATACCTGGTTGTCAGGTCTGTATTGCAGTTTGACTTTTTTCCTCTTCTCAGTTCTGCTTCTGCTGCCTTCCCTTCACAGGTGTTGATTTCTAAATAAGTATCTTGCATCCCAAAGTCCATCTCAGAGTCTTCTTTCAGAAAATTCAATCCATGATACTTTCATTGAGGGCAGTTTATAGAGGAAGACAGTAGTGAGCTAGCTCTCCTGGCAGAGGAATGAATGCCTTGATCCTTAAGGGAGTATCTGGTCACTGTACTCATTGTGCCACTTGGATTCATTTCTTCTTTCTTTTATGGAAGTTTTAAAAAAATATATGTTTTTATTGATTTTGGAGAAGAAGGGAGAGAGAGATACAAACATAAATGATGAGAGAGAATCATTATTGATTGGCTGCCTCCTGCACGCCCCCTGCTGGGGATTGAACCCGAAATCCGGGCATGTGCCTTGACCGAATTGAACCTCAACTGAGCCACACTCACCGGGCTTGGATTCATTTCATACAGTAAATTTATTCCATGCGGGAACAACTGCCGCAGCATTTTGTTTTGTCTTTTTCTGGGGAATTTACATAAGAGTAAGATCAGTGGGCAAATTACAACTGATACTCTCCTAATCTTCATTCTAGATTCTTGGCCAGAATCTCTGCTTGTCTAGGTGGCTTGCAAGATGGGGTTATGAGCCTCGTTACTGTGCCCTTTTTAGGCTTTGGCCACTGTACTTGTTCATTTACTGTCAACATTGAGCAGGGGAGTACCAAGTCATGCCCTAGTGATAACCTGGGTGCTAAATGTCACCTACTTCCTAATGTTACTTTTCTTTTTGTGGGTGAATCTACTTTTATTTCATAAACTATATATTGCTAAGGTAGCACATTATGCAACATTAAAATAACATCTATTATGTAGACTTTAAAGATCAAATAAAACATTGTTGAATCTGCTTTATTAAGTTTATTTGATACATTATCAGAGTGCTAATTGCAGAGGTTTGTAGATTTCCACCTCTTGTGTTGCCTCTTGCAATTATTATTAATATATCATCAGGATAATTAGCAACGAAAGAAGTCAATCAAAATCTTACGTTTTTATTTCTAGTACTTTAGTGTAGTTTTATTTAGAACTTTATTTAGTAGTGAGTTTCCTAGTACCTGTTCTCCATTACCTATCCATTTAGAGATTAGAATAGAAAAATGAAGGATTTCATTTTAACTTACTACAGTTATACAGTCATGTGATAAATACATCATTTAGCAAACCATCACGACAACATTGCTGGGAGGTTTTAGTAAGGAAGTTATCTTCCCTCTGCTTTGAGCCCAAGATTGGCTGATGAAGCCTGAAGAAACTTAGTATTTTGGAACTGAGGGCTCTCCCAGAAGGCTTTCTTTCTTTCTTTTTTTCTTCTTAACACTTTATTAAGATACAATTAATATACCAGATCACTAGCCCATTTAAAGTATACAATTAAATGGTTTTTAGTATATTTACAGATATGGGCAGCTATCACCATAATCAATTTTAGAACATTTTCATCATCTCAAAAGACATGCTGTGCCCTTTAATATCACTCCCCAATCCTCCCATTGCCTTTAGCCCTTAAACAAGCACTAATTCCTGCCTCTGTGCCTATTCTGGACATTTTATATAAATGGAGTCATATAATATGTAGTTGATTGAAGCTGGCTTTTTTCATTTAGCATAATGTTTTCAAGGTTCATCCATATTGTAGCATGTATCATTTCTGAATTCGTTTTTATGGCTCAATAATATTCCATTATATGGCTATATTACATTTTGTTCATTAGTTGTTGGGCTTTTGAATTGTTTCTTTTTAGTTATGATTAATGCTACCATGAATATTTACATACAAGCTTTTGTGTGGACATAGTTTTTTATTTATTTTGGGAATAGAATTGTTGGGTCATGTGATACTCTATGTTTAACTTTTTGAGGAACTGCCAAACTTTTTTTAAAATATATTTTTATTGATTTTAGAGAGGAAGGGAGAGGGAGAGAGAGATAGAAACATCAGTGATTTGCCGAAACTGGTTTGGCTCAGTGGATAGAGCGTCTGCTTGCGGACTGAAGGGTCCCAGGTTCGATTCCGGTCAAGGGCATGTACATGGGTTGCGGGCACATCCCCAGTGAGGAGTGTGCAGGAGGCAGCTGGTCGATGTTTCTCTCTCATCGATGTTTCTAACTCTCTATCTCTCTCCCTTCCTCTCTGTAAAAAATCAATAAAATATATTAAAAAAAAAAAAGAAACACCAGTAATTAGAGAGAATCATTGAATGGCTGCCTCCTACATGCCCCTGTGTGGTGATCAAGCCGCAACTGGGCATGTGCCTTGACTGGGAATTGAACCGTGACTTCCTGGTTCATAGGTCAGGCTCAACCACTGAGACACACCAGCCTGACGAACTGCCAAACTATTTTCCAAAGTAGCTGCACTATTTTAAAAACCAACCAGTGATATATGAGGGTTTCAATTTCTCTTCATTTTGTCAACACTTGTTGCTATCAATCTTTTTCATTATTACCATCAGTGAGGGC
Source organism: Myotis davidii (assembly GCF_000327345.1). NCBI lineage: Eukaryota > Metazoa > Chordata > Mammalia > Chiroptera > Vespertilionidae > Myotis > Myotis davidii. The sequence continues at coordinate 769,877 of NW_006294764.1, forward strand.
AAAGTGGTATTTCATTGGTGTTGGTTTTGATTTCTAGTTCCTTGATGACTAATGATGTTGATCCTTTTTTCATATGCTAAGTGTTCATTTGCAAATCTTCTTTGGAGAAATGACTATTCAGATACTTTGCCCATTTTTATTTTTTAAAAATATTTTAAAATTGATTTCAGAGAGAGAAACATCAATGAGAGAGAAACATCATCCATCAGCTGCCTCCTGCATACCCCCCTACTGGGGATCAAGCCTGTAACCCAGGCATATGCCCTGACTGGGAATAGACCAGCAACCTTCTGGTGCATGGGTTGACGCTCAACCAACTGAGCTGAGCCTCACCAGCTCAGTATCCTTGGCCCATTTTTACTTTGGGTTGTTTTTTTATTGTTCAGTTGTAGGAGTTCTTTATACTAGTCCCTTATCTCATACTAGAGGCCCAGTGTGCGAAATCACGCGACACCCAGACCCGCTGCACCACGAGACCCATCAATGCACCTCCTGGTGACTGGTCGTTTGGTCGTTACGGCGTTACAGTCACTGGCTTTTTATAATATAGACTAGAGGCCCGGTGCACAAAAATTTGTGCACTCGGTGGGGAGGAGGGTGCCTCAGCCCGGTCTGTGCCCTCTCTCAGTCTGGGACCCCTCGGGAGATAACGACCTGCTGGCTTAGGCCTGCTCCCGTGTGGCAGAGGGCAGGACCAATCCCTAGGTGCAGCCCCTGGTCGGGCTCAGAGCAGGGCTAATTGGGGAGTTGGGGCGCTGCCCCCTGTCATGCACAGAGCAGGGCGGATTGGGAAGTTGTGATGCCAACCTCAGTCATGCTCAGGGTAGGGCCGATTGGGGGGTTGGGACACCGTCCCCTGTCACACTCAAGGCAGGGTCCATGGGGTGGTTGCAGCACCACCCCATGTCACACACAGAGCAGGGCCAATCAGGGGGTTGGGGAGCTGCCCCCTGTCACGCACAGAGCAGGTCCAATCAGGAAGTTGGGGCGCTTCCCCTTGTCACGCACAGAGCAGGGCCTGTTATGCCCAGATTTCAAGATCCCCAAGAAAACCACACCAGGGAGCCAGTCCGATGCAAAAGCAGAAGGTCCTTTATTGAGCTGCGCAAGTCGGGTCTTGTTACACAGGATGTGGTCATCTCTATGGCGCGCATGTTTCTTGATTGTCATTGGTTAGTTTAAAGAAATCCCGGCTTCCGGGAAGAAGGTACTTTCCTGAGCACATGGCGACTGCCCCAACATGGAAGATCCGGGGTAAGATGGAGGGCATAGCCCTCGCACTTTCAGGGCCCATCAGGGGGTTGGGGAGCTCCCCACTATCCCGCACAGAACAGGGCCGATCGCGGTTGAGGAGCTCCCCCCTGTCACTCACAGAGGAGGGCCGATAGGGGAGTTGGGGCACTGCCCCATCACACACAGAGCAGGGCGGATCAGGGGGTTGGGGCGCCGCCCTCGATCCCCCACAGAGCAAGGCCAATCGGGGGGTTGGGGCGCCGCCACTCTCACACTCAGGGTAGGGCCGATGGGGAGGTTATGGCTCTACCCTGTCACACACAGAGCAGGACTGATCAGGGGGTTGGGGAGCTCCCCCCTATCAGGCACAGAGCAGGGCTGATCAGGGGGTTGGGAAGCCTTCCCTTGTCACGAACAGAGCAGGGCGGATAGGGAGGTTGTGACCCCGCCCCCTGTCACACACAGAGCCACAGGGCAATCAGGGGGTTTGGGCGCTGCCCCCTGTCACGCTGATCCCGGTGCCGGGAGGCATATTACCCTTTTACTATATAGGATAGAGGCCTGGTGCACGGGTGGGGGCCAGCTGGTTTGCCCTGAAGGGTGTCCTGGATCAGGGTGGGGGTCCCCACTGGGGTGCCTGGCCAGTCTGGGTGAGGGGCTGAGGGCTGTTTTCAGGCTGGCGGGTGACTGAAGCTCCCAACTGCTCCTTTTTTCTTTTCTTTTGTTTTACTCTGGGCCAGCTTTAGCTCTGGCTCCAGCTCTGAGGCCTCTGCTGCTGAAAGCAGGTATCTGGTTTATTTGGGTTCTATAATTGACACACTGTATCAACTCCAGCTCTGAGATCCTGGCTGGCTGAAAGCAGGTTTCTGGGGTTTTGTTTAGCTTCTATATTTGTAACAATGTTTCAAACTGCAAGCTCAGAGGTCTGCAAGGCAGGCAGGGAACGTTGGTTTCCTCCGTCACTGAAGCAAGCAAGCGTCATGTTAGCTTCAAGCTGCCTGTCTGCTGGCCGCCATCTTGGCTGGCAGTTAATTTGCATATCTCCCTGATTAGCTAATGGGAAGGGTAGTGGATGTACGCTAATTACCATATTTCTCTTTTATTAGATAGGATATGATTTGCAAACATTATCCCACTTTATTGATAGTATCCTTTGAAGAATAAAAATTTTTAATTTGAGGTCTAGTTTATCTGCTTTTTCTTTTATTGCTTTAAAAATTTTTTAAATTGATTTTTAGAGAGAGAGGAAGAGAGAGAAACATAGACCAGGGATCAAACCTGCAACCTGGGTATGTGCCCTGACTGCGAATCAACCTGCAACCTTTTGGTGCATGGGACAGTGCTAAACCAATGGAGCCACACTGGCCACGTCGATGTTTCTCTCTCTCTCTCTTAATCTCTCTCTCTTCCCCTCTCTCTAAAAATCAATGAAAATGCCCTTGGGTGAGGATTAAAAAAAAAGAAAGTGACATTTAAGCTGAGATCTGAAGATTGCAAAATGATGTAATTTGTCACTATTTTCCAATCATCTTTATAAATGAATTGTAATCATATCTCAATTATCTTTCCAAATTGGAAAATGTGAAGTTCAGACTTGTCACAGAAACTTAAAAAAACTTGGGTGACATTTTAACAACAGTAATAAGTAACTAATATTTACTGATTACCTGTTATATGCTAAGAGTATTCTGTGTTAAGGGCTTTATAAGTTTATTTTATTTTCATTTCAATTATATAACATGGATAATATTATCCCCATTTTACAAGTAAAAGAAATAAGATTTAGAATGGTTAAGTAACTTTACTAGTAAATTAAGGGGACAGAATTTGGGTCTGGAATGTGAAATTTTTATAGCAACAAATAAATAAAGGAACAGGAAACAATAAAGCAAGTTCTTTACAAGTGATACACTTGTAGTAATTACTATAACTTACATCAACTTATTTATAGAAAGTATTAGTATAACTTGTACTTAAAAGTATTATTAATATGTCAAAGGTATTCCCTAAAAATGCTTTTGGATTCAACTTATTTTTCTTTTTTAGTGTATTTTTTTTTATTGATTTCAGAGAGGAAGGGAGAGGGATAGAGAGATAGAAACGTCAATGATGAGAATCATTGATTGGCTGTCTCCTGCACGCCCCCTCGTGTGGCGGGGGTTGGGGTGGAGGGGGGCGGTTGGTGCGTGTTGAGCCTGCAACCCAGGCATGTGCCCTTG
>NW_006294764.1:773514-775436 GCF_000327345.1 Myotis davidii
TTACAGAGAGGAAGGGAGAGAGATAGAGAGTTAGAAACATCGATGAGAGAGAAACATCGATCAGCTGCCTCCTGCACATCCCCCACTGGGGATGTGCCCGCAACCCAGGTACATGCCCTTGACCGGAATCGAACCTGGGACCTTTCAGTCTGCAGGCTGACGCTCCATCCACTGAGCCAAACCGGTTTCGGCTGAACCTATTTTTTAATGTGAATTTCTATAAGGGACAAAATAGAACTAACTTTGATAGATATAGAATACAGTACAGTTGTTATTTGCAAAAGCATGTCATTTAAATTTTTCTTGTGCGATAGCAGATGACTGTTAACACAATTTGAAATTTTCACCTTTTTTCAATTTCACCTCCATGTGAATTTCATTTGATTGACTACTTTTGGATTCAGCTTTATTTTGAATATGTTACAGAACTAGAATAAAATAAAGATATTATTCTCTTCCCAGGAGCCCTTATTCTCTATAGTCTCCACTATTGCAGTGGTTTTACCATTGAAATTTTTATAGAGTTTTGCAGTATAAAAATTGCAGTTCGGCTGTTTAAGGCAGCTACTGCCATATTATCATAAAATGGTTAGAGAAGAGTGGAACTAACACTTATTGAAAAACCTTTTACATGCCAAATATGTCAAAATCCATTGTCTAAATCATCACAACAACCCTATAAAAGTAAGTGTTATTCCTATTTTCTGAAGGGAAGAAATGTCTCAAAAGTTAAATACCTCACTCAAATTCCCATAGCTAGTTATAGGTGGAGCCAGGATTTAAATCCAAGTGTATTTGGTTTTAAAAAGATAAGTAAACTGTAAGGACAATAAATACTTGCCCCTTGGGCAATAATATTTGCTAAACATGTTTAACAGAAGATTGGTATCTAAGATATGTAAAGAACTCTTGCAATTCAATAATAAGACAACTAACCCAAGATAATATGGGCAAAAGATGCAAACAAATACATCACAAAAGATTATATTTAACGGCTAATAACACATTAAAAATACTCAATCAGGGAAATGTAAATGAAACCACAATGAGATATGAGGACTTTCCACCAGAATGGCTAAAATTCAAAAGCCAACTGTCAGCAAGGAAGTGGAGCAATCAGAGGTCTTACACGTTGTTGTTGGAAATATAAAATGGTATAACCACTTTGAGAGAAGGTGTACACACACACCTACCCTATAATCTGGAAATTCCACTCAAGTACTTATTTAAGATAAATGAAAGTACATTTCAGCAATGGTTGTTGCTGAAGCAGGAGGGGGGATAGGGATTGACTGGGAAGTGGCATGAGGGAACTTTTTTTAAAAAAATATATTTTATTGATTTTTTATAGAGAGGAAGGGAGAGAAATAGAGAGTTAGAAACATCGGTCAGCTGCCTCCTGCACATCTCCCACTGGGGATATGCCCGCAACCAAGACACATGCCCCCGACCGGAATCGAACCTGGGACCCTTCAGTCCGCAGGCCAACGCTCTATCCACTGAGCCAAACCGCTTTCGGCGAGGGAACTTTCTGAGATGTGGTTGTTATCACTCTGAAATATTGTTGGGGTCAGCGCACTCACCCTCTGGGGAGCACGCCCGCACTTTCCCTTAACCCCTCTCCTTCCCCCACAGGCACCCATTTCCTAAACTAAGGGTCTCCAGGAGACTTGCAACCTGGGGAGCAATGGGCAGCAGCAGTTCTTCCTGGGCTAACCCCCTGAACCTTCTCCAAGGACCCCTTTTCTCTGACTTCCCAGTGAGCTAAGGCAGCCCAGGCTAGGCTCTCCTGTTGCTTCTTCTATGCTAAGTCCTTCCTTGTTTTATTGTCCCCAGCTTTAGTAAATGTATCCTCATAATCACCTGTATTCTTGTGTTAAATCTTTCCTGTACGAAGTCAAGAACCCACACACAGTATATAT
>NW_006294764.1:775540-775877 GCF_000327345.1 Myotis davidii
AAATACATGCATGGGTGCACTCCCTAGGCCTGGATGGTGATTGAAGCACGAGTGTCTGGCATGGAAGGGCAGGTCCCAGCTGACCTCTGGGCCCCCGGCCCCTCTCTGCCTGAGTCACAGGTCCCCAAGCAAAGATGCGGTGAACACGGCTGGACGCCATGGGCTGGGATGCAGCATGGGCCTCTGGGCTGCCCAGCAGTGCTACACGAAAGCGGCGGGCAGCGCACTCTCCCCCGGCTGGTGTCTCAGACCGGTTCCTGTGCAAACCCACAGGGAACCCGACCGGCCCCACGCAGGTGCCCGGCACCTGAGCGAAGGGGCTTCCCCAGCCTGCCAG
>NW_006294764.1:776188-783142 GCF_000327345.1 Myotis davidii
CCCCCCCCCCCCCCCCCCGCCTGGCTCCCTCAGTGCCTGGGATCCAGGCAGCAGCCTGCCACCACTACTGGTCACTGTCTGCGAGGCGATTGGCAGGGCTATCAGGCCCCCACTCACACCCACCTTGGCCTGGTGTTGCCCGCTCACCTGCTCCACCATTCCGCCACGGTCCGGTGCTCCTCAGGAGCCTCCACTTCCACCCACTGCCAGTGTCACATTGCCGATTCCCACCATGTTCCATGCTGCCCCCTGGTGGTCAGCACACATGTAACTCCTGGTTGGTCAAACTCCCACCAATGGGGGAAAATTTGCATATTAGCCTTTTACTTTATGGGATGGCCTACATATTATGAAATGTATCCATTTTCAATGTACAACTCATTTTTTTGGTAGATTTACTAACTTGTGTAACATCGTGGGTGCAGGGCAGGCTCCTCGTGGGTGTCCCGCACCTGAGCATGGGGCTTCCCTGGCGTGCAATTCCTGGCATCCCAGGGAAGGGTAGCAGGGAGAGTGAGAGCGAGCTCAGCATTTCCACATTCTCACCGCATTTCCATCCCCATCACCCCAGCCCCCAGGTAGAGGCCGCAGTGAGAGGTCCTAGTCCCCCATCCATGCACTGTGAGAGGTTGGTTGCTGCCACCCACCCCCAGTTCCCTGTCCCAGCCCAGGGCCCAGCCCCAATCGGGCAATCAGGGCCTACTGGCTGCTGGTCACCATCTGTAAGGTGATCGATTGGGGCTGGCCACCTGCGGGGCGATCGATCTGGGCCAGGCCCCCTGCCTGGCTCTCTAGCACCTGGGAGCCAGGCGGCAGCTTCACTACACACTGCCACTGCCACTGGTCACTGTCTGTAGGGCTATCAGGCCCCCACTCACACCCACCTTGGCCTGGCGCCGCCCGCTCACCTGCTCCACCATCCCTCTGTGGTCCCACTCTTGTCCGGGCCCATCAGGGCTGGTAATGCCTCCACTGCCACCCATTGCCAGTGCCACATCACTGATGCCCACCATGTTCTGCACCGCCTCCTGGTGATCACCACAGGTCATAGCGAGTGGTTGAACTCACGATTGAACAATTTGCATATTAGGCTTTTATTATATAGAATTCTTATATAACATATGTGCTGATATGTAAAATTACTTTCACCTGTAAACCATAAATTTAACAATGGCATAGTGTTTATGTCTTATAGAGCATAGTCAGTCACAAATATTTATCCTAAATTCTATATTCAATTAATGACATTTATTATTAATAGTATTAGTTTTTAGTTAGTACTTATAGGTTATTGTGTTTGTAGTGATTACATATTTTGAAGAGTTTCTTTTTGTTAGGTCTAATCAAATAATTGAATTAATAACCCCCTCCCCTGGGAACTGACCTTTAGGCCACTTCACAATGGACAGTCCACTTGCTTAGACCACGTTCCACTTACTAAGACCATTATCTCTCCCCTCTGGAGTTTCCCAGAATCCAGACCTGCACAGAGAATTCTCTGCCCAGAAAAAGCCTGCCTAGAGTCCTTTAAAAACCTCTGACTCCCCGTCTTTGGGGACTGGCACCATTTCGGGGCTCAGCCCATTTGGGTTTCCAGATGACCTAATAAATTCATAATTCTTTACCTCTTTTGGCCTCGTGCATTCCTCCTTCGGCAATCCTAACAGTTTTCCTTTGTCACTCCCTTAGCATCTGTGATCTTGTGGTGTGTTGATACAAATTGAAGGGAGAAAAAAATTAGTATAAATATTATAGGACAAGTATTATAAATATTATTTTAAAAGTGTCTATTTGGTGTATTATAAAAGGGTTCAATATCTACCTTTGGGAAACGAAGAGCCACTGAACACTAGCTATATCTAAGGGAGGCTATCACTGTATGCAGCTTTGTCTGTTCCTTTTTAGAGAAACTTAATGATGCTCTAGCAGTTAGCAAAGCTTTGGATCTCACAAAAGCCTGAATACATCTTTGATTGGTTATATTTTAAAGGAAATAGCCCACAGCATGGTGCCAGACAAGTGTAGAGCCCAACCAATTTGATCTTTAAGCAGGGAGAAGAATTCTATTCATCGTTAAGAGGTTAGATTGTAAAATGTTGTAATTATTTCAACCTAAATTGGTTTAAAGCTATTTTTTTTTCAATAAAACTTCTCTTTAAATTGTGAGGCAAGAAGACATTTTTCATTTTGATGACCTTCCTGCATTGTGTTTTTCTTCAAGTCTTCTCACCCTACCCTGTGGCCTACTCTGTTTAGTGTTCAAATCTGAATCATAATGTGCATCTGGAGGGATCCTGAATCATGTGACTGACTAAAGTGTCTCTTGTCATTTATTTACATTCTTTGAATATCTAATTTTGACATAGTATTTGGTTATATCATGAAGAAACTTCACTTGCTCCTGACTGTTTAAGAGGTGGGTGCATATGCAAAATTATTTTTCCTCGTTTTTTGTCTATACACAATTTTTTTTTGTTTTTGATTTTTAATTACAAAACAGAACAAAGAATGACAGCCACATTAGGTCTTGACAAGGATCCTTTTACTTGAAAGACCACTCATAATGAGTGATTTTTTATTCAAGTGAATATTCATATATTTCTCTGACTTAGGTATCCCTAATTTGTATGAAATGACAGCCTGCAGACCATTTTATTTGATTGCAGTTCCTTCACCTTAATTATCTTTTATGTCTATATAAACTGTGAACTTGCCATATCCATCTTGACCCTCCCCCACATCTCTCTGTTTGTATTTTCTTTCATTGTAATTTTCCTCTTTTCTCTTCAGTGGGCATTCACAGATTGTTTTTGGAGTTCATTAAAAAGGGAGTGTGTTGTCTGGGTAGAAAATTACATTTGCATGCTTGAGAGAGGCCTAAGGGTTTTTATGGGGGTTGGCAAATATCCTGGCTTTTTTATTCTTTTGGGAGAGAGGAATGAGAAAATGGGGTAGTAAGAAGGGAGTTTTGGAAAGGAGAAAAGTAAGAATTGTTGAGGTGATTTCTTCTGGCTCCATATTTTTCTTTTCATATTATATACACCTGATTTTTTTTTTTTTACAGCATGTATAGACCACTTGACTAACAATGGGACAGATTAGAGGCCTTTCTTAGAACTGTTTTTGAATGCACAGTAGAATTCTGCAAAGCAGAAACCTTTCTGGTAATGGTAATTGTACATTTACTAGTGAAGCTGGCAAGGTGAAACATATATAGATGTATTTTTTCTTTTCCTTTTTTGTGGTAATTGGAGGGGGTATTTTATTTATTTATTTTAAAATATTTTTATTGATTTCAGAGAGGAAGGGAGAGGGAGAGAGAGAGAAATGTCAGTGGTGAGAGAGAATCATTGATTGGCTGCGTCCGGCATGCCCCCCATTGGAAATCAAGCCTGCAATCCAGGCATGTACCCTGACCTGGAGTCAAGGGTCAACCACGGAGCCACGCCAGTCAGGCTGGAGGGGGTTTTATATAGAAAAACTAGAGGCCTGGTGCACAGATTTGTGCACCGGTGGAGTCCCTCGGCCTGGCCTGTGCCCTCTCGCAATCTGGGACCCCTTGGAGGATGTCAGATAGCCGGTTTTGGCCCAATCCCTGCAGGCCAGGCCAAGAGGTCCCACCAGTGCATGAATCCATGCATGGGGCCTCTAATATGCATATAAGATCTTCGGTTAATCTCTTCCCACCTTCCCTTCTCCCCACTTCCCTCTGAGATTCATCAGTCTGTTCTGTGTTTCCATGCCTGTGGTTTCCACTCCTACATTGAGCATCTGCCCCCTGGTGGTCATTGCACATCATAGCTATCAGCCGGTTGAATGGTCAAATGGTTGGTTAGGCTTTTATATATATATAGATTATTTCTTGAAATAATATGGCATTTCATCTAAACTGGTATCTATATACAAGTTTAGCTATGTTTGAATTAGGATTTCCTACTTTTAAAACTTAGGGTTGTTTTTTTTTTTATTAACTTCCCTAATTTTACTTTAATTATTTGTTTTATTCAAGTATAGTTGGCATTCAATATTGTATTAGTTTCAGATGTACCACACAGCGATTTGACATTTATATACCTTACAATGTGGTCACCACAATAAGTCTAGTAATCATCTGTCACTTTATAAAATTATTATTGACTGTATTTCCTGTGCTATTCACTACATTCCCATGGCTTATTTATTTTATAACTGGAAGTTTGTACCTTTTACTTCCCTTCACCTTTTTCACCCATCCCTTATTCACCTCCCTTCTGGCAACCATTAGTTCATTCTCTATGAGTCTGTTTTTTAGTTTATTTATATTTTTTTAAGATTTTACATAAGTGAAATTATATGGTACTAGAGGCCCAGTGCATGAAATTCATGCACAGGTAGGGTCCCTAGGCCTGGCCAGCAATCAGGGCCGACCTGTGGGGTGACTGGCAAGGCAATCAGGGGGAGGCCCCACTGGCACCCACCTTGGCCAGCCTAGCCCTGCCCGCTCTCCAGTCTGGCCCCTCACCACCACTGGTCACCTCCCTCTGTGAGGTTACCAGCAGGGCCATCAGGGAGTCCCCCTGCTGGCACCCACCTTGGCTGGCCTGGGGCCTGTGGGCTGGGGCAGCTCCTGTGATGAGCGTCTGCCCCTGGTGGTCAGTATGCATCATAGTGTCCAGTCGTTCTGCCAGTCATTCTGCTGTTTGGTCAATTTGCATATTAGGCTTTTATTATATAGGATAATTTCAAGAATACAATTTTATTCTTTTTTATGTCTGAGTAATATTCTGTTACACATATCTTCTTTATCCATTTGTCTATCAGTGGACAGGTAAGTTGATTTCACATCTTGGTTATTGTACATAATGCTGCAATGAAATAGGGGTAGCACATATCTTTTCAAATTAGTGCTTTAGATTTCTTTGGATAAATACTCAGATGTGGAATTTCTGGGTCATATGGTAGTTCTGTTTTTTATTTTTTGAGGAATTTCCATTCTCTTTTCCATAGTGGTTGTACCAATGTACAGTCCCACCAACAGTGCAAAAGAGGGTTCTCTTTTCTCTACATCTTTACCAACACTTATTATTTATTGACTTTTTGATAATAGCTATTCTGACAGGTGTAAGGTCGTATTTCATTGGGGTTTTAATTTGCATTTCCCTGATGATTATTGATGTTGAACATCTTATTATATTTCTGTTGGCCATCTGTTTGTCTTCCTTAGAGAAATGTCTACTTAGGTCCTCTTCCCATTTTTTTAATCAGGTTATTTTTTTGATGTTGAGTTGTATGAATTCCTTATATATTTTAGATATTTACCCCTTATTGGATATATCATTTGCAAATATCATTTCCCAGTTGGTAGGTTGTCTTTTTGTTTTGTTGATGGTTTTCTTTGCTGTGCATAACCTTTTTAGTTTGATGAAGTACCATTTGTTTATTTTTGCTTTTGTTGCCCTTGCTGAGGAGACTCACCCAAAAAAGATACTGCTAAGATGGATATCAAAGAGTTTACCTCCTATATTTTCTCCTAGGAGTTTTATGGTTTCAGGTCTTACATTCAAGTCTTCAGTCCATTTTGAGTTAGTTTTTGTGTATGGTATAAGATAGTGGTTTTGTTTTATTCTTATGGTTGTGGTTGTCCAGTTTTCCCAGCATCATTTATCAAAGAGACTGTTCTTTTCCCATTGTATATTCTTGGCTCCTTTATCTGAAATTAATAGACCATATATGCATGTGTTTATTTCTGGGTTCTCTATTCTGTTCCATTGATCTATGTGGTTGTTTTTATTCTAATACTATCTAATGTTTTGATTATTATAGCTTTGTCATATACTAAGGGGGGCAAAAGTAGGTTTATAGTTGTAAGTATGCAAAATAGTGTATTCTTTTTGTTGTTGTTAATCCTCACCCAATGATATTTTCCCATTGATTTCTAGATAGAGTGGAAGTGGCGGGGGGAGGAGGGGAAGAGAGAAACATTGATGTGAGAGAGACACATCTATTGGTTGCCTCTTGCACGTGCTTGTCCGGGGCTGGGAATCAAGCCTGCAACAGAGGTACATGCCTTTGACTGGAATTGAACCCAGGACCCTTCAATCTGTGGGTTGATGCTCTACCCACCGAGCCAAACCAGCTAGGGCAAAAATCAATGTATTCTTGTATTATTATTTATTTATTTATTTATTGTATTATTTATTTGTATTATTTGTCTTTTTATTATTACTGTTATTATTTCATATCCTCACTTGTGATTTATCTTTTAGGTAATGAAGTCTAGTAATTTAACATATTTTTGCACACCCCTGTAGGTTGTAATCACGAGCTCTAATGATCCAGCTTTGTTCTTCTTTCTCGAAATTGATTTTTGTGGTTCCATATAAATTTTGAGATTGTTCTGTGAAAAATACCTTTGGAATTTTAATAAGGATTGCATTGAATCTGTGGGAAGTATGGACATTTTAACAGTATTAATTCTAATCTACATGCATGGAATATCTTTCCCGTTATATATGTCATCTCCAATTTCTTTATCAATATCTTATAGTTTCATTATACAGGGCTTTCTCCTCTTTGGTTAAATTTATTTCTCGATATTTTATTCTCTTTGATGAAATTCTAAATGGTATTGTTTTATTAATTTCTTTTTCTGATAGTTCTTTAATAGTATACTAGTGGCCCAGTGCACCAATCCTTGCACATTGAAAGGAAATTAATTAGAAGAAAGCAGGGGGGTCCTTCAGCCTGGCCTTCCCCCTCTCACAGTCCAGGAGCCCTCAGGGGTGGGAGGCGACCTGGTGATCAGGAGAAAGTGACGACCCATCAGACCTCTGCTGCTGCCACTACCATTGCCGGCAGCGAAACCTCGGCCGGCCCTGGTTACCTGAGCCTTGGGCTCCTCCAGGCGGCTGGGCATCTGCCATCCGAGGCTTGCTTGCACCTCGGGCCAGCCTGGGCGGCTGGGGGGCTGAGGGG
>NW_006294764.1:783649-785053 GCF_000327345.1 Myotis davidii
GTGTAAGGATCAAATGAGATGAGGCACAAGAAAATGCTTCACAGACATTTGGTTACAGTGTAAAGTGTTTGCACCTGGCTATAAAACACGTCGTGTATGCCAAACCGGTTTGGCTCAGTGGATTGAGCATCGGCCTGCAGACTGAAGGGTCCCAGGTTCGATTCCAGTCAAGGGCATGTACCTTGGTTGCAGGCACATCCCCAGTGGGGGGCGTGCAGGAGGCAGCTGATCGAGCTCTCTCATCGATGTTTCTAACTCTCTATCCCTCTCCCTTTCTCTCTGTAAAAAGTCAATAAAATATATATTAAAAAGAAAAAGAAAAAACACGTCGTGTACCTGGGCTGAAGAAACTGCAGGGGGGCTAGAGTCATCACTAGGGAGAGGAAGCCAGACTTTGCTACGCGATGTCATTACCCAGCGCCCACAGCGATTGTTTCCAGGCTGGCCATGGAGTCTTGGCAGCGTGGGCTGTGATTTGGTGGGCTGTTGCTCCAGGGTGGTGGCAGGGCCTGTGTCCCACTTGGGGAAGCTGAGTGTTGCTTCGTCGGCCAGATCCGAGCTGCCATTTCTCTGTAAATGGCAAATGTGTGTCACAGCAGCTCCTGCATTGAGCATCTTCCCCCTGGTGGTCAGTGCACGTCATGGTGACCGGGCCAGTCAGAAGCTGAGGACACTTAGCATATATGCCTGTTATATAGATAGGTAGAAATGAAACTGATTTATGTATTTTGATTTTGTATTCTGCAACTTTACTGAATTGGTTTATTAGTTGTTTGGTAGAGTCTTCAGGATTTTCTATATATAATGTCCTGTCATCTGCAAATACGGATAGTTTTACAGCTTCTTTTCCTATTTGGATGCCTTTTATTTCTTTTTCTTGCCTAATTGCTATGACTCAAGCTTCCTATACTATGTTGAATAAGAGTTGAAAGCGTGGGCATACTTGCCTTGTTCCTGATCTTAGAGGAAAAGCTTTCAGTTTTTCTGTGGGGTATAATGTTAGCTGTGGGCTTGTCAACATATATGGCCTTTACTGTGTTGGGGTGAACTCCTTGTATACCCACTTCGTTGAAAATTTTTATCATGAATGGATGTTGAATTTTGTTACATGCTTATTTTATATCTACTGAAATGATCATATGGTTTTTATTTTTCATTTGGTTAGTGTGGTGTATCACACTGATTGATTTGCAGATGTTAAACCATCCTTGACTCTCTGGAATAAATTCCACTTGATTATGGTGGCTGATCCTTTTCATGTATTGTTGAATTCTGTTAGCTAATATTTTTTGAGGATTTTTACATCTTATGTTCATCAGAAATATTGATCTATAATATTCTGACTTATAATATCAGAAGGATGGTTTCCTTCTATTCCTAGTTAAGTTTTTATCATGAAAGAGT
>NW_006294764.1:785101-789934 GCF_000327345.1 Myotis davidii
CTTTTTCTGCATTAATTCCTTTACTGCATCAATGAAATGATCCCATGTTCCCCCCCCCACTTTATTCTGTTAATTTAGTCTATTATATGGATTGATTTTTATATGTTGAACCATCCTTACATTCCAGGAATAAATCCCACTTGGTCATTGTGTATAATCTTTTTAATATGCTGCTGAATTTTGTTTGCTGTATTATGTTAAGGATTTTTTTAAAATATATTTTTATTGATTTCAGAGAGGAAGGGAGAAGGATAGAGAGATAGAAACATCGATGATAAGAGAGAATCATTGATTGGCTGCCTCATGCACATCCCACACTGGGGATTGAGCCCGCAACCTATGCATGTGCCCTGACTGGGAATCAAACCGTGACCTGGTTCATAGGTCGACGCTCAACCACTGAGCAACACCAGCTGGGCGAGGATTTTTTCATCAATATTCATAAGAGATATAAATCTGTATTTTTCTTTTATTTTTTTAAATTTATTTTTTTATTTTTTTACTTATTTTTTTTCTTTTTGTATTTTTCTTTTCTTGTAGTGTTTTTGCCTGGCTTTGGTATTGATATTGCTGGCTTCATAGAATGAGTTAGGAAGTATTCCCTCCTCTTCATAATGGTTGTGCACATTTTATGTTCCCAACAATAGTGCCCAAAGATTCCAATTTTTCTGTATTGTTACTAAAACTTATTTTCTCTTCTGATAATGGCTATTTTAGTAGGTGTGAGGTGATATCTCATTGTGGGTTTAATTTATGTTTTATGATTAGTGATGGGTTGAGCATCTTTTCATATGCTTATTGTAAATCTTTTCTGAAGAACTGTCTATTTAAGTACTTTGCTCATATTTTAATTGGGTCATTTATTGCTATTGAGTTGTAGAATTTTTTTAAAAAATGTATTTTTATTGATTTCAGAGAGGAAGGGAGAGGGAGAGAGAGAGAGAAACATCAGTGATGAGAGAGAATCATTGATCAGCTACCTCCTACTGGGGATCAAGCCTGCAACTTGGGCATGTGCCCTTGGCCAGATTCGAATCTAGGACCCTTTAGTTCGCAGGCCGATGCTCTATATATACACTGAGCCAAACTGGCTAGGGCTAGAAGTTTCTTACATATTCCTAATATCAAGCCCTTATCATATGAGTTGCAAATATTTCCTCCCATTTTATAGGTTGCCTACATGATCTAATTTAATTTACATTTTAAGATCAGTCTGGCTGCTGAGTAGGAACTGAATCAGCATAGACTATATCAAGAGTAGAAGAAAAGATCAGTTAGCAGGCTCTTGCAGTAAACTAAGAAACAAATGGTCAGGGCTTGCTGGTGCCAAGGGAGACAATGGAAGGAATAGAATAATATTTTGGAAGTAGAACCAACATGATGTGATAATAGACTGTATGTGAAAGGTCAGAGAGAAGGAAAAGTTAAGATTTCTGGGTTGGGTACTTTGGTAAATGTTAATGCCATTTCTTGAGATGGAGAAGATTGGAGGGAAGCTGTGCCAGTAGAAGCAGTAGATGAAGGTATAGGCTGAGATCACTAGTACATTAAGTATGATGTGCCTGTGAGGCATCTAAGTGGTAACATCAAGTAGGCAGTTGAATATAAGTATTTTAAATTTAGGAAAGTGTCCTAAACTATAAATACAAGTAACTATTTTGGAATAGTCAATATACAACCTGGGGCTTCAGGATAAAAAACACAATTCACAGCATAATTTAATAAAATACCGAGCATACTTATTTACTTTGCAGATTTCCACAGTTGTGATTTAACCTTGGCTTTACTCTGGTTTAACAAGAATTCTAACTTTTCTTTTTATTTTTAGGAAGGAAAAGCTAAGAGAAAGTACTGCTCTTAGTTGCTCTTGTACTACTGGATCCCACTGGCTTTTTTTAAAAATATATATATTTTATTGATTTTTTACAGAGAGGAAGGGAGAGAGATAGAGAGTCAGAAACATCGATGAGAGAGAAACATCAATCAGCTGCCTCCTGCACATCCCCTACCAGGGATGTGCCCGCAACCCAGGTACATGCCCTTGACCGGAATCGAACCTGGGACCCTTGAGTCTGCAGGCCGACGCTCTATCCACTGAGCCAAACCAGTCCGGGCCCACTGGCTATTTTTTATTCTGCTACCCTAGTTCAGGTTTCACTTACCTCCTAGCATCTTTTAGCATTCTGCTTTTTTCCAATTTAAACAAAAAAAAAGAGAGGAAGTGATTCTGCTTACATATGCACTGTTTTCTTAGGTTTACCCTCTGCTGCTTTTTTCCAGCCTGTCTGGAAATTCTCTTGAATTCTTCTCTGTGCTTCCTGTCCTTTGAAGGCTGGAACTGTTATAAAACCTAATTGGCATTAGACACAAAAGATTATTCATTAACTTTTTTCTAAGACCCACAGCTTGATTCTATTTTTTTAAGGGGCCTATCTCTTTCTTTTATTCTGAACAGACATTTTATAATACATTTGAACAGAGCATGCCCAATTTTTAAACAATTGCTTTATATGGTATATTTAGTTAGAAACTTATTTTCCCCAAAGAAACTATATGAAAATGGTGCTTTGGTTTCCCCAACTAATTCCAAAGTCTTTTAAACTGTAGTTCATTTATAATTGGCAATAGCTGTACCCCTTGTTTCTTGGACACAGTGACACATCTCCCATGGGTTATTTCTAATATTGCATGGGGACAAGAGCTCTATCTATAGGGCCCAGTAATTTGTTTAATTTCCTGCACTTGCAGCATGGAATCATAGACTGTATGAGCCAGAGGAGACTTTAGAGAAAACACAGTCCAAATTACTTATTTTGTGAAGGAGAAACCTGAGCACCAAGGAACCTAAAAGACTTCTCCCTACCTCTTCTTACCTCACATCATTGAAATTTGCATATGTTGATATATCTGTTTAGAATTTCAGGGAAACTCCTTAATAGCCATCTAGATTCAGTTTTTCCTCTTCTTTTTTCAATATATGTTTATTGATTTCAGAGAGGAAGGGAAAGGGAGAGAGAGATAGAAACATCAGTGATGAGCGAGAATCGTGGATCGGCTGCCTCCTGCATGCTCCCCATTGGGGATAGAGCCCGCAACTCGGGCATGTGCTCTTGACTGGAATCGAACCCAGGACCCTTCAGTCCACAGGTTGACGCTCTATCCACTGAACCAAACCAGCTAGGGCTAGATTCAGTTCTTCTAGGAAATTTTCTGAGTCACTCCAATCTCTCTGTTCTCTCCATATCTTGTATATAACTTTTATAGAACTGGTTATCTACAAGTTGTATGACCTTGTGGCAAGTCACCAAACATCTCTGAATTTCAGTTTATTCATCCATAAATAATAATAATACAATCATGCACCACGTAATGATGTTTCAGTGAGTGACCCACTACATATACAGTGATGGTCCCATAATATTATAATGGAACTAAAAAATTTCTATTGCCTAGTGACATAACCATTGTAACATATAGCACAACTCATTCATGTGTTTGTGGTGATGGTGGTGTAAACAGATCTAAAAAGTATAGCACATACAATTATATATAGTACGTAATACTTGATAACGATAATACGTGACTATATTATAGTTTTATGTATCTACTATACTATTTTTTATTTTTTGTCAATTACAGTTGATATTTAATATTTTATATTCATTTCAGGTGTATAGCATAGTAGACACTTATATAATTTACGAAGTGATCCTATCGTCCCCATAAGTCTAGTACCCATACCTGGCACCATACATAGTTATTAACAATATACTAGTGGCCTAGTGCACGAAAATTTGTGCACTGGCGGGGGAGGAGGTCCCTCAGTCCGACCTGTGCCCTCTTGCAGTCCAGGACCCCTTGGAGGATGTCCACCTGCCGGCTGAGACCCGCTCCCCAGAGGATTGGGCCTAAGCTGGCAGTCAGACATCCCTTTGGCAGCCCGGGAGCCCTCGGGGAATGTCCGACTAATGGCTTAGCGTTAGTGAGACATCCTTAGCGCTGCCACCACTGTGCTTGTCAGCCATGAGCTGGCTTCTGGCTGAGCATGCTCCCCCTGTGGAAGCACCCTGACCACCAGGGGGCAGCTCCTGCATTGAGCATTTGTCCCCTGATGGTCAGTGCGCGTCACAGTGACTGGTCATTTCTTCTCCATTCTGCCATTAGGGTCAATTTGCATATTACCCTTTTATTATATAGGATTATTTACTATATTTCCTACCCTGTACTTTACATCCTCATGACTATTTGTAACTGCCAATTGGTATTTGTTTTGTTTTTTAAAGAGAGCTTGTTCTTTGTTTTTTTTAAATCCTCACCCAAGGATACTTTTTCCATTGATTTTTAGGGAGAGTAGAAGAGAGAGGGAAAAACAGAGAGAAACATCGATGTGAGAGAAACATATCAATTGGTTGCCTCCTGCATGAGCCCTGACAGGCCCGGGCCCAGGGAGGAGATTGCAACCAAGGTATGTACCCTTGACCGGAATCGAACCCAGAACTCTGTGGTGCACAGGCCGACGCTCTATCCACTGAGCAAAACTGACTAGGGCTTGTACTTCTTTCCCTGCCCCCCATTCTCCAAAAGTAATTTCTATTAATATTTTGTTCTATTTTCTTCTGTGCTGTTTTTAATATCATTGTGATCATAATCATCCTATCTATAAAAGAGAAACATGGTAATTAGCGTACGACTGCTACGCTTCCCATCGGCTAATCACTGAGATATGCAAATTAACTGCCAACCAAGATGGCAACCGGCAGCCAGGCAGCTGACGCGAACAGGGAGACTTGCTTGCTTCAGTGACGGAGGAAGCCAAGGTTCCCCGCCGCCCCT
>NW_006294764.1:791434-792752 GCF_000327345.1 Myotis davidii
TGATGATCGGAAACCGAGGAGGCAGCCGAGAGCCAGGGGGCAGGGCAAAGGCGGCCCTGCTCCATGATCGGAGAACCTGGTGCCTTTGCCCTCCCCCGGCCAGGGGAAGCAGGGGCGGAGCCGGCAATGGGAGCTGGGGGTCCCCTGCCCAGGCCTAACGCCTAGGTCAGAGGCATTAGGCCTAGGCAGGGGCAGAGCGGGAGATCGCGGGGGGCTGGGGGTCCCCTGCCCAGGCCTAATGCCTTGGCCAGAGGCACTAGGCCGGGGCAGGGGCAGAGCCAACCATTGCGAACAGGGGTGGAGTCGGCGATCATAGGGAGCTGGGGGTCCCCTGCCCAGGACTAACACCTTGGCCAGAGGTATTAGGTCTGGGTAGGGGCGGAGCTGGCGATGGTGGGAGCTGGGGGTCCTCTGCCCAGGCCTAATGCCTTGGCCAGAGGTATTAGGCCTGGGCAGGGGCAGAGCCGGCAATCGTGGGGAGCAGGGGCAGAGTCAGCGATCGTGGGCAGCTGGGGGTCCCCTGCCCAGGCCTAATGCTTTGGCCAGAGGTGTTAGGCCGGGGCAGGAGCAGAGCCAGCCATCGCGAGCAGGGGCAGAGTCGGCGATCATAGGGAGCTGGGGGTCCCCTGCCCAGCTCTAGCCTTGGTCAGAGCCGTTAGTCCTGGGCATGGGTGGAGCCGGCGATGGTGGGAGCGGGGGGTCCTCTGCCCAGGCCTAATGCCTTGGCCAGAGGTATTAGGCCTGGGCAGGGGCAGAGCCGGCAATCGTGGGGAGCAGGGGCAGAGTCAGCGACCGTGGGCAGCTGGGGGTCCCCTGCCCAGGCCTAACACCTTGGCCAGAGGCATTAGACCAGGGCAGGGCGGAGCCAGCCATCGCTGGGAGCACGGACGGAGTCAGCAATGGGAGCAACTGGGGTCCCCTGTCCATGCCTAATGCTTCTGCCAGAGGCATTAGGCCTAGGCAGGGGTAGAGCAGGAGATCATGGGGAGCTGGGGGTCCCCTGCCCAGGTCTAGCCTTGGTCAGAGCCGTTAGTCCTGGGCATGGGTGGAGCCGGCGATGGTGGGAGCTGGGGGTCCTCTGCCCAGGCCTAATGCCTTGGCCAGAGGCATTAGGCCTGGGTAGGGGCGGAGCCGGCAATCGCAGGGAGCAGGGGTGGAGTCAGCGATTATGGGAATCTGGGGTCCCCTGCCCAGGCCTAACGTCTCAGTCAGAGGCATTAGGCCTAGGCAGGGGCAGAGTGGGAGATCATGGGGGGCTGGGGGTACCCTGCCCAGGCCTAATGCCTTGGCCAGAAGCGTTAGGCCGGGGCAGGGGCCA
>NW_006294764.1:793432-794184 GCF_000327345.1 Myotis davidii
CAGAATCATAACTTTCCACAGTGACTAACTTTTAGAGGAATTCATGTCTTTACAACAACTTTGTTAAGTAGTTAAAAGCAACTCATTCCTCTGGCTACTTTGGTGGAGAAAGACGAGGTTAATTTAGAATAAAACAGTAATGAACTCACTTCTTTTTAAATATATTTCTTTATTCATTTCAGAGAGGAAGGGAGGAGAGAGAGATAGAAACATCAATGATGAGAGAGAATCATTGACTGGCTGCCTCCTGCACACCCCCTACTGGGGATTGAGCCCGCAACCCAGGCATGTGCCCTTGGTCGGAATTGAACCTGGAACCATTCAGTCCGCAGGCTGACGCTCTATCCACTGAGCCAAGCCGGCTAGGGCAGGCTTGCACTTCTTAATCTCATCTTTATCCAGCTCTGCAACCCCTCTCCCATATGGCAACCATCAATTTTTCTCTGTATCTATGAGTCTTTTTCTGTTTTATTTGTTCATTTATTATGTTCTTTAGATTCCACATATGAGTAAAGTCATATCATATGTCTTTCTCAGTCTGACTTATTCACTTAGCATCTTGCAAATGGTAAGATTTCATTCTTTTTTATGGCCAAATAGTATTCCATTGTATGTATGTACCACATCTTCTTTATTTAATTGGCTATTGATGGGCACTTAGGTTGCTTCCATATCTTAGCTATCTACACTAATAAAAGAGAAACATGGTAATTGGCGTATGACCGCTACCCTTTTCATTGGCTAATCAGCGA
>NW_006294764.1:795660-797410 GCF_000327345.1 Myotis davidii
TCCAGTCAGACATTCTTAGCGCTGCTGAGGAGGCAGGAGAGGCTCCTGCCACCACCACTGTGCTGGCAATTGGCAGCCTGGCATTGGGGTGATGGGAGCTCCCCCTGTAGGAGTGCACTGACCACCAAGGGTGGACATCCCTCAAGGGATCCCAGACTGTGAGAGGGCACAGGCTGAGCTGAGGGACCCCCCCCCAAGTGCACGAATTTCATGCACCAGGCCACTAGTTGTAAATAATGCTGCAATGAACATGGGGTTGCATGTATCTTTTCAAATTAGTGTTTTGTATTTCTTCGAGTAAATACCCGGAAGTGGAATTGCTGGGTCATAAGATACTTCTACTTTTCATTTTTTCAAGAAGCTCCATACTGTTTTCCGTAGTGGCTGCACCAATATGCAATCCCACCAACAATACTCAAACATTCCCTTTTCTCCACATCCTTGCCAACTCTTGTTGTTTTTTGATGTATTGATGATAGCCAATCTGACAAGTATGAGGTATCATCTCATTGTGGTTTTAATTTGCATTTCCCCGATGATTAGTGATATTGAGCAGCTTTTCATGTCTATTGACCATCTGTGTGTTATCTTTGGAAAAATGTATATTTAGATCCTCTGACAATTTTAATTGGATTATTTGGCTTTTTTGGTGTTAAGTTGTATGAGTTCTTTATAAATTTTGGATAATTAACTCCTTATTGGATGTATCATTGGCAAATGTCTTCTCCCAGTTGGTAGGTTATCTGTTGATGGTTTCCTTTGCTGTGCATAAACTGTTTAGTTTGCTGTCATCACATTTGTTTTTTTCTTTTGTTTCCCTTGACCTAGGCGATAATCATAATAAAAAATACTATCACTAAGAACATTGTCAGTTTGCTGCCTATGTTTTCTTTTAGGAGTTTTATGGTTTTGAGTCTTGAAATTTAAGTCTTTTGTCCATTTTGAGTTTATTCATATATATGGTATAAGAAGGTGGTCTAGTTTTATGTTTTTCCATTTATCTGCTGAGTTTTCCCATCACTATTTATTTATTTATTTATTTATTTAAAATATGTTTTATTGATTTTTTACAGAGAGGAAGGGAGAGAGATAGAGAGTCAGAAACATGGATGAGAAAGAAACATCTATCAGCTGCCTCCTGCACATCTCCCACTGGGGATGTGCCCACAACCCAGGTACATGCCCTTGACCGGAATCGAACCTGGGACCCTTCAGTCCGCAGGCCGACGCCCCATTCACTGAGCCAAACCGGTTTTGGCCCATCACTATTTATTGACTGTCTTAACCCTAGTGTATATTCTTCCCTCCTTTGTCACATAGGCATGGGTTTATTTCTGGGCTCTCTATATTGTTTCACAAATCTATGTGTTTGTTTTTATGCCACTACGATGTCGTTTTGATTACTATATTCTAATATAGTTTGATATCAGGTGGCGTAATACTTCCAACTTTGTTTTTCTTTCTCAAGATTGCTGTGATGATTCAGGGTATATTTGTGGTTTGATATTCATTTTATAATTTGATCTAGTCCTGTAAAAAATACTCTTGGGCCTTAACTAGTTTGGCTCGGTGGATAGAGCGTCGGCCCATGGACTGAAGGGTCTGGGGTTTGATTCCGGTCAATGGCATGTACCTCAGTTGCAGGCTTGATCCTTGGCTCCAGGTCAGGGCACGTGCAGGAAGCAACCAATCGATGTGTCTCTCTTTCATGAATGTTTCTGTCTCTCCCTTTTCCTTCCATTCTCTCTAA
>NW_006294764.1:797650-803905 GCF_000327345.1 Myotis davidii
TTCCCCCACCTCCCAGCACCCTTCCCACCTCCTTCCTCCCCCCAAAAAAGGAATAAAATAAATAAATAAGTAAATATCCTTGGGTGAAGATGAACAAAAAAATTTAAAAAAACAAAATCTCAGTATTTTGATAGGAGTTGCATTAAATCCATAGATAGCTTTGGGTAATATGGACAATTTAACAATGTTAATTCTTCCTATCCATGAGTAAGTTATATGCTTCCATTTATTTGTGTCTTTTTCAATATCTTTCTTCAGTGTCTTATAATTTCTGAATATAGGTCTTTTCCTTCCTTGGTTAAATTTATTCCTAGGTATTTTATTTTTTGATGCAATTGAAAATTGTATTTTTTTTCTTAATTTTTCTTTCTGATAGTTCATTATTAATGTATAAAAATGCAATTGAGCCCTAGCCGATTTGGCTCAGTGGATAGAGCATCAGCTCAAGTACTGAATGGTCCTGGTTCAATTCTGTCAAGGGCATGTACCTCGGTTGCAGACTCATGCGTGTGGGAGGCAACCAGTTGGTGTGTCTCTCTCATATTGATGTTTCTCTCTCTCCCCCTTTTCCTTCTCTTCCACTCTCTCTCCAAAGATCAACGGAAAAAATATCCTCAGTGACGATTTTTAAAAAAAGCAACTAATTTCTGAATATTGTATTAATTTTGTATCCTGCTGTTTTACTGAGTTCATGTATCAGTTCTAATAGTTTCTTGGTAGAATCTTTAGGATTTTTATATATAGTTTCATGTCATCTGCAATTAATGACAGTTTTACTCTTTTCTTTCCAATTTGTTTGCCTTTTTTAAAAAAGATATATTTTTATTGATGTCAGAGAGGATGGGAGAGGCAAAGAGAGATAGAAACATCAATGATAAGAGAGAATCATTGATTGGCTGGCTCCTGCATGCCCCTCGCTGGGGATCGAGCCTGCAACCTGGGCATATACCCTGACCAGGAATTGAACTGGCGACCTCTTGGTTCCTGGGTCAACGTTCAACCGCTGAGCTACACCCAGCTGGGCTGTTTGCCTTTTATTTCTTTTTCTTGTCTGATTATTGTGGCTTGGACTTGCAAAGCAGACTTCCCTGTCTTAAGGAAAATCATTTCAGCTTTTCCTCATTGAGGATGATGTTAGCTGTGAGTTTGTCATACATATTTGCTTTTATTATGTTGAAGTGTGTTCCCTCTACTCCCACTTTGATGAGAGTTTTGGTCATAATGGATGTTGGATTTTGACAAATGGTTTTTCTGCATCTGTTGATAGGATCATATGATTTTTGTTGTTGTTGTTAATCACCTGAGGATATTTTTTCCATTGATTTTTTGAAACATTAGGAGGAGGAGGGAGGGAGGGAGAAGAGAGAGAGAGAGAGAGATGAGTCACCCAAGAATATTCCTTGCCCCCACCCCGGATATTTTTTTCATTGATTTTTTTTAGGCTGATTCTAAAATTTATTTATCCTATATAATAAAAGGGTAATATACAAATTGATCCTAACAGCAGAACAACTGGGAATGACTGGTCACTATGACACACATTGACCACCAGGGGGCAGAGGCTCAATGCAGGAGCTGCCCCCTGGTGGTCAGTGTGCTCCCACAGGGGGAGCTCTGCTCAACCACAAGCCAGGCTGATGGCTGCCAGCCCAGCGGTGGTGGCGGGAGCCTCTCCCGCCTCCTCAGCAGCGCTAAGGATGTCTGACTGTAGCTTAGGCCTGCTCCCCATGGGCAAGTGGACATCCCCCGAGGACTTCTGGGTTGCCAGAGGGATGTCTGACTGCCAGCTTAAGTACAATCCCCTGGAGAGCGGGCCTAAGCCAGCAGGTGGACATTCCCCGAGGGGTCCCAGACTGCGAGAGGGCACAGGCTGGGCTGAGGGACCCCCCTCCCCCCCCCGAGTGCACAAATTTTTGTGCACAGGGCCTCTAGTTTATTAATAATTCTTTATTGAAAGTATTACCTATCTCCCCCTTTTTCCCCCATTGATCCCCTCCAGCTCCCCCTCACACCCTTCTGCCCCTGGCCTTTAGCACCCTATTGTCTGTGTCCATGGATTATGCATATATGCATACACGGTCTTTGGTTGATTACCTCCCACCCACCCAACCTCCTCCACTTTTCCTCAGAGGTTCTGCACTCTGTTCCATGCTTCCACATCTCTGGACCAATTCCATTCATCGGTTTATTTTGTTATTTAGATTCCACATATGAGTGCGATCATGTACCACAGCTTTTTTATCCACTCATCTCCTGATAGGTACTTGGGCTGTTTCCAGATCTTAGCTATTGTAAATTGTGCTGCTATGAACATAGAGGTGCATACATTCTTTCTGATTGGTGCTTCAGGTTTCTTAGGATATATTCCTAGAAGTGGGATCACTGGTTCAAATGGCAGGTCCATATTTAATTTTTTGAGGAAACTCCATACTGTTTTCCACAGTGGTTGCACCAGTCTGCATTCTTTAGGTAATTTTTTAATGCTTTAAAATAAATCTGAATACTATTTTGAAGACTCTCAGATATAAATATTTGATCAGTTAATATTGTGGTTGATAAAAGTATCTACATGTACCCTCTTCCTTTTGAAAAGCAGTTTATTGTTCAATTTTTATTTTCCCCAGTAATGTAGGCTACTGAATGGAATAGGGTAATTTCTGAAATCATTTTACAATTATGTGTTGCCCTTTCTCTGTTCAAATCAATAGTCCATGTGGTAATAAGCCTATAACATCCATTTTGGTAACACGTGTACCTTGTATATGTGCACATTGTTTCTGCAGAGAACTGCCTAAAGAGGGTGGTATTTTCCCCCAATCTATGTTCAAATCGGTGAACTAAGGAGCAGGTATCCGATCTGCAGTTCTAGAATAGATTGGTTACCCACCAATATACAAGAGAACTTGTTCTCTAAGTCTTCATGCTCCACAGAGTAGTTGGGGAGGGGGGTGGAAATGAAATTGCTATTTTTAAGTGATTGTTTTATGCATGTTAGATTTTTAAATGAATTTTCCAGACAAATTCTTCCCATTTTATTTTTCTACATAAAATGTTTCTAAAATAACAAAAGAAAAATAACTCTGTCTTTTAAACTACATCCCTACTCCCTTTATAGAGATCCAAGTAAAAGAGTACTGGAAAACTAGGTAATGCAAGGGCATCCCTGTAAGTGAATGCCTGGGCTTGGGAAGCCTCATTGTTCTTTAACTGGTTGCTGGCACAGATGGAGAGTGGAGACCATTGCTTGCAGAAGCTGGTGCTTGAGAAGGGCCAGAGGTTAATACAAGGAAAACCTCTTGATTTGCTAGAGGAGTCTGGGAGGGGAGCAGATGGCCACTAGAAGGGCCCTCCAGCTTACTCAGCTGCTCTGAGAAGCTTAGGGTGACCTCTCTAATACAAACAAACGAAGTAGCTCCCAGGGTAATGGGGCAGCATCATTTGTATTCCTGAATAACAATACTATTCCTCACTGAAATCTCACTCACACCCAGTGTTGTGGGCGCCATCTGCTTCCTGTGAACTGATATAGGTGCTGGCCCTGGCCAGTTGGGATTGCTATTGAATGATATCTCTGGGAAATGTGTTCTTTACAAATTACTTTCATATGAGTCTGATAGGTATATAAGTATTATTGTGTCTTTTTGATAATTAAAAAATGGAGACAAAGAGGAATTGAGGTATATTGGAATTAGAATGCAAGCACCCTGATTCCTCCGTTCTTTCTATCATAGTATGAGCCCACAGAGCCATTCCAGGGTTCTTGTTTAGAGAGTAGTTATCTAGCTTTTGAATAAGGCTTTCTGGAAAGGAAATTCGTTATTTTGAGGATGTCGCTATCACTGTTTATTCCTTTGTGTGGCTACATTTTGCTGGGTGACAGAAAAGAGAAAGAGTGACTGCTGGTATACTGTTGTGGCCTTCCAGAAGACAGAAATTAAGTGACAAAGTCTAATGTACATGATACAACATCATCAAAACCAAATGTATTCAAGAGGAAAACATACTCATTCAAAGGAGTTACCTAGTTTATATATAGTATGTGCGCATACACAGTATACTCTTAAACCGACTATAAGGAAAATAATTCTTTCTATGAACCACAGCTCTCCTTTCCCTGCCATTGGCTGAATTTATATTCATTTTCATGCATTAGCACCTGCTCATGGGTCTGGTGAATCAAAAGAGCAATGAGCAAAGTGGTTTTAATTGCCCAAGCTTTACTAGAGCCTTTCTTGCACTCAGAAACACAAAAGACTGAATAGTGTCAGAGGGCTGTACTGAGAAGTGCTTTCCTTTAGTACTCTCAGCAGATGATTCACTCATTATGCTGAGACATTGTCTTGTACAGATGAGTTCATGAGCCCGTCATTCCAACTGTGAGAGCATCACAGAGCAGTCAGTTTCAGTTGCCTTGAACAATTGTCCAGGAAATCAGGCAAACACCAGAGTTTACAGACTTGTCATTAGTGCATTTTTGTAGAATTGTACTTGCTAATTACTTTTATAAAGTTTTGTATACATAATTTAAACTGCATAGTCATATTCAATATATCGTAATAATTAAGAATGAAGGCTCTGGAGCCAAACTACCTGTGCTCATATCCCAATTCTAACTTTTTACAGGCTGTGGAGTTTTATTTTATTTTTTTAATCATTTTTTTTTAATTACAGTTGACATATAGTGTTATATTAGTTTCAAGTGTACACCCCAGTGATCAGACACTATATAACTTCCTAAGTGATCAATCCCGATAAGTCTTGGACCGATCTGACACCATACATAGTTATTAGAATACCAGAGGCTCAGTGCACAAAATTCATACACTGGGGAGGGAGGGGGGTCCCTCAGCCTGCCTGCACCCTCTCACAGTCCAGGACCCCTGGGGATGTCCACCTCCCAGCTTAGGCCAGCAGTCAGACATCCCTCTTGCAGTCCAGGGCTCTCGCAGTCTGGGACCCCTCGCTCCTTACCCTCCACCTGCAGCGGAGGCGGGGAGAGGCTCCCGCCACTACTGCTGCACTCCCCAGCTGTGAGCCCAGCTTCTGGTTGAGCTGCACTCCCCCTGTGGGAGTGCACTGACCATTAGGGAGGGGCAGCTCCTGCATTGAGGGTCTGCCCCCTGGTGGTCAGTGCGCAACATAGCGACCATTCATTCTGCCAGTCATTCCCCGTTTGGTTGATTTGCATATTAGGGTTTTATTATATAGGATTATTGACCATATTTCATATGCTGAATTTACATCCCCATGACTATTCTATAACATCAAATTTGAATTTACTTCTTAATCTCCTCACCTTTTTCACCATTCTCCCAACCCCTCTCCCATCTGACAGTCATCAAAATGTTCTCTGTATCTAAGCGTCTGTTTCTGTTCTGCTTGTTCATTTATTTTTTTAGATTCAATTGTTGATATACACTGAGTGGCCAGATTATTATGACCACCTGACTTTGTAGGCAAATTAGCTATAATTTCGCGCTGAAGTTGCTAGAGGATCAGATCATTATAAATGTCTGAATAGCACAACACACCTAAGTATCGCTGTTGATCAAATTCATCCTATCATGTTGATGGCATATCTCAATGGAGATGGCTTCTTCCAACAAGACAATGCGCCATGCCATGGTGCTCCTATTGTGCACGAGTGGTTTTAAGAACATGAGGAAGACTTTACCTTGCTTAGGTGGCCCCCACAATCACCAGATCTCAATCCAATTGAGCATTTGTGGGATGAAGTTAAAAGAGCCATCAGGCAGCTGGTTCCACAACCATCAAATCTCACAGAACCGGATAGTGCTATTCATCAGGCATGGTGTCAGATTCCTCGCATAGCCTTTCAACATCTCGTGGAGTCAATGCCAAGAATCGCTGCAGTATTCGGCCCACCGAAGTACTGATGGGGTGGTCATAATAATCTGGCCGGTCATAATAATCTGGCCACTCAGTGTATATGTATTTATTGCACAGTAATCCCAGAGTGGGAAAAGAGACCAGGTATAATAATAGTTCTGCACAATATCCAGTCAGTGACCCATGATTTCTCAAGCACAGTGATGTGGCTGAGTGAAAAGCCGCACCGAATAAGGCATCTTGGCCTGGAGAGGGAAGACAGCTTGGAGGCAGTCCTAACACCGACCTCTGCATCTGCTCTCTTGGGACAGTGCACCACAGATAAAGCCCCCTGTAATGACAGGAGGCACTCCCAGGGAATACAGACTGCATACACACACACACACACACACGGGAAGGGGAAGG
>NW_006294764.1:804502-813022 GCF_000327345.1 Myotis davidii
GTGGTGGTCATAATAATCTGGCCGGTCATAATAATCTGGCCACTCAGTGTATATGTATTTATTGCACAGTAATCCCAGAGTGGGAAAAGAGACCAGGTATAATAATAGTTCTGCACAATATCCAGTCAGTGACCCATGATTTCTCAAGCACAGTGATGTGGCTGAGTGAAAAGCCGCACCGAATAAGGCATCTTGGCCTGGAGAGGGAAGACAGCTTGGAGGCAGTCCTAACACCGACCTCTGCATCTGCTCTCTTGGGACAGTGCACCACAGATAAAGCCCCCTGTAATGACAGGAGGCACTCCCAGGGAATACAAACTGCATACACACACACACGACTGCATACACACACACACACACACACGGGAAGGGGAAGGCCAAACACATGAGTCCTTGCTGTTCAGGTCCATATAGCACGAGGCTCTTTATGATCAGACATCCTGTTAGTTACCATCCCTCGTTAGCCAGCTACATGGCTGCAGTAAAGAGATTAAAGCTGAAAATCAGGTTGAGAGAGAAAGCACCTCTCACTTGCAAACTCTTTGCCCCCCAAACTGCTGCCCAGTAGGTGCTGGTATGAGCCTTGAGATGAATAGATAGATAGAGCTCAAAATTAACTACAGATATTTTTTAACTTATTTTGGTTTCCTTATTAACCTTTTTTGAGACTTGTGATGAAAGCTATGAACTATCTCCCCAGAAAAATGTACATATGTACAAACAAAAGTTGTCTTATTAGTTCAGGAGGCCTCTAGGATAAAGACTCCTTCTAGATTGTGTGTTCCTGAAGAGCAATACCCATGTTGCATTGACCTATTTCTGGCAGGGCCTACCATATATATAGGAGATACTCAGCAAATAGTATCTGAATTGATTAATTAAAATGCAAGATGAAAATCTTCAAGATTTTTACTACAGAATTTCTAAACACACTTTATTTTGTTTCCTTAGGCTTCCATCTCAGTGGCACAGTGACTGAGCCAGCCACTACTTCTGAATCAGCAATGACTTACAAAGTGGCAATCAGTTTTGATCGATGCAAAATCACTTCAGTGACATGTGGCTGCGGCAACAAGGACATATTCTACTGTGCTCATGTGGTAGCACTCTCACTCTACAGGATCCGTAAACCAGACCAAGTCAAATTGCGTCTTCCTATCTCAGAAACCCTTTTCCAGATGAATAGGGACCAGCTACAAAAGTTTATTCAATATTTAATCACAGCCCACCACACTGAAGTTCTTCCTACTGCACAGAAACTGGCAGATGAGATTCTATCCTCCAACTCAGAAATCAACCAAGTGAATGGTAATTGTACAATATTTTTGTTGCTAAAAATCTACTTAGTTGCTTTATTTTATGTTTAGAGGTTGGGATATTTTTGCAATTATAATCAGTTAACCTTAATCAATTTAGTTGGGAATATATGAAAAATTAAAATTTCAATGTAAAACAAAATGCAACAAGTCTTAAAGAGAAGTAATAAATAAAGTGCTCAGAAGAGTGTTACTGCCTTTATTTGTACATATATACTTTGACAGGTGGCAATGAGGTATATGGCTAATTCAGAAAGGGGGTAAAAAAAAGAGTCCCTCTTGCCAAGTGAACTACCAGTACATGAACCTGGGCAGCATTAGCCTCTCTGTGTACTTATTTTATGGTTTCCATTTCTCATTGTGGCCCTGACTCTAGATCTGAGGAAATACTGACAATGAGACGTGTTGTTTTTAGCCAAAGAATAGGCTGGGGAGAGAGGGAGGGAAATAAAGAGAAAAGCATAACTGAAGAGAAAAGCATAACTAAAGTCATAAGGAAATGTTGTTGACTTCTGGGAATACTAAGTTTCTAGCTGGAACATAGCATAAGTATAGGTAAGACAGTGCTAGAAATGAAAGATAGAGTCTGTGCATGGAGGGCCTTGAATGCCAAATGCCAAGGCAGTGGTTCTCAACCTGTGGGTCGCGACCCCTTTGGCGGTCGAACAACCCTTTCACAGGGGTCGCCTAAGACCATCCTGCATATCAGATATTTACATTACGATTCATAACAGTAGCAACATTATAGTTATGAAGTAGCAACGAAAATAATTTTATGGTTGGGTCACAACATGAGGAACTGTATTTAAAGGGCCAGAAGGTTGAGAACCACTGCTCTAAGGCATCTGGACTTAATTTAGTAAGATTCTGAATCATCATGAAGACTTTTGAGCAGGGAAGTGATATGATCAGGACCCTGGTTAGAATAATGCATTTGAAGAAAAGTAGCAAATAATGGAAATCGTAGTCCTCCCTTAGCAGCTTCATTTTCTATGGTTTTAGTTACTTGTAGTCAAACGTATCTGAAATATTGAAGTGAAAATTCCAGAAAGAAACAATTCATATAAGTTTTAATTTGCACGCAATTCTGAGTAGTGTGATAAAATCTCACTCTGTACTGCTCTGTCCCACTCAGGACATGAATCATGCCTTTGTCCAGCATATCCATTCTGTATACACTACCCACCTGTTAGCCACTTATTAGTCATCTTGGTTATCACAACTGCCCTGGTATCACAGTACTTGTGTTCAAGTAACCCTTATTTTATTTAGTAATGGCCCCAAAGCACAAGAGTAGTGATGTTGGCAATTCGGATATACCAAAGAAAAGTTGTAAAGTGCTTCCTTTAAGTGAAAAGGTGAGTACAATACAATAACATAACTTTTATTACAGTATATTGTTATAATTATTCTATTTTATTATGTTATTATTGCTAATCTTTCACTGTGCCTAATTTATAAATTAAACTTTATCATAGGTATGCATGTATAAGAAAAAAACATTGTATATATCGGGTTCAGTACTATCTGTGGTTTCAGACATCCACTGGCGGTCTTGGAATGTATACCTAATGGATAAGGAGGGACTACCCTACTATAAAGTGGAAGATCGTATGTGTTAATTAGTGTTTGTGGACTAAATGAATGTGTGAGCCCTCCTGATCCCTCAGGAATATGATGCACCAGAAAAGCTTTGCTGTGCAGAACTGGATTTCATTTAAGCAGGGCTTTAATATAGAGAAAAAGAAAAATGATTAAACATAACATAAATTTGTAACCTTTGTGTGACTATACCTATACAGTATTGACTTACAGTCTATTGTCACTT
Source organism: Myotis davidii (assembly GCF_000327345.1). Lineage (NCBI taxonomy): Eukaryota > Metazoa > Chordata > Mammalia > Chiroptera > Vespertilionidae > Myotis > Myotis davidii. Next base: position 807,647 of record NW_006294764.1, read on the forward strand.
GGAGGCAGGTTTCTTAAAATATATATTACAAGACTCCGTCTTTGAGAAAGTGAGATAAGATTCCATTTTCATTCCACAAACATTCACTGGGTGTCTATCACATTACCAGCACTGTGCCATAGGTGATTTAACCATGGATTCAACTTGCAATTCAACTGTGAGCAATGAGCTAACAGGCTACTAGGGGAAAGGGATGTGTAAATAGCTAAAACTGTGTTTTAATTGGTGGTGTTGAGGTGAACCAAGATATGAAGGATACTTTGAGTATAAATTTATAAAAGTATAGGGTTTGCTATATATGCTATTATGGCATCTGCAAATGTTTTTGAATACACTCACAAATTTCCACCCCTGTTAAATGTGAAGCATATGAACTCAGGGAATTCATTTCATGGTTCCCATTTCTCACAGGTGCTCCTGACCCCACAGCTGGAGCCAGCATTGATGATGAGAACTGTTGGCATTTGGATGAAGAACAGGTGAAAGAACAAGTGAAGCTCTTTCTCTCCCAGGGTTGTTACTATGGCTCTGGGAAGCAGCTCAATTCAATGTTTGCCAAGGTAAGATATGAAAAGGGGTTTTTGTTTTTTTTTTTTTTACTTTAAGAAAACTTTATTGTTGAAAGTTGTAGAGATGTCCCCTTTTTTTCCATATCCACCCTTTCTAGCCTGCCCCCACCCCCCACCCCAGGCCTTCACTTCCAGCTTTAAATATTGTGATTGTACCCAAAGAGCAAATGTTTTAGCTCTATCAAATGCTTGAAAACTATTAGGAGAGGTTCATCAGAGCAGACCTGAGCAGGTTGCATCCAGGGAACCCTACTACCTCACCCTGGTAGTCCTCTTCCTTCTGTTCCACTCTCTAAATGAGTTAGCATTGCTGGGGGTTTTAGTAATGTAGATTTGAATCCAAGACTGTCTGATGAGGCCTTGAAGAGATTTTTGGCGGTGGGGACTCTCACAATAGGCTTTCTTGCCCTGTTTTTATTTATTTATTTATTTATGTGCCTCAGGCATGAAATAGCTCTGACCACCAACACAGGCATCAAGCTAGGATGAACTAAGGACTATACATCTGCTTTGCCCCTGATTGATATAAGAGCAACCCCACCAATCAGGTGTCTCCTTGCCCATTGCCAGGGGGTTCTTGCCCTGTTTTTAAAAACACATTTAGTGACATATAATTCACATACCATAATATTCACCAATTTTAGTCCAGCCAGTGTGCCTCAGTAATTGAGCATCAACTCCATGAACCAGGAAATCAAGGTTCTATTCCCGGTCAGGGCATAAGGCTGGGTTGTAAACTCGATCCCCAGTAGGGGACATGTAGGAAGCAGCTGATCGATGTTTCTGTCTCTCTATCCTTCCCCCTTCCTCTCTAAAATCACTAAAAATATATTTTAAAAATTCACCCATTTTAAAGTGTAAAATTCAGTGATTTTTAGAATATTCAAATATGTGCACCCATCACCACAATCAACTTTAGAACATTTTTATCATCTTAATAAGAAACCCCATACCCTTTAGTTATCATTCCCCTATCCTGCATGTCTCCTCCCCCAGCCCTAAATAACCACTAATCTACCCTTTGTGTATAGATGTCCCTATTCTGGACCTTAGTAGGAATGGAATCATACAGTATGTAGTCTTTTGTGACTGGCTTCCTTCGCTTAGCATAATATTTTCAACAGTCATCTGCATTAATAGCATCTGTCAGTATTTTGTTTCTTTTTATGGCCAAATAATATTCTATCATATGGATACCCTACATTTGTTTAACCATTTGCATATTGATGGCCATTGGATTGTTTCCACCATTTGGCTATCCTATATAATAAAGAGGTGATATGCAAATTGACCCTCACTTCGTCACGCCATCATAAGATGGCTGCGCCCACAGTGGAGGCGGGGTTCCCGTAATGAGCCGTAACGAGCAATCAGCAGGGACCTGAGACTGCACCCCCTGCCCGGCGGAGCTTGATGGGGGACCTCATGCTGCTCCCTACGTCCCAGCACTGGGCTGGAGGACCTTAGGCCACGCCCCCTGCCTCAGCGCCGGGCCAGGGGACCTGAGGGTGTGCCAGGGGATCTGAGGCTGAGCCCCCTGCCCAGCACCGGGCCAGGGGACCTGAGACTGCACCTCCGCTCAGTGGGACTTGACAGGGGCCCCGAGGCTGCGCCCCGCACCCAGTGGGGCTTGACGAGGGACCTGAGGCTGCGCCCCACACCTGGCAGGGATTGACAGGGGTGGGGCTGGCTGGGTCTGGGTCTTGTGCAATTTCGAGGTGCACGCAGGTGGGCGGGAACTTGACTCTGGGTTCCATGGCATGCCCCAGACTCTGACAGGAGGAAGATTTTCATATACATTTTACTAATTTCCTTTCTCTGACACTTCTATTACAGACAAAGGGCAAATAGCAATATTAAAATATTTACTCTAATTAATTCCCTTTTAACGTGCATGAATTTCATGCACCGGGCCACTAGTTATAAATAATGCTGCTAGAAATATTCTTGTACAAGTTTCTCTGTGGACATACCTTTTCATTTCTCTCTAGGATATGGAATTGACAGGTCATATGATAACTCTGTTTAGTTGTTTGAGGAACTAAATAGACTGATTCCAAAGTGGCTGCATCATTTTACATTCCCACCAATGGTGTATGAGGGTTCCAATTTCTCTACATCCTCATCAATACTTGTTGTTATCTGACTTTTTTATTCTAGCCATACTAGTGGATATGAAGCAGTATCTCAGTTGTGCACAGCAAGCTTTCTTGATACATGCAGAAAACTTGCTTACAGAACAAGAGGACTTCTAACGGCTCTTTGGAGATGACACTTCACCTTCTCTTCCCACTCCTCTCCTTTCTTCTTATCCTACTTTTTTATGATGTGTAGTCACCAACCCCTTGCCCTTCCTATGTGTCAGGTTCGAGAAATGCTGCGGATGAGAGATTCCAATGGAGCCAGGATGCTGACACTAATAACTGAGCAGTTTATGGCTGACCCACGACTCACACTCTGGAGGCAGCAAGGAACAAGCATGACAGATAAGTGCAGGCAGCTCTGGGATGAGCTAGGTAAGTCCCTATATCCCAGAGAAGTGTTGTATCTGTCCTACCAGCTTGCTCCCTGGCAACAGTGTTCATGAACACTTACCATCAATCATTACATAGATCTTGCTGAGTGAACTTTAGCCCAGCTGGTGAAAGATTTAGGCTCTACAGAGGCCACCAGAGTAATTCTCAACTCACTTGTGTAGCTTCTACTGCATTGTGCTTCATTATTGACATCAGCATTCTGCTCCAGATGAATCCACATAGAAGCCTTTGCTGAGAGAAAACCTCTTCCCTTGCCTTCTGTTGTGTGGTACTAGCCTGGCTGTCCAAATAGTTATCAGTCTTATTTTTCTTCCCCTTTTTGGATCTGTTCTTTTTCATTCTAAAACAGACATATGGCAGTTTCCAAGAGTTGGGCCTTGGACTTCTATTCTTTCTCTCTACTTCCTTGAAAACTTTTAAAATTTGTTTTTTATTTCGTGGCTTCAGTGTTTACCTCTATGTGATCTCAGCCTCATCTTTTTTTCATTTATGAGTTTCAGTCCCATATTAGTAGCCACTCTTGGACCTTTTCCACTGGAAAGAATCCCCTCATCACTTTAAGCTTGGGAAATCTAAAATGAACTCAGGCCTCCTACAAAAAAAGGTTCCCCTGACTCTAGCATTGCCTCCACCATTCCTTACTCTGCCAAACTTGTTGAGCACTTATTTTTCTTTCATTTCCTATATCCAGTCACCAACGTCATTGATTCTCTAGTCTTCATAATGCAATTTAGTGTCCATTTCCACTTTTTATTTCCCATCACCACTGTTCTCGTTGAGGGCCTTGGGACTTTCAGATTAAATTAGAACTGTGGCCTCCTGAATAGCCTCTGTTGCACATTCTTCTTATTAAGGCCATATCCTTTGGTCAACATTTCTTTTTATCGTTACCTTTGCAATGCTAAGACTCAACTCCTCTCCTTGTTTTTTTTTTTTTTAAATATATTTTATTGATTTTTCACAGAGAGGAAGGGAGAGGGATAGAGAGTTAGAAACATCAATGAGAGAAACATCGATCAGCTGCCTCCTGCACACACCCAACTGGGGATTTGCCCGCAACCAAGGTACATGCCCTTGACCGGAATCGAACCCGGGACCCTTGAGTCCACAGGCCGATGCTCCATCCACTGAGCCAAACCGGCCAGGGCAACTCCTCTCCTTGTTTTCAGAATCTTCCACACATTGGATTCACCATCTAATCATGGGTTATACTGAAAACGGTCTATATAGCATATTCTAAAAGTACTAATACAGCTCCTTGGTACTTCCCCCACCACAGAAAGCAACAACAGACTTTCTACTTACACAAAACTAGAGGCCCGATGTACAAAATTTGTGCAAGGAGCTGGGCCCTCACAGCTGCGGCGGCTTGCCTCGGCCTTCGTAGCCCCAGCTTCATCCAGAAGGTCATCCGTAAGGACATTCGGCTGTCCAGTCTAATTAGCATATTATGCTTTTATTATTATAGATAGCACAAGAAATACTGCCGTTTAGGATTGTAGTAAATTCTGGATGGAAGCCCCTAAAGCATATGTTTTATAGTGTTAGGGCCAAAGCCTTGGGAAATTAGGTTTAATGACTCTGAAACTATACTTGGTTACTTTGGGGCCGGTAAGGGTAGGGTTTTAGTTTGGGTGTTGAGGCTTTTTTATATCACCTGAACACTAATGGCTTTGCAGCTTTCATTAATAATGAATAGCTACATTATTGTTATGTCCCAATCTCCATGTTAAAGATTGTACTCACGAGAGAAACCAAGATGGCGGCATAGGTAAACACCGGAAATCGCTGCCTCGCACAACCACTTCAAAAATACAACTAAAAGACAAAACGGACATCATCCAGAACCACAGGAAGGCTGGCTGAGTGGAAATTCTACAACTAGAAGGAAAGAGAAAAGCACACTGAGACTCAGAGGAGCTATGGAAGTAAAGTGCAGAGGTACAGAGGCACACACAGAAAGGGCTGGCAGCTGAGGACTCGGTTGTCTTTTTCAATCGGGAAGGAGACACAAGCTCCCGACTGCTCTGAACTCCAGTTCTGGGTGAGTCTCTGGGGACCCAGACTCATACGGGGAGAAACTGGACTGTCTGGCATCGGTCGGAACTCGAGGATGGCTTTCTCTCAGAGGTGCTTGCAGCGATTACTGGGACACTGAGATGCAGGGCCTCTTAGGGTAGGACTGAGGAGCAGCCATAGCTGCTTGCTCTGCCCTGTTGATTCCCTGAGACCCCACCCCACCCAAGCTGTGCACAGAGGCTTTTGCATAT
>NW_006294764.1:813899-817398 GCF_000327345.1 Myotis davidii
TAGACAAAGAGAGAATATTATAAGCAGCAAGAGAAAGTCAGTCAGTCACCTACAGGGGAGTACCCATATAACTGTCAGCTGATTTCTCAACATAAATTATGCAGACCAGAATGGAGTGGCAAGAAATATTCAAAGTGATGAATACCAAGAACCTACAACCAAGATTACTTTAACCAGTAAAGCTATCATTCAGAATTGAAGGTCAGTTAAAGAGCTTCACAGATAAGCAAAAGCTAAAGGAGTTTATCAGTATTATATGAAATGCTGAAAGGTATTCTTTAAGAAGAGGAAGAAGAAAAAGGTAAAGATAAAAATTATGAACAGCAAATACATATCTATCAACAAGTGAATCTGAAAATCAAGTGGATAAAAAATCTGATGAACAAAATAAACTGGTGAATATAATAGAATCAGGGGCATAGAAAGGGAGGGGGGAAGGGGGGTGTGGGAAGAGTCTGGACAAAAATCGTACACCTATGGATGAGGACAGTGGGGGAGAGGGGGGTAAGGACAGAGGGTGGGGTGGGAACCGGGTGGGGGGGAGCTATGGGGGAGGGGAACAACTGTAATAATCTGAACAATAAAGATTTAATTTTAAAAAAAAGATTGTACTCACTTTGTTTCCTTTAATTCTCATAACAACACTATGAGGTAATTGTGTGTTTATTGCAAAGAAACAGCTCAGGTTACTTCTGGATACAGAATCAAATGAAGAATTATAGAAAACTCTCTCTGCTTTAACATAATCACATTTTCTGAAGTGCAAGAATGTTGCACTTTTAGTCTGTAGTTACTGGTTCAATCAGTTGTGACCAGGGTCACATGACATAATGCATGGCAACTTGGGAGCTGACTCTTTCCTAAAAAGAAATTATAGGCATAGATTCCCTTCCAAGATTAAGGTATTGGCATCTCCATGTTTTTAGAGGAGAAGACTGAGCTCAGGCAAGTTAAGTATTTCATTCAAAGTCACACACTAAGCGGTGGCTCTAATACTGGAACCTCATCTGTCTGACTCCAAATCAAACATCCTTCTATAACATCTCCCTCAATTCTATCTTGTTGTATACTTCCCCCAAAGTGCATGTTTTCTGAGATTTGAAATTAGCCTTCTTCACAGTCAATTTTGTCTAAGGCCTAAACCTCTTGGAGTAATTTTTATGAAAATCATGGGATTGTGCTGTGGACTTGGGTTTGGCCTTTGGGGCAAAGGTAGGTGAGAGGAAGTAAGCAGAACTGGGTCTCAGTGCTTTTAAAGCTCTTGCATATACTTAGGTTCATTATGAAAAGCTCTTGCTTCTGACATTTTTATCTAAGAAATTGCTGTACCAGTCTTCTAAGAAACTCTCAGCATTCTGCAAAGACAGTAATTCTCAAATTTCTCTGAATCACCTGGAGTGCTTGTTTAAACAAATAATGGGGCCTATCCCCAGAGTTTTGGATTCAGTAGGTTGGAGTGCGGCCTGATAATTCACATTTCTAAAATTCTCAGGGGATGCTGACACCGCTATTCCAGAGACCACATTTTGAGAACCACTGCACTAAGAGAAGCCTTATGGGGTTAGATACTAGAGCACAGTGCATGTCGTGTTTCCCCTAACTACTCTGAGGGTTCCTTCCTGGTCACAAGACCTGCTCACCTGGGAAAGGTTTAGGCAGGGTTTGTAGGAACTTAGAGAGTGGGCTCAGTAATTTCAGTTCCTGAACGAGAGAAAATAGAAGCTATCAGACATGAGTTTTTCTCATCTCCCCATGTCTGTACACATACACTTTACTTTCTTTTCTGTTAAAATCTGTAAAGTATCCCTGCTCCTATAAAAGGCCAGTCCTTATCTATTTATTCTGAGCCCTATACCACCTCCTCTTCTAAAGAATTTTGTTCCTGCTACCCTAGCTGGGTAGCTTAGTTGGTTAGAGCATCATCTCAATATGCCAGGCTTGCAGGTTCAGTCCCCAGTCAGGGAACATATAAGAATTAAGAAACAAACAAATATTAACCAAATAATTTATAAATAAGTGAAACAGCAAATTAATGTTTCTCTCTCTCTCCCTCTCTCCCTTCCTCTCTAAAATTAATCAATAAAAGCCTGGCCAGCGTGCTCAGTGGTTAGCATCGACCTATGAACCAGGAAGGAGGTCATGGTTCGATTCCCAGTCAGGACACATGCCCAGGTTGCAAGCTCAATCTCCAGTGTGGGGTGTGCAGGAAGCAGCCTATCAATGATTCTTTCTCATCATTGATGTTTTTTACAGAGAGGAAGGGAGAGAGATAGAGAGTTAGAAACATCGATGAGAGAGAGACATCGATCAGCTGCCTCCTGCACATCTCCTACTGGGGATGTGCCCACAACCCAGGTACATGCCCTCGACCGGAATCGAACCTGGGACCTTTCAGTCCGCAGGCTGACGCTCTATCCACAGAGCCAAACTGGTTTCGGCTAGTTGCCAAATTTAATGGCCTCTTTTTGGTTCTCATTATTCTTATGAAGATTAAATGGGAAAATCTTTTACTTCACTATAAATAGAAAGCACTTTTTAAAATGTAAAATAAATGCATCAGACTGTCAAACCTCAGAGGGAAGTTTCCAGGAGAGGGTGGGGGTAAGGGGGAGAGATCAACCAAAGGATTTATATACAAGCATATAGGCCTAACCAATGGACACAGACAACAGGGGGATGAGGGCATGAATGGGGGGATGGGGGATAATGTGGGAATAAGTACACATATGTAATAACTTAATCAATAAAAAATATATAAAAAAACAAAAAATAAAATAAATGCTTGTTACTAATATTGGCATTCTGCCACACTAGACATTGTTAATTGATTCATTTGTCGCCAGTTTTTCCTGGTTCTTCCATCTCTCTCTTCTTTCTTTTCTTTTGTGCTTATTCCTCCTTTTCTGCTCACAACTTAAAGGTTGATGTTTTCTCAAAATTTTGTTCTTAGCATTCTTCTCCTTTTATCCTAAATGATGAGGCTTTCTTATCTTTTTTGTTTGTTGGTAGAAGGGAACCTATTTCTCCCTGCATTAATTTTAGTAGAACCAGCAAACGGTGTAATATAGACACACCATAAGGGAAGAACTAGTTTTCAGTCCACAGGCAGACTCTCTATCCCCTGAGCCAAACCAGCTAGGGTGAGTCTCTGACATTTTCATTATGATGTGTCTTGGTTTGGGCCTCTTTGGGTTCGTCTTGTTTGGGACTCTCTGCACTTCCTGGACTTGTATGTCTATTTCCTTCACCAGGTTAGGTAAGTTTTCTGTCATTTTTTTACATAGGTTTTCAATTCTTAGCTCTCTGTCCTTGCTTTCCAGCACCTCTGTGTTATAAATGTTGGATGTTGATACATTTAAGGTTGTCCAAAGGCTCCCTTAAACTTTCATTTTTTAAAATTCTTTTTTCTTTTTGCTATTCTGATTAGATGTTTACTGATACCGTGTCTTCCAAATTGCTGATTTGATACATTGCTTCTTCTAATCTGCTATTGATTCCA
>NW_006294764.1:817418-821109 GCF_000327345.1 Myotis davidii
CCATTTTTTTTTTATTTTTTAGAGAGAGAGTGGAAGGGAGGGGGAGAAAGAGAAACATCAATGTGAGAGAGACACAATGATTTGGTTTTCTCCGAGCCTGCAACTGGGATATATGTCCCTGACCAGAATCGAACCCGAGACCCTTCAGTCCCAGGCAGACACTGTATCCACTGAGCCAAACTGGCTAGGGTTGACTGGTTCTTTTTTTATGTTTTCTGTCTCCATTTTATGTTCCTTATCTCTTTGTTGAAGTTCTTACTAAGTCCCTCTAATCTTTACCTAAGTTCATTGAGCATCCTTATAGCCAGTGTTTTAAACTCTGTATCTTGTCTCCATTTTCTTTAGTTCTTTTTCTAGAGTTTTGTTCTGTTCCTTCATTTGGGGCATGTTTCTTTGTCTCCTGATTTTGACTGCCTCCCTGTGTTTATTTCTGTTTATTAGGTAAAGCTGCTGTATCTCCCGGTTTGGTAGAGTGGCCTTATGTAGTAGGTGTCCTGTAGGACCTAGTGGCACAGCCTCCCCAATCACTGGATCTGGGTGCTCCATGTGTGCCACCACACCCTCTGTGGGCTGTGTGCTTCCTCCTCCTGTTGTAGTTGAGCCTTGATTGCTGTTAGCATGTCAGTAGGAGGGATTTACCCCCATGTTAATAGGCTGTGGGGACTAGCTGCCACCACAATGGAGAAGGTACTGTGCAGGGGCCAACCCCACAGAGCAGAACTTACTTCAGACCTCTGGTGCCCAATGAGTCTGCCCCTTAACTGTGTCTCTGGTGGTGGTGGTTGTGTGGTGCTACAGTGAGGTCTAAAGCTAGCCTCTAGGTGTGCTGGCTCTGGAGCCTTCGGAAGGTGCTGGCCAAGATCCGCTGCTGGCCAACATCAGCTGCCATCCTGCCCAGAGCCAACCAGCACAAACTACAAAGTGATCTCAGATGGCTGCTACTTGAACTGGGATTAGAGGTGCCTAGGATAGGCTAAGCTGCATACCAAAGCCAGCTATTACTTGTGCTAGGCCTGGGGCCACTCAGCAAGAGGCATGGGGCACACTAAGCCAGGTATTGCTTGTCTGGGGTTTGTGAACCTTTGAGAGATTTTTAGGAAAGTACTCTGCATGAGCTAAAATAGTCTGTTTGCAGGGAAAGCCCCTGGGAATGGCCTGGGTGGGCCTTCAAGTTGGTTGTGGCAGGGTCTCAAGGAATCACCAGGGTAGGGCAAAGAGTGTTAGTGGAGACTCCAATATGGCACCTGCCAGTTTATGAGGTGAGGACTCAGCAAAGGAACAATGGCCTCTGCTAGCACTACTCTCTGGGAGAAAGCTGGCCTTTCAGCCCTCGCTCTGAGCTAGACAATTCAGTTCTTCCACGTATGTGCCTGGAACCTTTCAAGCTGCTGCCTCAGCACTGCCGCTCAGAGGAAGTGAATCTGAGTAAGTCTGTACATGGGGCCTTTAAGAGGAACATCTGGGACTTCAGCCGCCCTGACTCTCAATCAACCACAATCCTTGCTGGTCTTCACAGCCAGAAGTTTTGGATGCTTCTCTTCCTGGCACTGGAACCCTGAGCTGGAGGTCCTGGTATGGGGCTGACACCCCTTGTTCCTCCTGGGGGACCTCTGCAGCTGAGGTCCCTCCCAATTTTTAACCACAGGTGGGTGTGGGACCAGCCCATTCTGTGTCTCTACCCTTCCTACCTGTTTCAATGTGGCTGCTTCTTTATATCCTTAGTTGTAGGACTTATGTTCAGCTCAATTTCAGTGGTTCTTGATGATGGTTTTTCTGTAATTTAGTTTTATTTTTTATTTTTTTAATATATTTTTATTGATTTTTTACAGAGAGGAAGGGAGAGGGATAGAAAGTTAGAAACATCGTTTAGTTTTAATTTTGATGTGGTTGCGGGAGGATATGATGCCATATTTACCTATGCTGCCATCTTTTTTTTAAAAAATATATTTTATTGATTTTTTACAGAGAGGAAGGGAGAGAGATAGAGAGTCAGAAACATAGATGAGAGAGAAACATCGATCAGCCGCCTCCTGCACATCTCCCACTGGGGATGTGCCCGCAACCCAGGTACATGACTTTGACCAGAATCGAACCTGGGACCTTTCAGTCCGCAAGCCGACGCTCTATCCACTGAGCCAAACCGGTATCAGCCCCTGAACATATCTTTATCTTGACACTTACTATATTCAAATGGCAGTCTATTTATTTATCTATCTCCACCACTAGACAGCTACTCAAAGGTAGGAACACTATCTTATTCTCCAGTACAGAGCCTTGAACATGGAAAGCTCTCAGTAAATGTTTGTTGGACTATAGGTTCAAGCTAAGAATTCAAGCCCAAATCTGTCTTGTTCATTATCATAGGCACATATCCCGATATCAAGATAGTCACTCTGCTTTAAGGAAGCTTTGGGAAGGAAAAATAAGCCAGTTCTGAAAACGTTAGCAGATTTCATTTTTTTATATTGAGAAACACTGATGTTTTGGAAACTTCAAAATGGAAGAAAAGAATAAGCTGAACAAGAGTAAGGTTTACACATACATCGAAGAACAGATATGAAGAATGTGGGTTGTTTTCTTCTCCAGGGGCCTTGTGGGTGTGCATCATTTTAAATCCACATTGTAAACTGGAGGAAAAATCCTCTTGGCTACAGCAACTGCAGAAGTGGAGCGACTTGGATGTCTGTCCCCTGGAAGATGGGAACTATGGGCATGAGCTGCCCAATATCACCAACGCACTTCCCCAGAATGCCAGTCACAACCCAGGTGAGCAGATATCTTTTTAGGTCTTTGTGCCTGTAACTCCAAAAGGTTGAGTGGAAAACCATAGAACAAAGGTAGCTGGAAAAACTATTGGCTATCAGAATTGTCATCCTAAATAAGAAAAACTAGTCCTTTTGTTTTGAAATGCAAAACTTTTAGTAAAGGTCAGCTTTTGACACTGGGGATGCTGTCTTCTTCCACATCTACAGTGTGCTTATAGCACCCAGCATAAATTCCTAGAGCCCTCTGCATGAATCTTCTTTACCCTTCAAATTCTTCATGACTAATGGCTCTTGCCTCAGTTGGGACTGATTTTAATTCAAAAGATCTACCTCAATGGAAGGATGGAATACCCGCAGAAAACAGCTTTAAAAAAAATGTTATGACAGCCCTAGCTGGTTTGGCTCAGTGGATAGAGCATTGGCCTGTGGACTGAAGAGTCCCAGGTTCGAGTCTAGTCAAGGGCAAATGCTCAGTTGCAGGCTTGATCCCCAGTACGGGGCATGCAGGAGACAGCCAGTCAGTGATTCTGGCTCATGATTGATGTTTCTCTCTCTCTCTCTTCCTCTCCCTTTCTCTCTAAAATCAATTTTTAAAAAATTTTTTAAGTGTCATGACAATTGCCTTTCTTACTTTCCTCTGTTTTCCTCAAATGTCTATACAGCAGATAGCTAGAAGGGTCATACTCCCAAGTTACTGTTAGGATGCTTGCTCATTTTAAGACAAATCCAGTACAGCAAGCATGTCAAACTCAGGGCGGGCCACATGCCTCATTTATTTAAACAAGGCATGTGGCCAGAAAAAGAAAGAAACTGGATTGTGATTGTGATTGCGGTACCAAACTGACTTATATCAATGACTTATTTAAATGTATTCCAGGAATGGAACCAGCAGCCTTTAGGTGCATGGGACGACACTCAACCACACC
>NW_006294764.1:821395-826890 GCF_000327345.1 Myotis davidii
CAGCCCTGAGTTTGACATGCTTGCAGTACAATGATACTGTACTCTCTGCATTTTGAGCCCAATAGCCTACTGATATCACTGGGCATCAGCATTTGCATGAGTTTTAGTTTATCTGACTCTGGCTATTTAATGGTGGGAACTGATTGCTCTTTTGCCCATTGAGAACCTTTATTAGTGGGAGATTTTGATAAGACATTAATTTTATATGTGGTCCCCTTTATTTTATTTTAATTTTTTAAAATATATATTTATTGATTTCAGAGGAAGGGAGAGGGAGAGAGAGATAGAAACATCAATGATGAGAGAGAATCATTGATTGGCTGCCTCTTGCACACCCTCTACTGGGGATCAAACCTACAACCCGGGCATGTGCCCTTGGCTGGAATCGAACCTGGGACCCTTCAATCCGCAAGCCAACACTCTGTCTACTGAGCCAAACCAGGTAGGGCGGTCCCCTTTATTTTAGATGATAAATCTACTGACATTTTTTAATCTCAAAGAGAAAATTACTTAAATTATTGTTCTTGCTTGGTGTTCATCAACTGTACCATATTGACTCTCAGTGTATCTAAGGCAGCTAAAGTAACGAGAGGTGAGAAGGCTGCAGGTTTGCCACTTCTTTGTGCTGCCTTTACTGGTACCATCCAACCGCCACAACGCAGGAAGCCATCTTCTCAGTATGAGCTTTGGGTTGGCATAGAGAGAGTGAAGTGCATACAAACAGATGTCTCCAGTCTGGCATTTTCTTCCTTGTCATAGTATATTGGTGTTATTTACTGTTACTGGTTCTCATCTGAGTATGTTGCTTCCTCTGCAGTCTTTTCATGTTGAGGCTGATTTATCTCTCACTTCTCTTTGCCATTGGACCTGATGGAACAATAGGCATCCTGCTTATCCCTCATTGCCATCTCCCCAACGTCCTTCACTCCTTCCTAAAATAACCCCCATCTTTAAAGTTTATGCCATCAAATATACTGTCTTCTACCCTTCTGGTTTAGGTTATTTGTAGACCTCTGGGTCAAGTTCCCCCTCATTCCCTGAAGATTTTTGGCTATTGGCTTACAACACTACTCTCTGTCACTACTTCTATCATAATTCTTAATGATTTTAGTAGCTACATAGATGATCCTTCCAATATTCTAGCTTCTCAGCTCCTTGATCTCCCCTCTTTTAATAGTCTCATCTTCCAAAATAACTTAGCCATGGAATCCCAAGATCCTCTCCTAAACCTTGTCATTACCAAAAACTTTCTTCATAATCTCAATTTAGAGCAGCTCTAATTACCACCAGCAGCTTTTACTACCTTATTTTCTTTAGTATCCCAATTCCAGTAGTTTTTGACCCACTAGGAATTTTTATCCTACTATTTTTTTCATTCTCTTGATAGCTTCATTTTCCTCCTTATCCACGTTAGATTCTTGGTGCATCATTATAATCATTCCCTTGCATACATACTCAACCCTTCCTCCCTCCTTTCCCTTTGTTACACTCACATAACAGATCCCTAATGTTAGTAGTTTAGTCTAACTCTCTAATTACTCGGTGCTCACAACTGCAAAGCTGAACATGGTAGAGAGAAATACACCCATGGTAACTGGTCTTAATTTTTAAGTTTATGACCACTCATCTCAAGTAGATCCGTAGTGTGTAGACTAGACATCTACTGCATTTCCCTAGTTTATGCCCTAGTTCACTCTTCTAAATTACTATTTTCCACCATCTTTTCACTAAAACTTTTTATATTCCTCTCTTTCCTCATGTTAGCTGAAGCCTTGCTTCCTATTCACTGAGAATATAGAAGCAATCAGAAGAGAATTTCCAAATTTACATTACTACATCTGCCTCAGTCTATGTCCATCTACCGTGGTTCTTCCACTGTTTTTGTTTGTTCTTTTATGTAAGTCCAAGCTTTCCACTTATTCTAGAGATCCTATTTCTTCTCTTTTATCCAGGACATCATTCTGGAATTCTTTCCTTGCTCCCCTGCATCACAAATTTTTGTGGATTATTCCTGAGAGTATACAAGCACATTGTTTTTATCTGTCATCTCAAAACAAAAATACTTGTGGCCCCACATGCCTCTCTCGTACCTCCCTCTTTTTCTGAGGTAGTAAAAATAAGTGGTAGATATAAGAAAAATAATTCAAAAAATAATATATATTTACCATCTCCATCTCTTCTGCTCTTATTCTCCCTTAAACTCACTCTATTTGGGCTATCATCTCTCTCTCCTTGAAACATCTTTTTCATCTTATTTCCAAAACACTACAAATTTAATTTAAAACATAAAAATTTAAAAAAAACAATGCCACCCCAATAAATTTATTTTTTTTAAAAAGAGCAAAACACTGCTATTCTCTTGGTTCTCATCTTACTTCATTGGCCCTTTCTCCTAAGTCTTTTTTACCGTCTCCTCCCCACTTTTCAACCTAAAATGCTAGAGTGCCCAGGGATCAGTCATTAAACCACTTATCTTTTTTTAAAAAATGCATTTATTGATTTTTTACAGAGAGGAAGGGAGAGGGATAGAGAGTTAGAAACATCGACGAGAGAGAAACATCGATCAGCTGCCTCCTGTACACTCCCTACTGGGAATGTGCCCGCAACCAAGGTACATGCCCTTGACTGGAATTGAACCTGGGACCCTTGAGTCCGCAGGCTGATGCTCTATCCACTGAGCCAAACCGGTTAGGGCCCACTTATCTTTCTATACTTATTTCATTACATTGTTTTAATAATCATCTATATACTAACAACTTCCAAATTTATGCCTCCTGCTTAGAGATTTTCTCTCAGCTCCAGGCTTGTATGTTCAATGACCTTTCAGTATCTCCACTTAGATATTAATGGACATCTCAGTAGGATTTCTTACCCCTCAAACCCCATCCAAACCTGCTCTTCCTGCTGTCTTCCCTGTCTCTATATATGTCAAGTCTGTCTTAAAAACCTTGGAGTCATTCTTGATTTTTCCCTTTTTCTCTTACCCCAGATGTAATCCATAAGCAAATGCGATTGCCTTTACTTTCAGAATATATACAAAATCCATATACTCTAATTACTCCCACTGCTTATTACTCTGGCCAAGTTATCATCTTTCACAAATTATTGCAGTGGCCTCCTAACTGCTCCTCCTGCTTCTACCCTCTACCTTATAATCTGTTCTCAATATTGCTTCCAGTTAGCCTTTTAAAATGCAAGTCAAGCCCTAGCCGGTTTGGCTTAGTGGATAGAGTGTTGTCCTGTGGACTGAAGGGTCGCAGGGTCAATTCCAGTCAAGGGAACGTAGTTGCAGGCTCAATCCCTGGCCCTGGTCAGGGCGCATGCAGGAGACAACCAATCGATGTGTGTCTCTCATCTTTTATGTTTCTCTCTCTCTCTCTCTGAAATCAATAAAAAATATATTTCCCCAAAAATTAAAATACAAATCACATCATATACCTTCAACAGCTCAAAGTCCTCCAGTAGCTTCTCATCTTACTCAGAAAGCCAAAGTCATTTTCACTCATGGCTTGCAAGGCCCTCATTATCTAGCTCTCTGGTATCTCTCTGACCTCATCTCCTATGATTTCCCTGCTTGCTCATTCCATTCCAAGTACACTGGCCTCTTTGTTGCCCTTAAAAACTCCAGATATTTTCCCACCTCAGGATCTCAGCACTTGCTTTTCCTTTTGCCTGGAATGCTCTTCCCTTAGTTATGTCTTGCCTTCAGTTCCTTCAGGTCTCTGTTCAAATCTTACCTTATTCTATATAAAACAATTACCCTCACCTAGCCCTAACCGGTTTGGCTCAGTGAATAGAGCATCAGCCTGCGGACTGAAAGGTCCCAGGTTCGATTCCGGCCAAGGGCATGTACCTTGGTTGCGGGCACATCCCCAGTAGGAGGTGTGCAGGAGGCAGCTGATTGATGTTTCCCTCTCGTCGATATTTCTAACTCTCTATCCCTCTCCTTTCCTCTCTGTGAAAAATTAATAAAATATATTAAGAAAAAAAAATTACCCTCACCTAACACCAGTTTGCCTTCTCCCTAACTCTACTCTCATCTTTTCTATAGCATTTATAACCATCTGATATATATTTGTTTAACTATCTCTCCCCATTTGAATGTAAAGGTTGCTGAAGGCAGGGACTTTGTATATTTTTAGCACCTGGAACTGTATCTTCCATGTAGTAAGGACTCATTATTTACTAACTTAATGAATTACAGAACATTTTGGGAGCCTAATCCCCACTGTGGGATAAGTAAACTCACAGTGGATTCTCACTTCAACAAGAGAGGGGCTTAGACTGCAGCCAATAGAAGGGTCATTGTACTTCTACTGAGGAATAACATGAAGGAGAAGCAGTTTCAGTAATTACTGTCAGTGTTATTCTCATTTAATTCTCTGAGTCCATACTCTGTGGAATATATTAAATTCTGAAGAGATGACCAGACTCCAGGGACTTTAGCTTAGTGGATGAGTATGTTCAGTCTGAATCTTTTGACTTTTATTCCCAATATTTTTGCACAGGCTCAGTAGATGCACACCTCATTTGGGCATTTCTGGAAACACCTGTGCAGTATTCAGTTCTTTATCCCAAAATAGTTTCAACCACCCTTAATTTGGCATAGAGTCCGTTAAATAACCTTTTACACCTTTTTATATTTTTTAAAATGTCATTCCCATGATTCCTCTATCTGCAGTTTATAACAGTATATTGTCCATTTGGTCTTCATACACACCACTCTTAAGAAGTGAGTGTAATTTGCCTGCTGTTTTGGTTTCCTTGCAGCTTTTTTCTGGAAGGGAGATGGCATGGTAAGACTCTAATGAGAAAATAAGACTGTTGTCAGTATCAGTTTTTCTTATTGGAGAAAAAGGCTGTAAGCCTGCAATTATCTGTGTGATAAAGATACCAGAATACACAGGGCTTTAGCTCTTTCTTTCAGCATTTAATATGAATTTCATGGAAGTCCTCAGTCCGATAAGGGTCATGCTGTAAATGAAACAGGATATAGATTGACCAGAAAGATTACCTCCCTACTTCTCTCTTCCTCTGACTTCTCTAGAAGCAGTTTGTATCCTCATAATTGAGCAGCTGCACACCATTGTTCCTTCTCTCTTTCATGTAGCTCTGGGTCCTAGGAGAAATTAGTTTTCTGTAAGAAGTAGAAAGGCAGCCATAGATCTCTGTAGAAAATATCTTTCCATAGAGGACACAGACACACTAAAAGCTATCCAATAAACAGGTAACACAACAAACACCCAGACAGATGGCAGAGTGGCTGCTCTCACTAACCACATGCCTACCCTCCCACCCTGAAGAACACAAGAGTTAGAGCTTCAGATAATCCATCATTAAACTGCTGCATGCATTTCTTTCTTTCCCCAGACTCCTTATCCAGACCAAGACGAACAGTGTTTACTAGAGCCATCGAGGGCCGTGAATTGCATTGGCAAGACAGCCACCTACAGCGAATAATTAGCAGCGATATATATATAGCTCCTGCCTGTCAG
>NW_006294764.1:826921-828707 GCF_000327345.1 Myotis davidii
CCCTTTTCTTCCCAAGGCCAGCCACTGTGGCTTGGTAAGTGTATCTCTCTTCTACTCTTAAGACTTTTGGAGCCCAATCTCACCTCTTGGCCTGAATGACCATCTGCCTCGGTACCAGCAACACAACTATAATTGGGACGATTTTCATGCATATCTTTTGGGGCCTTGATTCAGGCCTCAATATTTATGTGAATGCTAAGCATTTGGCATATGTACTCAGCTGAGGCACAATAACCTCACATAGAGGAATTTATATTCTGTAATTTAAATTTTGGTAGGGGAAAGGAGTTAATAAATCTCAGAGTACTACCAAAACCATTAGACATCAGTTCATTGCTCCCTTAGTCAACAGTTACTGAGCAAGATTATAATCTATTCTGAAATTATGTTTTGCTAAAAACGCACTACATTTGAAACTTAAATTACACTGTGCTAGTAGCTAGGACACAATCTGCATTTGTCACCAAGCTTTTTCCTTCCCACCTTTCCTTCATCGTAACAGAATAAAGCTGTTCCTTTGTCAGTTTAAATCATCTTCTGGCCTTCTGTCATTCTATTCTTGACTTTATTAAAGGATGCCTATTACAAAAGAGAAATTATTTTAAAATAGATTCATTTTCTGAGTCTTACACTAATGATTTACATTTTTATTATCTGTTCCATTTCCCTACCTCTATCCCTCAGCCCATTATCTTTGTCTTTCTCAAGATCTTGCTGAATCTGGATATGTCCCTGTCTTTCACTCTAAAGCCTTGGCCAAACTCACTGTGGGTCACTAGCTGAAGTTCCCTCTGATTATCTTCCCTCTTCTCTGATTCAACACTTCTACATAAATCTAACAAGTTTGTGAAAAAAAGAATTACCTCATTAATAAACAAAGATGCAAATCAAAACAACTTTGAATTACCATTTTTGGATTGTCAACTGGTCAAGGATTTTAAAAATAAAGATTATTGGTTTTTGGTTGAAAGAGGTTGCAGAGAGACCTACTCTCATATTACTGGTAGGAGTATAAATGTTACAGCCTTTCTGGGTATTTTAGCAATACTTATCAAAAACCTTTAAAACACATTCATACCCTTTGATCCAGGAATTCTGCATCTAGGAATTTATCCTGAGCTATAATTACCTAAAAATATGCCTAAAATTAGGGGGTCTGTTAGAGCATGGTTATAAATAATATACAGATGAGAAAATTGGAAACAATCTAATATCCAACAATAGGGCATTGATTGACTCAGTGAATAGTACATATTCAGTGGAGTGATACATAATCACTTTTAGTGTTATAGAAGTACATTTAATGACATGGAAAAATATTTACATTGTGTGAAGTGTAAAAACCCAGTTACAAAACAATAATTATATCACCCATTGTGATTAAAATTAAATAGAAAAACCTGGATATATGTATGAAAGTGGAAACAATGCTTATCTTTAGTGTTTAGTTTATATTTTGCTTATCTATGTTTTCTAATTTTCTGCAATTATTTTTATAAATTTTAATGTTTTCTTTAAAAGAAATCACAAAATAAGCCATAAATCTCATTATGATCACTTGCCCATTTACAAGCCTTTGGTAGTCCTCCATTATCCCTAAGGTAAATCCAAACTCCTTAGAATGGCATTAAGCTCTTTACCTTCCAGATTCTACCTTTCCAGGCTATCTCTAGCCACATAGCCTAACTCTACACAGAACTATTTGTCATGCTGTGAAGATGCTATATACAATACTTTTTATGCTTTTATTTATATGCCTTTGCTTATAAAGTTCCCTTTGCCAGGA
>NW_006294764.1:829000-834701 GCF_000327345.1 Myotis davidii
CAGGAATTCCTCCCTGTTTGTCTACCTATTTTAAATCTTTGTCCTACAAAATGCAGCTCAAGTATTATTTTCTATCTGTATATATTCCTATCATGTCTTTTCTTTTTAACTGTCTTATAATGATCTATTTATGTAACATTTTTTAGCTCTTTGAGGGAAGTGGCTATTTCTTATTCATCTTTGTACTTTCATTTGGCAAATAATAGGTTCTCAGGAAATGTAGGATTAATAAATGAATGAGGCCTCTCCCTTTAGTCAGTTAGTTGCTACCTCCACTGGATTCCCATAATACATATTCACAAAGAGGTATAATATTTTATTATCCTAGTTGTGTGTCCCTTTCTATACCATAGCCTGAGACTTCAGGGTAGCTCTTTAAAGGTAATGCCTGTGACTTATTCAACTTTATATCCTTAAAAGATAACACAGTTCCTAGTACATGGTAGATATCAGGTTGAATTTGAGGAACTGAACAGAACATGAACTCCTTTTCTCAAGCATGAATTTTCCTAATTTGAAAATTTAACACAACCAAAATATTTTCTTCTCATCTGGTAGAACATGTGCCTACAGCCTGTGCTCGGGTAGATGCCCTGCACTCCCATGGTTATCCAAAAGAGGCCCTCAGACTCACGGTGGCCATCATCAATACTTTGAGGTTGCAGCAGCAACGGCAGCTGGAAATCTACAAGCATCAAAAGAAAGGTACAGTGATTAGGAGCCATTCTAACCCTAACACTATTAGGAGCCATCCTAACTCCTTAGGCTAAGGCTGAAGAGGATCCTCAGTGGCTACAAGTTGTAGGTCTTACTGTTTATGACGTTTCATGGTTTGGCAGAGGCTAGGGGATTCCAGGTCATGCTATATGCTATGTGGAATGTCTCACTTTACTCTGAATCTTTGTAAAATGGGAATAATAATGCCAGCATGCCTCCCTCAGAAGGCAGTTGGAAGGCCCACTAAGATCTGATATAAGACCCTTTTAAAACTATAAAGCTGTATCTACATATGTGAGCTGCCAGCAGGGAGCCTAAATGCAGACCATAAGTCTTTGCAGCTGGCTGATAAGCTTGTGACCTGTCCTATCAACCTAAGGCAAGACAATGAGGGAAGCTTTCTCTGAGTCTCAGGGCCAAGCCCTGAAAGAAACTGACGAGGAGGCCCAGGCAGGGACAGGGAGCAGTGTGTCTATCATTCTCTAAAACTCTGCCCTGCTTCTTTCCAGAACTGTTGCAGAGAGGAACCACAGCCATCACAAACCTGGAAGGCTGGGTGGGCCACCCCCTGGATCCCATTGGCTGCCTATTTCTTACTTTAACTGAGGCCTGCCGCCTGAATGATGATAGCTATCTGGAAGTGTCAGGTATGGGGGTCAGCCTGAGGCAAGCTGAATTGTCCTGGGCAGCCTTCTTCATCCTGCCAGATGTGTTCTACTGTTCCTGCAGCCTTTTTTCTCTCTTATCCATCTTCCCTGAGAGGTTTCCTTAGGCTTCCTCTCTTTTCCACCTTCCTTTTGTACCCTGTGGACTAGCCCTGTCCTTCTCTCACATTTTACCTTGCCACTTTCCTTTGCTCCTCTCACTTCCCATGAATATCTAAAGAGTGTGATCCAAGGGAAATAAGAGGTAGAGAGATTTCAGGAGTCAAAGGCCAAGTCCTCAGAACAGTCTGGAAGTGGGAAAGAACTTCCATCAAGAATGTGTGTGTCCCTTGCAATTGTATAATATTCTTCTGTTTCCTTTGAACTTTCTTCCTAATGATGTTGGTTTTATACCAGTTTTACAAATAAAAAATAGAAGGGAAATTATTCAGTAGCCTCAAAGTAGCAAGGACTAGAGACAAAATTGATTCTTCTCTCGTTTATGCCATCACTATATTATATACATGCATCTATTATAGTATTTAACTCACTGCATTACAATTTGTTTACAAGTGAGAATCTCTTACTAGGCTGTCAGCTCCTTGAAAGCAGAAACTACGACTGGCTTATCTTTATGATCCCAGCACTTAGTGTAAGACCTCCCATTTAATAGTCGTTCATAAATACTTACCAGGTAAATGAAAGAGAAAAGGAAAGAAACCAAACTCTAAATTTTAAACTTTTCAAAGTTTCTGAAACTTTGAATCCAAAGGTGGAATATATGAAGTAATAATAACATAGAAGTTATAAGTGTTATAAAAGTAATAGTTTAGCTGGGTGGATTTGGATTTCTCTGGTTCAAGATACAAGGGGTGGCCCCAGTCTAAGCTAGGGCTGCCCTTATCTTCCTTCTCATCCCTTAAAAGGGAATCACCATCTTTGGTCTGTTTCATCTGCACAGTGACACTTGCATCTGCAAAGCCTGAGGTTGCACTTGGGGTTTATTCACCACTGACATACACTTAGATCCTCCTATACACCAGACCCTGGAAATACCTTGGGCAATGAGATAAAGTCGCTTTCCTTTAAGATACTCACACTCTAGTGAAAGTGATAGAAAAACAGGTAATTACGGTATTATAATTACTAGCAAAAGATTAGTATAAGATTTTTATATTTCCCCAACTGGCCCAGCCAGTCATATATTAGGAAGAAGCTAGGAATCTTTGTGGCTCTATGTAACTTTTTTTCGGTATATTTTTCCTACTGCCATGGGGTTCTGACTCAGCTCCCCTGTGACAGCTGCTGACCAAGCTGTATTCCAAAGTGGGAGGGAGAGAGGAGCAGATGAATCCACGGGGCCTGACCTAAGGAATCTGGTGACCTGTTGCCCTCAGATATGAATGAAAGCAGACCCCCTGTGTACCAGCATGTACCCATGGCAGCAGGCTGCCCAAACAGCAGTGAGTCTTACCTGTCATTGGCCTTGGAAGTTGCTCTGATGGGGCTGGGTCAACAGAGGGTGATGCCTGAAGGCCTCTACGCACAGGACAAGGTGTGCCGCAATGAAGAGCAGCTCCTGAGTCGACTCCAGGAGCTTCAGCTGGATGATGAACTGGTGCAAACCCTACAGAAACAGTGCCTCTTACTGCTAGAAGGTAAGGAGAAAAGAGGCTATTGTCTTTTATCTGTGACTCTGGGAGCTCCTCTGTTATAGAGCACAGGTACAGAAACATTTTTGGCATTAAAGTGTACTGAAGGTTCCCATGGCTAGCAAACATGTGTGGGATCTTAGGGTTCAAGTCTAGGCTGGCAAATAGAAGTACACAGGTAAGTAACTGGCTGGCTTATCTTCTTCCTGCAGGAGGCCCCTTCAGTGGTCTTGGAGAAGTCATTCACCGAGAGAGTGTTCCCATGCATACCTTTGCCAAGTATTTGTTCTCAGCTCTCCTGCCTCATGATCCAGACCTGTCCTATAAATTAGCCTTACGTGCCATGAGGTGGGTAAATGTTTCCCAGCCCAGTTGTCTCCACCAAAGTAGAAGTCTTTGGTGCTCTTTTTCTTTGTTTATCTGACTTTCATCACTTTCCTTTTGTATCTATTCTATTGAACCTACCACCAAGCCTGCCCTAAAATGGCTTAGATATTTTTATATGATCAAGAATTCCTATCTGGGATGTCTTACTAGTGACTCACTTGGTCCCTGGCTCTACTCTTGGTGGGTCATCTGAGGAAGCCCCTGAGTTTTTAATAGATCTGGAGCACCCATAACCTGAGTCTTCCAGTTCTGGGGCCATTTAAGCAGGCTGAGAAGGGGTTTGAGCCTTTCCATAGCTCAGCTGAGTCATGGTTCCCAGGAATAGGTCACCAGATGCACCTAGGGAGGTAGAAATGGTTTTCTAAAACTAAACTTGAGAACAATGAGCTGTGAGCATCTTGTTCCCAAACTAGAATAGGATCTTTGGTTCAGGCAGATGGACCTCAAGGATGCAGCAGACCATACAGAAGAATTTTAGTTAGACCGTAAGGTTGAGAGAGCTTCTCACCTCAACCAGAAAAGAACTGCTGAGGATTCCTTGGCATATATTTCTTATACTTTAAAAAATAATCTTATGGCCCTAGCTGGTTTGGCTCAGTGGATAGAGTGTCGGCCTATGGACCGAAATGTCCCAGGTTCAATTCCAGTCAAGGGCACATACCTCGTTTGCAGGCTCCTTACCGGCCCGGGCCCTGCAACCAAGGTACGTGCAGGAGGCAACCAATGAATGTGTTTCTCTCACATTGATATTTCTCTCTGTCTTTCCCTCTCTCTTCCACTCGCTCTAAAAATCAATGGAAAAATATCCTCGAATGAGGATTAAAAAAATATCTTATGGCTTTTGAACTGCCTTTCAGATCCATTTACAGTGACTATTCAGCTTGAGTTCTACAAGTGTCTAGGCATTCACCTCATATAGAGTACAGTACCCTAGATTTTTAAATCTTCAAAGTTCTCAGTTAACCCTTTGCTGCTCATTTACTTCACTACAAAGATAAGCATTTATAAGATGGCACAAAATGGCAAGGGCCTGGATGGTGGCTAATGACCCTTTCTGGTTCTTCTAGGTTACCTGTTCTAGAAAACTCAACTTCTACCGGGGACACGTCCCACTCTCAGCATATGGTGTCTATGGTGCCCAGCCGTTATCCTCGTTGGTTCACACTTGGACACTTGGAATCACAGCAGTGTGAACTGGCCTCCACCATGCTGACTGCTGCCAAAGGTAAGCGTAGATAGATCACAGGCTTCAGCACCCCCACTATGCCAGCCCAGTCATGCCCCTGTCAAGGGCTTGGGCTGCAGTCTACAGAAGAAGAGAAGCCATTCATCTTCCGTTGACCTCTTAGACCAGCAGTTCTCAACCTGTGGGTCGTGACCCCTTTGGCGGTCGAACGACCCTTTCACAGGGGTCGCCTAAGACCATCCTGCATATCAGATATTTACATTACGATTTATAACAGTAACAAAATTACAGTTATGAAGTAGCAACGAAAATAATTTTATGGTTGGGTCACAACATGAGGAACTGTATTTAAAGGGCCAGAAGGTTGAGAACCACTGTCTTAGACTGAGGGATTCTCATTTTGATTGTTGTCATGAGAGTGAGCACCTGGGTCCAGTCCAAAGTTTTTCCCTACTTACTATTTATAGAATCCTGGGAACATAGGATGAGATCATCTTTAAGGTAACTTCTAAATCTATCCATCCATGTGATAAAGGCACTTCACCTTTCCAAACCGCAGGTTCAAAACCTATAAAACGGGGATCATTGTCAATGACCTATCAGTCTCCTAGGACCATTGGAAGATTCAATGAAATGATGGCTAAGATGGAGCTGCAAATCTCTTTACAGATATGAGAGTTTGTGATTTTTCCAAGGTCCTGTTAAAAGATAGGCAGCCAAAGTGACTCTCGGGCTTTCAAGCTCACATACTTGTTAACTATGGAAGTTTCACCACAAAGAAAAATGAATATCAGCCCCTGGGCCCTGCCTGTATTTCAGTGGTTGACATTGACCAATGAACCAGGAGGTCACAGTTCAATTCCCAGTCAGGGCGCATGCCTGGGTTGTGGGCTCAATTCCCAGGGTGGGGCATGCAGGACACAGCCATTCAATGATTCTCTCTCATCATTGTTTGTTGCTCTCTCTCTCTCTCCCTCTCCCTTCCTCTGAAATCAATTAAAAATAAAAAGTATTCAAGCTTCATAAAATATGTAAATTCTTTACATTATTTCATGATTTTTTAAAGAAGCAATCTTTTCAAAGCAATGCATGCATACATTTTTTAAAAATTAAAG
>NW_006294764.1:835321-837344 GCF_000327345.1 Myotis davidii
TCCATCACTGGAGCAAGCAAGCCTCCTGTTCGCTTCAGCTGCCTGGCTGCCAGCCGCCATCTTGGTTGGCAGTTAATTTGCATATCGCCCCTGATTAGCCAATGGGAAGCGTATTGGAGGTATGGTTAATTACCATGTTTGTCTATTATTAGATAGGATATATGTGTGTATGTATATAAAATGAAACTAAGCCTTTGGGAAGCTATAATAAAATACTAGCTACCATGGACTCTAAGTATTTTTCTGATACGAGGTAATACATGGAGTTTCCAAAGCACTTTTTATTAAAAATAACTTTACGTTGTATCTTCTTATTGTCCCCCCAAAATCAATCCTCATTTTAGAAAAGGTAAAAGATACAGATAGAAGTGACTAGGAATCGAACCCACAACCTTTTGATACATAGGGTGACACTCCAACCAACTGAGCCACCCACCCAGGGCTTAAAGATGATTGTTGAAAGTATTATAGATGTCCCCTTTTTCTTCCACCCTACCCCTGCCTCCCCTCAGACCCTCACCACACTATTGTCTGTGTCTAAGGGCTATGCATATATGCATATAAATTCTGTGGTCAATCCCTCCCATCCTCCAGCCTTCCCTCTGAGATTTGTCAATCTGTCAGAAAGAGTCTTTTTTTAAAAATATATTTTATTGATTTTTTACAGAGAGGAAGGAAGAGGGATAGAGAGTTAGAAACATCGATGAGAGAGAAACATCCATCAGCTGCCTCCTGAACGCCCCCCACTGGGGATGTGCCTGCAACCAAGGTACATGCCCTTGACCGGAATCGAACCTGGGACCCTTCAGTCCGCAGGCTGACGCTCTATCCACTGAGCCAAACCAGTCAGGGCAGAAAGAGTCTTTATTATGGAAAAACAACGTTATGGAGGGAAGTTAGACCCTGATTTCTTTCTAATAAAATAACAAAGCAGAATCTACACTAATAAAAGACAAACATGCAAATTGACCATACCTTTGCTATGCCTTAAGCCACGCCCACCAACTGATCAGAGTGACTGTATGCAAATTAACCCAACCAAGATGGCGGCTGGAAGCCACAGAGCTGGCGCAAGCAGGAGGCTTGGTTGCCCCAGTGATGGAGGAAGCCAAGCTTCCCACGGCTGGCTGCTGGCTCCTCTCAAGGCAACAAAGTTTCAATTATAGAAGGTAAATAAATCCCAGATACCTGCTTCCCATCAACCATGGCCACAGAGCTGGAGTGAATAAAAAACAAAAGGAAAGGCTGGGACATCCGTGTACCAGGCCTCTATCCTATCTAATAATAGACAAAGATGGTAATTGACCGTACCTTCACTACGCCTCCCATTGGCTAATCAGCACGAAATGCAAATTAGCCACCAACAAAGATGGCGGCTAATTTGCATACTGCAGGCAGGGCAGGACAGTACGAGCTGCCATCCGGGCCCTGTGTGTAGCCCTGGGCAGCAGGGCCCCCATGTGCTGCCTAAGCCCGCTCGGCCTAAGCCCCGCCCCCATCCGGGACCCCCGTGTGCTGCCTAAGCCCCATGCCACCTAAGCCCTGCCCCCAGCCGGTACCCCATGATGATTAGAGAGCAGGAAAGTGCCACCCACAGGCAGCTCCCAGAAGGGCCTGACCCCAGGTGCCCTGGCAATCCAGCAATTGATGAGCAGGAAAGTGCAGCCTGTAGGCCGCACCCAGCAAGGCCTGCTCCTGGGTCGCCATGGCAATCCCAGAGCAGGAAAGGGCAGCCTGCAGACAGCACCTCACCCTGGCCACAGCTCAGGGGAGAGTACAACATGCAGTGGAGGCCAGGAGCCTGAGAGATCAACAGACAGGGACACCTGCTCCAAGCCTCCACGGTGTTTCTGGGGGCAGGCCCCCAGCAGACACACACACACATACACACACACAGACAGCGCCTACTCTGAGCCTCCAATGTGGCTGGGAGCAAACCACCAGTGGGGACACACACACGGCAACTGCTCGGAGCCTATGTGGCACGGCTGGAGGCTGGCCCCAGCAGACACACACACACACA
>NW_006294764.1:837468-845256 GCF_000327345.1 Myotis davidii
CTTGGGTCTGCTCCCTGCTGGTAAGTGGACTCCCCCGAGGGCTGCCGGGCTGCCAGAGGGATGCCTGACTGCCAGCTTGGGCCCGATCCCCCAGGGAGCTGGCCTAAACCAGCAGGTGGACATCCCCCAAGGGGTCCCAGACTGCGAGAGGGCACAGGCCGGGCTGAGGGACCCCCCAGAGTGCACAAATTTTTGTGCACTGGGCCTCTAGTGTTTAAATAATTTACAAAGGGCAGAAATTGCTGAGCAGTGCTACTCCTCTCTGCCAGCTACTCTTCCCTGCCACCCACAGTACCTGGTGCTGAGAACATCAATAGGCACCTGTGGGCCCCAGGTCTCAGAGCCTGGATATCTCTCCCATTCCTTCTTTTGGAGCTGTGCACCCAGGAGCCGGGCCTGTAAGGAGTCATCCCCTGGGCTGTGGCAGGTTGTCTTTGCTGGGCTCAGGAGAACAGAGGCCCCTGACCAGCCTCCACCTGGGCCTCTGTTAGTCAGGTCCTTGTTAGCAGTGGCCCGTGGGCACTGCCAATTCCTGGGGACTTCCTCTGGAACTCGAGGGGAGGCAGGGATCCCACATGTGGGGGCTTGGGGGTCAGGTATGGCTCACTTCCTGCAAGACAGAGCTCTCTTCTTGCCCCTCACTGTGCTGCACACAGAGGGAGTGAGGACACCAAGCTTTCCCCCAGGACGAGGAGCTGGAAGGTGGTGAGTCAGTGAGGTCAGCAGATCCGGTCCGAGCTGATAGGAAGACCTCACTCTTCCCACTCTGCTGGACATCAGCTCTGTGGGTTCCTCCAGGAGACTCAGTTCTTTAATGTGCCTCCAAATACGCACACGTGCTCATGTAGGAGGAGGAGAGGAGGAGGAAGAGGATGCTGGGGAAGATGCTTGGAAGGAAAGATGCTCAGGAGGAGGGTGTTACCTGAAGGGCACTGTCCTCAGTCTCGAAGGAGAAACAGTCATATCACTGCTCTCTTCAGCTGTAATGTCCTCCTCCAGCTCCTGGGACATTTCTGGAGGCGCTGGATTCCTGCCCCCACGGGCTCTTGTTCACTGGGAGAGCAGAAGGGCTCTGTAAAAGAGGAGTGGGTCCAGAAGGTGGCCTCCCTCCTGGACCTCCACAGTGGGTGGGGCTGCAGTGCGGCTCCCGCTCCCAGGGGCCCAGAGTTGAGTGGGAAGGGCCCGTTCCAGAAAACCGGGTGCTCCTCTGGCTCAGGCTGTGAGCTGGGGGGCGCTACTGCCCTGTGTCTCTCTTCCCACTCCTGGCTTTGGGGTTTCCACCAGCCACTTGGTGCCACTTTGTCAGGACTCCTGGCTTCTCTGGAACATGGCACCCAGGGCACTCTTAGCTGAGTGAGCTGCAGCCTGGAGGCCCTGCTTCTCTGCCTGGGTTTTCCAGGTGTTTCCAGGAGCGGCCCACCCTAGGTTGAAGCTGACTGCTCTCGGGGCAGCCTCCTTTGGAACTGTCTGCAGAGGGAGTTCAGGGCTCCACCGGAGGCCTCCAGATGGCCAGCTACAGGTGCAGCACATGGTTCTCCTCCAGCTTCTCCTGGTACCTGGAGAGATCTCCTGTGCATAGAGGTGCTCACGCCGAGCCACCTAGAAGCAGTGTGCCTGGCCAAAAGTCTGTTTTGTTCACTAGGACCCCAAAGCTCCCACATCTGCCATATCTTAAAGATACTTTTTAATGAAAACCTTAGTCCCAAACATGTATAGAGTGCTGCTGAAACAGCTCTGTTCTGGCCTGCATTCTTTTATTTTAAAAATTAGCAATGATTGATGCACAAACAAGATTTTAAGGACTCTAAGCACAGGTTGAAAGTTAGAAAAAGTCAACATTGAAGATGTTTCAAAGTTGTTTACAACTTATTTTTAGTATATAAACAAAAAACATTATAATCAGAGATATTTTCTAACTGGCTCAGTAATCTTTACCAATGACATGAGCTCATTGCACACAAGCTAGAATGAGAGAAAACTATAATTAAACTAGAGGCCTGGTGCACGAATTCGTGCACCAGTGGGGTCCCTCTATCTGGCCTGTGAGTTTGGGCTGAAACCAGCTTTCCAACATCCCCTGAGGGGTCCTGGATTGTGAGAGGGTGCAGGCCTGGCCAAGGGACCCCACTGGTGCACAATCAGGGCCAGGGAGAGACACAGGAGGTTGGCCAGCCAGGGTGGGACCATAGGGGGGCTCCAGGGCATGTCCGGCCCATCTCGCTCAGTCCCAATCCGCTAGACCCCAGCAGCAAACTAACCTAATGGTCAGAGCATCTGTCTGGTCAGTGTACATCATAGCAACTGGTCGACCAGTCTACTGTCTGCCCCCTGGTGGTCAGTGCACGTCATAGCGAGCTGTTGAGCGGCCTTAGCATATCATTAGCATATTATGCTTTGATTGGTTGAACGGACAACCAGACACTTAGCATATTAGGCTTTTATTATATATGATTATTCTTGGACCACTATTCCACACACTCTCCTTCTGAACTTGTGACCAAGAAATTTTACTCCCAATGAAGAAAAAAAATAAATGTTTATTTATTTATTTATTGTTAATACTTACATGAGAATATTTTCCATTGATTTTTAGAGAGTGGAAGAAGGAGGGAGAGACAGAAAGAGAGAGACATAAATGTGAGTGAGGCAATCAATCCTTTGCCTCCTGCACACGTCCTGACATGGGCCAGGATTGGGCCTGTAATTCAGGAATGTGCCCTTGACTGGAATTGAAGCTGGGACCCTTCAGTCAGAGGGCCAAAACTCTATTCACTGACCCAAACCGGCTAAGGCTAAATGTTTATTTTTTTGTTTTAGTCTGTACTTGCAACAGATATATATAGTCTCATTACTTACATTGGAAGTTTATTGGATAAAAGTCTAAATAAGTCAGCCTTGCTATGCAAAGTAATATAATCAGTGGACAAGCAGCATCAACTTCACCTGGAAGCTTGTTGGAAATGCAAATTCCCAGACCCAACTCCAGACCTATTGGATCAGACACTCCGTAGGTATATCCCATGAATCTATATTTTAACAAATTCTTCAGATGACTTTTATGCTCACCATGGTTGTAGAAGCGCTGAGTTAGAACTAGTTTATATTTTTTAAAAAAACACAAACAAACTGAATATTATAGGTTATATATCTGTTGTACATTCTTTGCAGGGTAGAAAAATTGCTAAAATGGTATTAAGCCAAATATGCAAGAGGCTAATAGTGATAAGATGTAAAACAAATGCAAAAAAATCTCCACAGACAATATAGAAGAAATGTTAGAACAGTTAATTGACCTTGAATAACATTCATTTATCAGTGAAAAGGAGATTATGGCTACTTAATTGAAGAGACTGCTCATATAGAAGTCCACACTAATGAGACACATTACCCTAGAACTATAACTTTTAAAAAATATTTTAAATGGATTTTTAGAAAGAGAGGAAGACAGAGGTAAGAGAGAAATATCGATGTGAAAACAACATTAATTGGCTGCCTTTGCATACCCCTTACTAGGGATGTGCCCTGCAATGTAGGCATGTGCCCTGACCAGGAAACCAACCATGGCAATCTTCTGGTGTATGGGATGACACTCATACAACTGAGCCATATTGGCCAGGGCAGAACTACACCTTTTAATGGCCATCTATTTGTGGTGTTGCTTCATCATTAAGAATCCCATTCCTGGACCATCATTAAATATGCAGTTCTAATCTTTGATGACATTAATAGCAATGTTAATAAAGACTTTTGTCCAAAATCCTCAAGAAACTAGATATAACACATTTATTGCATGCACATATACAAATATTTAGCTTGGTACGAGGTTTTATTGAATGTTTTCCTCAGAAATAAAGATACCATGTAGTTATGGTATATATCATACTATTTTATTTATCAGTTTACTTACTATCTATAATAATAAAAGCATAATATGCTAATAAGACCAGACAGCCAAATAGTGGAACAACTGTCTGGACAACCTTCTGGATGAAGCCAGGGCCGCCACAGCTGCGAGAGCTGAGGCAGCCACAGGGCTGCAAGGGCCGAGCCCCTTGCACAAATTTCATGCATTGAGCCTCTAATTGTATTGATAAACTGCAAAACTAATGTCCTTTATCCCACCTAGTGTGATTATTCATACATTCACTGTACAAATAGTAATGTTTTTAATTATGGGATGCTGCAAATAGATATATGTACAAATTATCTTTCTGTAATTTTTAAAATTCTGAATTCCAAAATATATTCAGAATTCTACAGCTTTGAATAAGGAGTATGGACCTGTATACCCATAAGTGGAATATTATATGGCCATTTAAAAGAACCAGGAGCTCTTTATGTACTGATGAAATAAACATTAAACCCTGGCCGGTTTGGCCCAGTGGATAGAGCATCGGCCTGCAGACCATAGGGTCCCAGGTTTGATTCCAGTCAAGGGCACATGCCCGGGTTGTGGGCTCAAGCCCCAGTGCGGGGCGTGCAGGAAGCAGCCGATTCATGATTCTCTCTTATCATTAATGTTTTTCGCTTTCTCCCCCCCTCGCCCTTCCTCTCTGAAATCAATCAAAATATATATTAAAAAAATAAGGCTCTAAGCGGTTTGGCTCAGTGGATAGAGCATCGGCCTGCAGACTCAAGGGTCCCAGGTTCAATTCCAGTCAAGGGCATGTACCTTGGTTGTGGGCACATCCGCAGTAGGGGTTGTTCTGGAGGCAGCTGATTGATGTTTCTCTCTCATTAATGTTTCTAACTCTCTATCCCTCTCCCTTCCTCCTGTAAAAATCAATAAAATATATTTTAAAATAAATAAGTAAACATTAAGATATATTGATATGTAGGGGGAAAATGAGAATCTGTGTATATTATGCTATTATTTGTGGGATGTTTTTAAAGAGAGGAAATAGATAATGTATGTTCTTATTATATATAGATTATCCTAGAAGGTAATATTGGTTGTATATGGTGTTAGAAGTTGAATGAGGGACAGGAGTGAGGGGAAGAAACAGTTTTTCATTATTTACTTTTGGTATCTTCAATATTGAATCATGTGAAAATTTCTAAAATTTTAAATTATAAATGCCAATAGAAACTTCTCAAATTGAAATACAAAGAGAAAAAAAGAATGGGAGTGGGAGGGACCAGACCAGAATATCTAAGAACTGACATTCAGCCATCAAACCCACGACCCTTCGGTGCATGGGTGCCAACTCTAACTACTGAACCACATCGGCCAGGGTAGGGTTTTTTAATTCTTAATTAAACTAATAAATAATGTCTTGTTAAAAAAATAATAGCAGTTCTAAGGTGAACACCACTTAATTCTTTAATTCTTTATTTTTAAAGGAGGATAATTAATTTTAGAAGAATATAGTTCTTTTTAATTAATAGGAGAGAAGAGAAAATTAAATCATATAAAATGCTTAATGTAAGCCAGAGAAGGCAGAAAGGGGGGAAGATTTTTTACAAAGAAAGAAACAGCCTGGCTGGCATGGCTCAGTGATTAAGCATAGACCTATGAACCAGGGGGTCACGGTTCAATTCCCGGTCAAAGCCCGTGCTCATGGTGCGGTGTGGTGCGGGCTCAGTCCCCAATATGGCTGCCTGCTGATCAATGATTCTCTCTCATCATTGATGTGTCTATCTCTCTCCCTCTCCTTTCCTCTTTGAAAATCAATAAAAGTATATTTTAAAAAGAAAGAAAGAAAAAAGTTTGGTATACACACACACACACACACACACAAGAATATTCAGCCATTAAAAAAAAAAAAAAAAGGAAATCCAGTCACTTGCAACAACATGGATGAACCTTAAGGACATTGTGCTAAATGAAATAAGTCAGACAGAAAAAGATAAATATGTATGACCTCATTTATATGTGGAAACTCATAGAAACAAAGTAGATTGGTAGCTGGCAGGAGCTGAAGTGTAGGGGAACTGAGGAGATGTTGGTCAAAGGGTACAAATTTTCAGTTACAAGATGATTTAGTTCTGGGGATCCAATGTACAAAATGGTGACTATAGTTAACAATACTGTGTTGTACACTTGAAATGTCCTAATGGATTAAATCTTAAATGTTCTCAACCACACACACACAAATAAAGGTAACTGTGTGGAGTAATAGATGTGTTAACTAACCTTATTGTGGTAATCATTTGCAATCCATACATATTAAATCACACTGTACACCTTAAACTTACACAATGTTAAGTCTATTATGGAAATAAAATAAATAATCTAAGTTTTCACCTTGGAAAACAAGAAAAAGAAGAGCAATATAAACCTAAAACTAGCAGGGGGGAAAAATAAGCAGAAATCAATGAAATTTAAAATAAGAAAAAAAAATAAAGAAAACCAATGAAAGCAAAAGCTGCTTCTTTGAAAAGATCATTAAATTTGATAAACCTCTATCCAGCTTGCCAAGAAAAGAGAGAAGAAATAAATGACTAATACCGTAAATGAAAGAGGGGCCATCATTACTGAGCCCATGGTCATTGAAAGGATAATAAAGGAAAATTATGAACAACTGTACGCTCATAGATTTGATATCTTGACAGTAAAATGGACAAATTCCTTGAAAAACACAACCTACTAAAACTCACACATGTAGAAATAAATAATCTGATTCGGCCTATCTATGTTAAAGCAATAGATTCAATTATCTTCAAACAGAAAGCACTTGGCCCAGATGAGTTCACTAGTGAGTTATCAAATATTTAAGGTAAAAAAATGATACCAATTCTCTACAATCCCTTCCAGAAAATAGAAGCAGAGAGAACACCTCAAGTCATCCAGTGAGGCCAGCATTACTGTAATACCAAAATCAGGTAAACATAATACAAGAAAGGAAAACTACAGACCAATATGACTCATGAAGATAAATGCAAAAATCTCCAACAAAATATTAGATAATTGGCCCAGGCCGGTGTAACTCTGTTGGGTATTGTCCAGTGCACCAAAAAGTTTCTGGTTCAATTCCTGGTCAGGGCACATGCCCAGGTTGTGGGCTCGATCCCCCGTAGGAGGTGTGCAGGAGGCAGCGAATTGGTGTTCCACTCTCACATCTATGTTTCTCTCTCCTCCTTTCCTCTCTCTTTAAAAATCAATAAAGACATTTTTATTTCGGTGTAACTCTGTTGGGTATTGTCCAGTGCACCAAAAAGTTTCTGGTTCAATTCCTGGTCAGGGCACATGCCCAGGTTGTGGGCTCGATCCCCCGTAGGAGGTGTGCAGGAGGCAGCGAATTGGTGTTCCACTCTCACATCTATGTTTCTCTCTCCTCCTTTCCTCTCTCTTTAAAAATCAATAAAGACATTTTTATTTCTCAATAAAACAACAAAACAAACAAACAAACAAACACACAAGACTAAACTTACTAGTCAATTTATGTTTCAGAAATATCGTGCCCAGTTTTTACTCTTCCCGGTAGTCTGTGGAGATAGTCAATGCCCTACCACCCTCCACCAGCATAGTCTGTTATCACTAATCAGAAACATTGCTAACTGGGAGGGGAAAAGTAGCCAATCTATTTCAGTTTGCATTTCTCTCACCAGCAGGAAGGCCCAATGCATGCTATAATGTCTGTCAGCTATTGTAATCCCTACTGTGTGAATTGCCTATTTGATCGACCTCTTCTTCCCAGGTGCTCTTTTCTCTCTGGATTCTGTCTACAGACATGGGCTCCCCAGTGAGACACAGGAAGAAGTCACAAGCAAGCCCTGGGCCGGCTCTCCGTGCACTCTTGTTCCCTGGAGAAAGCATGCTTTGGCGATCTGTTGCTGCATCACAAG
>NW_006294764.1:845789-846991 GCF_000327345.1 Myotis davidii
CCAGCAGTGCACAAGTGTTCCTTTTTCTCCACATCCTCTCCAGCACTTGTCGTTTGTTGATTTGTTGATGATAGCCAGTCTGACAGGTGTGAGATGGTACCTCATTGTTGTTTTGATTTGCATCTCTCGGATGATTAGTGACTTTGAGCATGTTTTCATATGTCTCTTGGCTAATAAAGACATTTTTAATTTAAAAATATGTATTAGCTAATTGGATCCAACAAAATATAAAAATAATTATACACCATGACCAAGTGGGATTTATTTCGAGTATGGAATGCTTGAAAATAAATGTAGTCCATCATATCCACAGGCTAAAGAGGAATGAGCATATAATTTATATCAGTAGATGCAAGAAAATAATTTGACCAAATCCAATACCTATTCATGTTTAAAAAAATAAAACTCTCAGCAAACTAGGACTGGATCAGACAGACTCAGCTTTATAAAGAACATCTACATGCCCTTGCTGGATTAGCTCAGTGGTTAGAGCATCAGCCCACAGACCAAAGGGTTGCAGGTTTGATTCTCAGTCAAGGGCACATACCTTGGTTGCAGGTTCTATCCCTGGCCCTGGTCTGGGCATGAGCTAACCAGTCGATGAGTCTCTCTCTTGTCAGTATTTCTCTCTCTCTTTCTCTCCCCCCCACCCCCACTTCCCTCCCTTCTACTCTCTCTAAAAAATCAATGAAAAAAATATCCTCGGGTGAGAATTAAAAAAAAAAAACTACAATGAACCTGTAGCTACCATCATACTTAATGGGGAAAAACTTGGTGCTTTCCCCTGAAAATCATAATCATGTATGAGACAAGAATGTCCCTTCTTACCAAACCCATTTAACATCATACTGGATCTAATGCAATAAGACAAGAAAGGAAATAAAAGATATACAGATTAGAAAGGAAGAAATAAAACTGTCTTTGCTTGCAAATGACATGATTGTCTATGTAGAAAACCTCAGATTTAAGGATACAAGGTTAAGATACAAAAGTCTATTGCTTTCCTGTATGCCAGCAATGAACAACTGTGGCTCAATGGTTGAGCATCAACTTGTGAACCAGCAGGTCATGGTTTGATTCCTGGTCAGGGCACAGGCCCAGGTTGTGGGCTTGGTCCCTAGTAAAGGGTATACAGGAGACAGCCGATCAATGGTTCTCTCTCATCATTGATGTTTCTCTCTCTCTCTTCCTTTCCCTTTGTT
>NW_006294764.1:847211-848555 GCF_000327345.1 Myotis davidii
ACATTGATGTTTCTCTCTCTCTCTCTCTCTCTCTCTCTCTCTCTCTCTACCTCTCTCCCTTTTTCCCTCTCTCCCTCTCTCCTTCTCCCTCTCCTTCTCCCTCTTCCTTTCTCTTTCTAAAATCAATAACATTTTTAAAACCCACACAATACCATTTTTAAAACCCACCCATTACATTAGCACCCCCCCCCAAAAAAAGTACTTAAGAGTAAATCTAAGAAAATATATACAATATTTATATGTGGAAAACTATGAAACTTTGATGAAAGAAATAAAAGAAGATCTAAATAGTAATTTCATATCCATGGAGAGGAAGGCTCAATACTATTTTTATGTCAGTTCTTCCAACTTAATCTATAGATTCAATACTATCTCAACCAATATTTTGTGTATATTGATAAACTATTTCTGAAGTTTATATAGAAAAGCATGACCTAGAATAACCAACACAGTATTAAGGAAGAACAAAGTTGGAGAACTAATACTACCCAACTTTAAGAACTGTAAAGCTGTAGTAATCAAGACAGTGTGTTATTGGCAAAATAACAGACAAATAGATAAGTGGGACAGAATAGAGAGCTTAGAAATAGACCCACACAAATTTAGTCAACTGACTTTTGACAAAGGAGTAAAGAATAGTCTTCAACAATTGGTACTGGAAAAACTGGACATCGATATGCAAAAAAAATGAATGCAGACATTGACCTTA
Source organism: Myotis davidii (assembly GCF_000327345.1). NCBI lineage: Eukaryota > Metazoa > Chordata > Mammalia > Chiroptera > Vespertilionidae > Myotis > Myotis davidii. Next base: position 847,921 of record NW_006294764.1, read on the forward strand.
CACCTTCCATAAAAATTAACTCAGAATGGATCATAGATATAAAATAAAATGCAAAACTATAAAACTTACAGAAGATAACACAGAAATTCTAGGTGACCTTGAGTTTGACAATAACGTTTTAGATACAATAATACCAAAAACACAATCCATGAAAGAAAAATATTGATTAGTAGGCTTCATTAAAATGAAAACCTTCTGCTCAATGAAAATCACTGTTAAGAAACTGAAAAGATAAGCCACAGACTGGGAGAAAATATTGTAAAACACTATCTGATAAAGGACTTGTATCACAAATATACAATTAACACTTAAAACTTAACAATAAGAAAACAAACAACTGCATTTTAAAATCGGCCAAAGACTTAAACAGATGCTTCACCAAAGAAGATAAAGACATGAGCTAACCAGTCGATGAGTCTCTCTCTTGTCAGTATTTCTCTCTCTCTTTCTCTCCCCCCCACCCCCACTTCCCTCCCTTCTACTCTCTCTAAAAAATCAATGGGATGCTCAGCAAGTCATTAGGGAAAAGAAATGAAACAAAAGTGCAATACCACTACATACCTATTAGAAAGTCTAATCAAAACCCAGACAACACCAGACATCAGCGAGGATGTGAAACAACAGGAACTCTCTCA
>NW_006294764.1:849903-851759 GCF_000327345.1 Myotis davidii
AAGTGGTACTGGAAAAACTGGACATCGATATGCAAAAAAAATGAATGCAGACATTGACCTTACACCTTCCATAAAAATTAACTCAGAATGGATCATAGATATAAAATAAAATGCAAAACTATAAAACTTACAGAAGATAACACAGAAATTCTAGGTGACCTTGAGTTTGACAATAACGTTTTAGATACAATAATACCAAAAACACAATCCATGAAAGAAAAATATTGATTAGTAGGCTTCATTAAAATGAAAACCTTCTGCTCAATGAAAATCACTGTTAAGAAACTGAAAAGATAAGCCACAGACTGGGAGAAAATATTGTAAAACACTATCTGATAAAGGACTTGTATCACAAATATACAATTAACACTTAAAACTTAACAATAAGAAAACAAACAACTGCATTTTAAAATCGGCCAAAGACTTAAACAGATGCCTCACCAAAGAAGATAAAGAAGTGGCAAACAAGCATATGAAAAGATGCTCAGCATAAGTCATTAGGGAAAAGAAATGAAACAAAAGTGCAATACCACTACATACCTATTAGAAAGTCTAATCAAAACCCAGACAACACCAGACATCAGCGAGGATGTGAAACAACAGGAACTCTCATTGGGAATGCAAAGTTGGAGCCAGTTTGGAAGTTGGTTTGTCAGTTGTTTACAAAGCTAAACATAGTCTTACCATATGATCCAGCAATTGTGCTCCAAGGTATTTACCAAAATGACTTGAAAATCTATGTCCACACAAAAACTTGCACACTAATGTTTACAGCAGTTTTATTTGTAATTGCCAAAGACTAGAAGCAACCAAGGTGTCCTTCAAAAAGTGAATGGATAAACTAACTGATACATCCATACAATGGAATATTATTTATATATATAAAAGGCTGATATGCAAAGTGTCCCCTCTGGAGTTTGACCGGGAGACCGGGAGTTCAGTCGCTCTCTATGATGTGAGCTGACCACCATGGGGCGGCGCGGAATGAAGGAAGGCACCAGCCAGCAGCTGGCCAGGCCTAAGGATCCTTCTGTGCACGAATTCGTGCACCAGGCCTCTAGTTTGTTTCTGAAATCAGTTAAAATACATATATTTTTTCATTTAAAAAATGCTTTAAAAACAAACAAAACAAAAACACACACAAGCCCTGGCCAGTGGGCTTAGTTGGTTGAGTGTCATCCCATGCATTGAAAGGTCGCTGGTTTGATTCCCAGTCAGGGCACATACCCAGGTCAATCGCTGGTTGAGAGGCAACCATCAATGTGTCTCTCTCTCTCTCTGTCTCTCTCTCTCTCTCTCCCTCTCCCTCCCCTCTCAAATCAATAAACATCACCCTGGCTAGTTTGGTTCAGTGGATAGAGTGTCGGCCTGAGGGGTCCCAGGTTCTATTCCAGTCAGGTGCACATGCTTGGATTGTGGCCTAGATCTCTGATGTGGGGCATACAGGAGGCAGCTGATCAATGATTGTCTCTCATTATTGATGTTTAGATTTCCTTCTAAATAAATGTTTTCTATTGTACTTAATTTTCTATTCATTTTATATTCTTGTTCTTCATGAAGTTCTTCAAAATTCTACAAGCTTCAAGCCCAACAAATCCTGGGTACTTCCAAAGGGTCTACTTAAATAAAATCTTATTATATCCCACTGTAATGTGAAGCATACTTAAGAGATAATTAAACTTACTAATGCAATATCCTGTATGCTTCCTTCCAGCAGAGTAGTTCTGAATTATCAATGAGACCTCTGATGGAAAGCACTCTAAAAAGTAGAAGTGCTATATCAGTGCAAGCTATTCTTTTTATTACCTTTTTAAATGCAAGCATCTGGAGCTCTCAGCATTTGTTTGATCATTTTT
>NW_006294764.1:852709-860893 GCF_000327345.1 Myotis davidii
CATCCTTACAATGGAATATTATTTATATATATAAAAGGCTGATATGCAAAGTGTCCCCTCTGGAGTTTGACCGGGAGACCGGGAGTTCAGTCGCTCTCTATGATGTGAGCTGACCACCATGGGGCGGCGCGGAATGAAGGAAGGCACCAGCCAGCAGCTGGCCAGGCCTAAGGATCCTTCTGTGCACGAATTCGTGCACCAGGCCTCTAGTTTACCAATGAAAGGAAATGAGTTATCAAGCCACAAAAAGATGTGGAAGGATCTTAAATGTATATTGTTTGGTGAAGGCTAGTCTGAAATGTTACATACTATAATTCCAAGTACATGGCATTGTACTTGGAAAAACTATAGAGATAGTAAAAAAGATCAGTAGTCACAGGAAGAATAAGGAAAAATAAATAGGTAGGTGTAGCATAGGAGATTTTTAGAGCAATGAATCTATTCTGTATGATACAGTACTGGACGATTATGAAACTGTATTTGTCAAAAACCATAGACCTGTACAACCACAATGAACCCTAATGTAAACTATGGACTTTAATAATGTAAGAATATTGGTTCATCCAATGTACCACACTAATGTAAAATGTTAATAATAAGGGAAACTGCAAGTGGGGAAATGGGGTATATGGTAATTCTGTACTATGCTCAATTTTATTCATTTTAAAAATTGTTTTTAGCCGAGGCCGGTTTGGCTCAGTGGATGGAGCGTCGGCCTGCGGACTGGGGGGTCCCGGGTTCGATTCCGGTCGGGGGCATGTGCCTGGGTTGCGGGCACATCCCCAGTGGGAGATGTGCAGGAGGCAGCTGTTTGATGTTTCTCTCTCATCGATGTTTCTAACTCTCTATCTCTCTCCCTTCCTCTCCGTAAAAAATCAATAAAATATATTTAAAAAAATTGTTTTTAGAGCTGACAGAAGCAAAAAGGTAATCTCTACCATAATCCTGACACCCAAAGATAACTACCACTCAGACATGCGTATATTCTATTCATTTTCTATTCATATGTATGTGCACACATACACTATACACACACTGCTATTTATCATTTTTTATATAAAAGTTGAATAGAATATTACCTTCTTCACAAATTGTTTCTAATTCCCACAACAACCCTAAAAGGTTACTGTTTCCATTTTATAGATGAAGTAACTGAGCTGGTAAATGGCTAAACTAGGTTCAATTTCCAATGTATTTTATTCCAAAGCCTATATATTTTTACCACTATATCTCTTTGTAAAACATAGTACCTACTTTTTGTTCCATCTTTATTTAACACTACCCCTTTACAAGATATACCAATCTTCCATACACCAGACTGCCTTCATGCAGTGAATTTCACTTCTGATGGTGTACATGCCCTTCCTGTGGAGTATTCCTTAACTCTGTGCCCTCGTACTGAATAGGAAGTGGTAGCCCAGCTTCTTTTTGCTCCAGGGAGGCAAACAATGGGACTGACATACATTTTTGGCAATAATATTGCTTTCTGTCTTCTGTATAAGCAGCTCAAAATTCAGGTGTTTATGAAAATTATTTGAGATCTAAAGAGTCTGAGGAAAAGGAGGGTGAGGGGTAGAGGCAGATGGAAGGGTAGAGAGAAGTGAATACACGTGGGCGCCTCGGGAGGAAAACAGCCTCCAGTGTTGGGTTCAGTGGAGACAGAGCTTGATTGTCCAGAAGGGGTGTAGCATTCAGTGAATTGATAGCAGCCAGTTAACCAGTACCTGTGGTGATCAGTGGGCCATTCGGAGAAACATTAAAGGAAACCCTATCCCTGCCCCTTCTCTCGGTACCTATAGGAGACACTTTGAGGCTCCGAACAATCCTGGAAGCAATACAGAAGCACATCCATTCCTCCTCCCTCATCTTCAAACTGGCCCAAGATGCATTCAAGATTGCTACCCCCACCGACAGCAGTACTGACAGCACCCTGCTCAACGTGGCCCTGGAGCTGGGGTTACAGGTATGGAGGAGTGGGCCTTCCCGGCGTTAGTCTGGTAATTGACCGAGGGACCATTAAAGAGGATAAGATCTGAGGGGGACTGGGCGTAGGCCAAATCTGCTTCTTTCTGTGTCCCCTGAACACAACTAGCCTAGGCACAAGGTAAGAACTCTATGGATCGGGCTCCATTTTGAAGTTAAGTCCAGAAGCAACATAGCTTTAGGATCCATGGGGTCCGGGCCTTCTTCCCACGCACTCCCATTCCTCCAAGTCAAGCAAGGTGTGGTAAATAGCACCTTATTTGTTAGAGGTCATCAGTGAAGCCTTTATCTGTTTTGTAGGAGGTGGGGCTGAAATTAAACAAACCTGTCTGTACTTATCAAGGGAACGATGACTGTTTAAAGCACTAATAAATACTTGTTGCATAAAGAAATGGCAAATAGGGAGAGAAAATTCATATGCCTAACTCACTCTCTTTTTGCCCAGGTGATGAGAATGACGTTATCAACCCTTAACTGGAGGCGCCGGGAGATGGTGCGGTGGTTGGTGACCTGTGCTACAGAAGTGGGTGAGTCTTCCACCTCCCTCTACCCCCAGGATAAAGGAGTTCCTGGGCCCTGCTCTTGGGACAGGACAACAAATCATTAGAGCCCTCCTATTCCTGTTACTGATGACCTAAGAAAGGATGGGGCCACTGGTAGCCCCAGCTGGCCCAGGCTCTGCCTCTCTGCTTGGACTATGTCCTGATGTCAGCAGCACTTTGTCCCTCTGGTCAGAGACACCTGAGAGAATGAATTGTCAACCGCCAGTACTCAAGTACACCCTTGCGAGATAGTTGACCCGGTGATTTGGACCCAGTCCCTAGCCATACTTCTGAGAAATCCCAAAACAACTTGGAGGCTCAGGACCCCATCTAGAGCCCAAAGCCCCAGCATAAGACTCTACCCTGAGAGGCCCCACTTCAGCTAGAACCCCCAGGCAGATCTGGGGCTCTGCCGCTCCGTCCTTGTGATGGGCTAAGAGCATCTGCTGAGACCTTCAGTCCTCTGACCAGGGGAAGGAAGGAATAGAACAGGGTCTGGCCATCCGGGATGCTCCCCTTGCCCTGGTTTGCCTCAGATCATCTCCAGGCTGCTGAGGAGAAGGGAAAACTCATCTCTGCAGGCAAGTTCTGACCCCAAATGGTAATCTGGGCAGATGTGGATCGGGACCCGGATGGCCACAGCTGAGCTCAGGCTCTCCCTGACAGGTGTGCGGGCCCTGGTGAGCATCTTGCAGAGCTGGTACACACTCTTCACCCCCACCGAGGCTACTAGCATTGTGGCTGCCACAGCTGTATCCCACACCACTATCCTGCGCCTCAGTCTTGACTATCCACAGCGGGAGGAGCTGGCTAGCTGTGCTCGCACACTGGCCCTGCAGTGTGCTATGAAGGATCCACAGAGCTGTGCCCTGTCAGCCCTTACACTCTGTGAGAAAGACCACATCGCCTTTGAGGCAGCCTACCAGATCGCCATTGATGCTGCCGCTGGTGGCATGACCCATTCACAGCTGTTCACCATTGCCCGCTACATGGAGCTCCGTGGCTACCCGCTACGTGCCTTCAAGCTGGCCTCACTGGCCATGAGCCATCTCAACTTAGCCTACAACCAGGACACTCATCCAGCTATCAATGATGTGCTCTGGGCATGTGCCCTCAGCCACTCTCTGGGCAAGAATGAGCTGGCGGCCCTCATTCCCCTGGTGGTGAAGAGCGTGCACTGTGCCACAGTGCTCTCAGACATCCTACGGCGCTGCACGGTGACTGCACCTGGCCTGGCTGGCATCCCAGGTCGCCGCAGCTCTGGAAAGCTCATGTCCACTGACAAAGCTCCACTGCGCCAGCTGCTGGATGCCACCATCAATGCCTATATCAACACTACACACTCACGCCTGACACACATCAGCCCTCGTCACTATGGAGAGTTTATTGAGTTTCTGAGCAAGGCTCGGGAGACCTTCCTGCTGCCGCAGGATGGCCACCTGCAGTTTGCCCAATTCATCGACAACCTCAAACAGATCTACAAAGGCAAGAAGAAGCTGATGCTGCTGGTGCGAGAGCGCTTTGGCTGAGAAAGCAGACAGCCCACTGCCGGGGCAGCCTGGGCTCCCAGGTACCATCAGGTCAGGCCAAGGACACCGACACCTTCGTCCACCCTGAGAGGACCCTAAGCACCTGTGGCTGAACCAAAGGACCACAGGGCTAAGCATGGGGAGAGTCCAACCCTGGCCTGAACCTGCCTTGGCAAGGTTCTCAGTATAGCCCACTGTTCCTGGAGGAGCTGGGCCCTGCAGATCGATCAGAAACTCTACAACATGCCACCTCACGCCCCTATATCCTGCGTGTGTCCTGGGCATTGGCCCTCTCTCCCTTGGCAAACACAGAACACTGTTCCATCTCAGGGATTGCTTAACCAGAGAAACAGAAGCATGTATGGTACTGTAAATATTATAGTATATGTGTTGCCAATTACATTGTAAAGTTGTAACTATTTATAATTCCGGTTCTAATTTCATGGGTACTTGAAATAGCTGTGGGTGGGAAGGTAGACTTGTTCTCTGAGGAGACTCACACCATTTCTCAGGTTTCCGTTGCAGAGTATATACTGTTGGCAGTGGAAGAGTGCAAGTGGCAGGGAGAAAAATGCCAGTTAGAATGAATCCCAAGTCTAGTCTATGCAGAAACTGCAGCCTACAGAAGGGGTAGCTGTAGCCACATGGTGAGTAAGGGGCTGGGCCAGGACCGAACTTAGACTTTGCTGCACGAAGCCATGAGGACACTGAAGCTCATGCTCCTGCCTCACACGGCCTCCAGGAGCCTGCTGAGCTCCTGAGAAACAAGATCAGGGAGCAGGTGGAGGTCTGGGAGGCCACTGAGCTCATACTGTTCATCTGCTCTGGTCACCATTGTTAGTGTCTGGTTTCATCTCTCAGTGTGTGTGTGTGTGTGTGTGTGTGTGTGTGTGTGTGTGTCCCCGTATGGCTAAGTACATGCGTCTGTATGCAGATATATATCTGTGCATACCTATATGTGCACATATGTGTATCTGTGTGAATACATGTCCGTGTGCTGGACTATGGGTTTCTGTGTGAGGGTATACACTTTTGTGAACATGTAGGATTACTTATCCGTGTGTGTGTTCATGTTGATACATGTTTAGTGTGTATCTGGGCACACATGAGTTCATGTGCATAAACATGTTTGTGTGTATGCTTCCTCTCCATTGATGCATCTTTACATGTGTAATTGTGTATATTTCAACATGTAGGTATGTATGTGAATTTATATTTGAGCATCTGCATGGATGTGGCTCTTCTCTTTTTGCCAGATCTGTTCCTCTTACTCTCTCTCACCAGCTAAACATGTTCCCCACATCTGTGCCTCCTTTATTCTCTCACCAAAAAAGCTTCTCATCACTAGTCTATCTTAAGGGTGGCTTCTTCAGCGCCAGTTCTCTCCTCACCCTGCACTTGCTTTCTCCCTCTGCCTCTCTACCTCAAGCTTCCTCTGCCTGCTTTGGTCAGTCCCATTGGTTACTGATTTGGAGGCTGGGGCTGGGATGCATTTGGCCTTTCCCTTTCTGACTAGTTTCTAGCCCTAGTGGGCAACCCCTGTGTTAGCCCTGGCTGACCTCCACAATGTATGACATGCCTGCTACCTTCCTGCCCCTATGCTCAGCCTGAAATTAGGAGGTAGCAAGGGCATTCCGAAGAGTCATTTGGATGCCAGTGTCTTGGTGTTTACTATTTCATGTTTTAGTTCCTGAGTAGGGGATGGGATGTGATAGGAAGGGTGGTATAGCTAGAGTGTGAACTAAGGACCTGTCTGCTCTATTTTCCTTTCTTTGACAAACTGTTTGTTTCACCTTCTTTCCCCCGCTCCACACACTAACCAGTAAGTTGTATTTGCTATTTGTGGCTAATGAAGTCTTACTGTTCAGCCATGGGCCCTACAACCTCTCAGCCCAACAGGTTGGTTTAAAAAAAAAAAAAAAAAAAAGGCCACTCCCATTTCTGTATCACGATTGCCATTTTTTAGCAAGTATGTGAACTCAGTGCTTTTCTATAAATAAATCATGGATCACAGAAAAGATTTTTGTAAAATCAGAAATTGTGTTTTCTCAATAAATGGGGCTCTTCTCTCTCTTCTGCATTGCCCTGGCTGGGACAGGGAGCTGGTTGGGCCTATAGCACAGTGGATTTCTAGTGGTGTAAGATGTGGAGGACAAATGAATCGCCTGCCACACCAAACCCCACTCCAGAGCTCACAAACAGCGTAGAGCCTTGTCCCAGGAAATAGGTAGCAACACCAAGATCCTGAGAAAACTGCAGGGTATGCTCCGAAAAGAATGCAGAGCCACCCTGAGCAACACAGGGACTTTGTCTTCAGAGGCCCTCACCTCAGTGATGCAAGTCTAACTCTAACCCTGAGCAACCTAGCTCTAAGTCTTTATGTCCTCCCATCTTTTGGTATCAAAGCTGCAGGCTTCTCACCTCTTCCCTGCTTACCTAGACTCCACCTTCCTTGATAGGCCTCTCTGAAGTATCCCAGCCATTCCTGTGCCCCTCTCTGATCTATACTCCCCTTTCCCCACACACAATTTGACCTCATAAGCTGAGGGGACCCTATTTCTCTGCAAATATCATAGCTCCAGCTGTTAGGAAACTCTACCCAAACCCATGTAGCTCTGGGGCTTGGAGATCTGAAGTCAAGATGGTGGGGAGAGCCCTAACATTAAGTCCTACAGTGCACACCCTGATATCTGAGTTCCCATGACTTTGGGAAAGGATGCAGACGGAGGCCCCGGGGAAGGAGCAGACTCTAAGAAGGAACTGAAGATAAGGGCACAGATCTTTCAAAAACAAAACCACATGTTAGACTCCAACTCTGGGACTTTTATTTCCTGGAAACAATCTTCTGTGTTGGTAGTACTTGAGGAGGAAAACTGTATGCTCAGTTCTGTCGAAGTGCACGTGAGTATTTGTGCACGGCATCCACAAAGGCCCCCACATGCTCTGGGTCCATGTCAGGGTAAAGTCCATGGCCCAGGTTGGCAATGTAGCGCTGTGGCCCGAAGTCATCCAGCATCTGCTGCACCAGCCGCCCGATCTCCTCCTGGGGGACCAACAGGGCATTAGCTGCAGGGAGGGCCAGCAAGCCTCTGTCCTCCCTATACATAATAGTGACACACATATATGTAGGCGATTCTACCCAGTGTTATTCATTCAGTCATTAATTCAAAAAAAATTATTGGATGCCTAGGATGGGCCAAGCACTAAGAAAACCCAAATAAACACAACAGTGAAAAGAAATCCCTGCCTTCCTGGAGTTCACATGGTGTGTATGAGGTAGAGGGGAGAGACAGACATAAAAATACAATAATACAACCATCTCACAGCCATGGGAATACAGACAAACTCACAGACATACACGAGGATTCTGGTTGTTACCTCAGGTGCATACAGGGCACAGGGGTCCAGATTGCCCTGCAAGGTCACGTTCTTCCCCACACGTTCCCTGGAAGCAGAGTTGGTGCTATGTTCTGGTGACTACCCATATGGCAGCTGCACCCCTATACCTCACCCTCCATTACTTACCGGGCTTTCTGTGGGGCCACTGTCCAGTCAAGTCCAACCACCTCGTAGCCAGCCTGAGCCAGTTCCTCCAGAGCAAAATGTCCATCCTTAGCAAAGACAATCTGAGGGAACAAAAGGACAGATTTCTGAGCCTACGGAGGGCCTTGCTTTGCCTACTAACCTATCTCAGCTGTACCTCGGCTGCCCTCCAGTGGTCACTTCATTCCATGCAGGACTTATTCTGAAAGTCTCAGTCCCACCTTCACTCCATTCCCATTCTTACCATGGGCACTGGTGCCAGGCCTGCCTCCTGCAGCATGGCCTTTACTCGCTTAGCCACGTCACGGATGTAGGGCAGTGCAAACTTATTGAAGAGCTGTGGGCCAAGATGCCCTGCGTGGGACTCAAAGAGCTGCAATGCCTACAGTTAGGTGGTGGTGAAGAGAAATACTTAACACACAAAAAGGAAATATTTCAGGCCCCACACACAGAATGGAACTCAATTTTCCCCAAGTGACTTCCACCCCTGATACCGCCTAAAAACCCAGTTCCAGTCAAAAGGTTTTGTCTTTTCCTCCAGATCCCAGTGCTAGCTGTGGTCTTTGAACACATGAAACATTAAGCCC
>NW_006294764.1:861064-863352 GCF_000327345.1 Myotis davidii
GACTTAGCTGCTCCAGCCAGATCACTGCAAGCTAAGCTGCTTTCATGCCTGGCATTAAGACACCTACCCTCCCTCAGGTGCAGGGGACTATGTTGCTTCTGGTCCTTATGGACTAAACCTCAGCCTATTTGTCTCTCCCTCAGGACTCACCTGGGCACCAGCAACCACTTGTCCCACCAGATATGGTACCAAAGCATCAGTGAGGATGCGAAGCAGCTGGTGACTGGCCTTCGGTCTCTGGTAAAGCCAGCGCTTGGCCTGAGCCATGGTGCTTGAGCTGCCACCCTCAATCATGTATGTCATCAGAGTCCACTGCAAAAGATACAAAGAGAATGCAAAGGTATAGACGTCTACCTGACGCTTCCTTCCCTTGCCTATCCCAGACCTGCCAGAGTGACTGCCCCAGGCCCAAGTGCCTGCCCTGTTCCACATTACCGGGGCACCAGCAAAGCCAATCAGGGGCACACGTCCAGCCAGCCGTTGTCGAGTGAGGGTGATGGCCTGGAATACGTAGGCCAGCTCAGAGACCACTGCTGCTGGGTCCCGGAGGCGCTCTAAATCCCGCTCTTCTCTTAATGGTTCTGGGAAACAGGGACCTTTGCCAGGCACCATGGTCACCTCCATGCCCAGTGCCTGGAAGGGGAGAAAACACCTGTGTTTCCAACCTGTAACTCCAGGAGGAAAGGCTCTGTTCAGCTGATGCCAGGAAAGAGGAAAAGGAGAATAAAGCTCAGCCAAACTCCACCTCTTCCAGCCCAACTTTTCCCCACTGTCCAGTGAGGATAAGTGTCCATATTCCAGAGTCAGGTTTGAGCATGTACCTGAGGTACGACAAGGATGTCGGAGAAGATGATGGCAGCATCCAGAGGGAAGCGACGCAGTGGCTATAGGGAACAGAAGACAGGTTGCTCAGTGGTGAGCTGAGGGCATAAATCCCTCCCTCTTCTGCGGGCCCCTCACCTGCAGCGTCAGTTCGCAGCAGGCCTCTGGGGATCGACAGGTGCTGAAAAAGTCCTGCGCAGCTCGAGTTTCCCTGAACTCTGTAGACAGGACAGGGAGGGCAGGGCTCAGCCTGGAGGAACCTCAAGAGCCCTCCCCTGCACCTCAAAAGCTTTTTTAAAATATGTATTTTATACAGAGAGGAAGGGAGAGGGATAGAGAGTTAGAAACATCGATGAGAGAGAAACATCGATCAGCTGCCTCCTGCACACCCCCTACTAGGGATGTGCCAGCAACCAAGGTACATGCCCTTGACTGGAATCGAACTTGGGACCTTTCAGTCCGCAGGACAACGCTCTATCCACTGAGCCAAACCGGTTAGAGCTCAAAAGCTTTTTGCTCTCCACGGTTTTACCCCAAGTCAAGCCCTGCCCCTGACCTGGTAAGTAGCGGCCTGCCTGCCGCATGCACCAGACCGGAGTGTAGTCTGTGTCTTCCCCCCAGGCCGCTCGCAGAAACGTGTCATTCTTCAGCTCCGGAAAGCCCTGGGGCCTGGAGTGGAAGGGGAGCAGGTGTCAGTAAGCTCGGCTGAAGGGTGGGGAAGGCGCAGGTCCTTCAGGCGGATTCAGTCCAGCGCTGTTATCTGCTTGCCCCAGACCGGCTCCCGAGCCGTGGCTCCGGCCATCTGCCTCCTCTCTGCCTATCAGGTGGAGCACAAGACGGCAGGCCCGCGCTGGAGCCTCTACTCCACCCACATCCCAGCTCCCCAAGCTCAAAGCCACTGGGAAGACAGGGGAAGGGGGGGCAGAAAGGAGAGGCTGAGGGTCTCTGGACCAGAAAACCACGCGAACAGGGGAGTGTAAGTGGGCGGGTTCCGCATCTGGGAGGGAGCTGGTCAAGACGGGATCAGAGCCGACGGTCCGGAAATGGGGATCCTAGTTGAAGATTAGAAGGTCCTGGAGCATCCCCTACGAAGGTCTGGGGGCGCAGTCCGGCGAGGCGGACCCTGGGACGGTCTCGGGAATCCAAGGTTGGAAGATCTTCGGGATCCCGGGCCCTGGGGTTCGGGCTGGGGACTCTCCAGTGGAGCGGGGCATACGGGCAGATTCCTCCGCTACAAGTTAGAGGCCTCGCTGGCCACGCCGAGCGCGGTGCGGAGAACTCACCCCAACCCGTTCGCCTCCATGATAAGCTGTCAGTAACTGCGAGCCAGTCCCACTTGAACCTGAGTCTGAGCCGGCCCCGCCCCAGGCCCCGCCCCTTCCTGGACTGAGCCAAGGCGGTGGCCATGTTGGTAGTCACATGATCACACTCTAGCTGTGGGTAGGGCCCCTGACCTCACTTCACCG
>NW_006294764.1:863509-866334 GCF_000327345.1 Myotis davidii
CGCCCCCCAACCCCAGAGTCTAAACTACACCTTCCCTTGGCTTGAGGCATTTCCCTCCTCTGAAGGCCAGGAATCCCCAAGACTCAACCTAAGTCTCACTTTCACCCCCACTGTCCATGATGCTAACAATCTTACCGTGGATTATGGAACCAAGCTGTACAGGAAACGTAAATCATTATTTATGTTACTAAGAGTCTATAATTGGTGCGAAAGTTACAGTGGAGAACATGATATCCCCTTTCTTCAAGGAGCTACAGACTGATGGGGAAAAAGAGGAATCAGCACTCACAATGTGTTTTCTCAATATGCTTTTCTTGATTTTTAGCGAGAGAGGAAGGGAGAGAAAGACATCGATGTGAAACATCAATGTCAGTGAACATGGATTAGTTGCCTCCCATACACATCCCACAAGCTGGGTATGTGCCCTGACATGGTTACCAGCAGACTTTCGGTGCATGGGACCACGCTAAACCAACTGAGGAGCCACATCGGCCAGGACACAATAATGAATGTTTTAAGAAGAAAAAGCTAGAAGCAACTAGCAAGGGCTCCTCGCTTAATTGGGGAAAGCAGTGGGGGGTGTTCCAAGCAAAGGGAACAGCATGTGTAAAGTGAAGAGGCAAAAGAGCAAATGGCTGTTATTATGAAAACCAAGAGATCAATCTGTGGAATTCAAGAGGTTGGAGATGTCTACAGAGTTCGGGTCATGCAGGCCCGTGTGAGGTGCATTTGCTCACTTTATTCTGTAGTAATGAGATAGCATGCAAATAGCTTGAAGAGAAGGAAAGAGAAGCACTATGGTCCCAATTTTCTAGGGAGATGGAAAACTGACAAAATTACACAGGATTACTTATTATTTATTTCTTGATAACCTCAATTATTTTGAAAATATATCAAAACAAAGTTTCCGCCCTGGCCAGTGTGGCTCAGCTGGTTGGGTCCCATGCACCAAGAGGTTACCAATTTGATTCCTAGGGGAGGTGGGAGGGCATGCAGGAGACAGCCAATCAATGTTGTGTTCTGATGTGAATGTTTCTTTCTCCCTCTCCCTTCCTCTCTCTCTAAAAATAAATTTTTTAAAAAGCCTATTAAAAAAAAGTTTCTACCTAATGGTCCATCAATAGTTGACCAGATAAACAAAATGTATATACATACAATATTATTCAGCCATAAAAAGAATTTAAGTTCTGTTGGCCTACTGACCAAAGGGTCCCGGGGTCGCAGGCTCCTCCCTGGCCTGGGTCCTGGGGCAACCAATCAATGTGTTTCTCTCATGTTGATGTTTCTCTCTGTGTTTCCCTCTCTCTTCCGAGGGAGGGAAGGAGGGAAAGGAAGGAAGGAGAAGAAAAAGAGAGAGAGAGGAATTTACGTTCTGATACATGCTATAACATTGTTGTAACATGCTTTAGTGAAGTAAGACAGACACAAAAGAACACATATTATATGGTTCCACTCTCATGGAATATCTAGAATAGGCAAATTCATAGAGGCAAGTAGATTAGAGTTTACCAAGGGCAGGGGGAAGGAGGCAATAAAGAATTAATAGCTAAAGAGTACAAAGTTTCTGTGTGGGGTGATGAAAAGGTTTTTTTTAATTTATCATATATATTGATTTCAGAGAGGAAGAGCAAGGGAGAGGATGATAGAGACATCAATGATGAGAGAAAGTCATTGATCAGGAGGCAGCCGCACACTGGGATCCAGCCCACAACCTTGGCCTATGCCCTGACCAGAAATCCAACCCTGACCTCTCTTCCTCGTCAACCACTGAGCCACGCTGGCCTGGCCACAATTTTTTAAAATTAATGTAATATATTTTAAAAAACATTGAATTATAGTTTAAATGGGTGAATTGGATGATATGTGAATTATATTTCAAGAAAATATTTTAACATTTTTTATTGATTTCAAAGAGGAAGGGAGATAGAAACATCAATGATGAGAATCATTGATAGGGCCCAACCCAGGCATGTGCCCTTGGTCGGAATCTAACCTGGACCCTTTAGTCTGCAGGCCAAAGGTCTAACCACTGAGCCAAACCAACCAGGGCAAGAAGACTTTTTTTAATGGGGGGAGGGGGCAGTTTCCTTTCCTTCCATGATTGTACTTCATCAACAGCTCCTGCCCATCTTTTTTTTTTGCCTTCTCCTTACCTGTCTAGGCCTTTCCTCTCATTTGGTTCAGAATCACTGCGAGAAACGGGATAATGACCACTAGTATCCTGGCGGCAGCCAATCGGCGTTGCGTTCTCACATGGATGTTTGAACGCAACAACCAGGATCAAGCCTGAGTGACTCAAGGCGCTTGCCAGTGGCGGGGCTGGGGAGGGGGTTATACCCCCAATCATTTAAGTCACACTGTCCCTAGGACGGGGCGCCGAGAGGGTGTCTAGAAAATGTAACATTCTGCTGGTTGTGGTATGACTTGTTAATGAGGAGGCAAAACGAAAGCCAGGGGACCAGAAAACGGTGGTTGCCATGAAAGGACGGACAGAGTGGTGGCTTGAATAAGGGTGGTAGCAGCGGGGAGAAGATGGCAGTAGAAGTGGGGGAGCGAAGGGGAGATTGGTCAGGCAGAAGCTATGAACTGGGTCGGGTCGCTCAGTGGGAGGCGCAGGGGTCACAGGTTGAGGATCCGTGTCCAAAGGGCAATACGGGAGGTGCGCGTAGTCCAGAACTTACGACGGAGGCCGGCCGCGGGCGGGGCGCGCGGAGAGGGAAGCGCATGAGGTAAAAAATGTGCTAGAGATGCTTTTGTTTTATGGCGAAAGCCTAAAATAACTGTACCGGCTCAGAGAGGAATGGCTATACCTAAGTTTATTGATA
>NW_006294764.1:866915-879083 GCF_000327345.1 Myotis davidii
GGGCGGGGCCTGCAGAGGGGATGGGGTGGGTGGTGTCGTTTGGAGGAGTTGGAGCTCCGGTGAAGGTTCCAGGCCTTGGGGCATCGTCCCGCTGCGCACTGATGTCTCCCCATCCCACCCCCCAGATGGGAGCAGGTGGTGGACCTGACTTACTCCCATCGCCTGGGAGCGAGGCCCCAGCCCGCGGAGGCATACACGGAAGCTGTTCAAAGGCTGCTGTGAGTGAGCTGGGCGGGATGGGGAGGAGGAGCCCAGGTCTGGGCCCGCCCTCATGAAGGATTTGGGATTGCTTAGCTATGTGCCCCCGACGTGGACCTACGAGTGCGACGAGGACCTGATCCACTTCTTGTACGACCACCTGGGCAAGGAGGATGAGAACCTGGGGAGCGTGAAGCAGTATGTGGAGAGCATAGATGTCTCCTCCTACACGGTGGGTGCTGGGCCTCCTCCCACCCCCAGAACCCTCACCTCTAGACTCGGGTTAAACCTGAATCCCCATAGGCCAGACTCAGTGCAGCCCCTCATCTGGGAAATCCTCTAGGAACCCCTAGACCAGCGGTTCTCAACCTGTGGGTCGCGACCCCTTTGGGGGTCGAACGACCCCTTCACAGGGGTCGCCTAAGACCATCGGAAAACACATAAAATCACATATTGTTTTGTGATTAATCACTATGCTTTAGTTATGTTCGATTTGTAACAATGAAATTGGGGGTCACCACAACATGAGGAACTGTATTAAAGGGTCGCGGCATTAGGAAGGTTGAGAACCACTGCCCTAGACAGTTCCACTCATACTGGCTTCACATTTAACCCAGATCCACTGTGTCATCTCTCCTCCCTGACCCAAAGCACACTCCCAGTGCAGGGAATGGGGTAAACACTGATTCCACCCCCCTGTCCCTCCCCAGGAGGAGTTCAATGTGTCCTGCCTGACAGACAGCAATGCAGATACCTACTGGGAGAGCGATGGATCCCAGTGCCAGCACTGGGTGCGGCTTACCATGAAAAAGGGCACCATTGTCAAGTAGGTGGGCTCGGAGTAGGACAGGGTGGGCGCGCCATGTGTCTGTGGGTGTACAGAGACCCACATGTGTACTCTGACCCCCTAGGAAGCTGCTTCTCACAGTTGATACCACAGATGACAACTTCATGCCTAAGCGGGTGGTGGTCTATGGGGGCGAAGGGGACAACCTGAAGAAGCTGAGTGACGTGAGCATTGACGAGTGAGCAAGCTGGCCTGGGTGGGAGGTGGGGCATGATCCTAGCAGTGGGGATGGCCCAGCTTGGAAGGTTGGGTGAGATCCCAGAGATCCTTGAAAGCAAGGAGTACCCAAAGTATCTAACATCTGTCTCCTCAGGACTCTGATCGGGGATGTCTGTGTCCTGGAGGATATGACTGTCCACCTTCCAATCATTGAGATCCGCATTGTGGAGTGCCGAGGTGGGGCTTAAGGTTATGAGGAGGGAGAAGGAGCCCCACTGTGTAGATGGAAGTGAATGTGGAGAAGGCGGTGGGCTTAGCGTTGAGATGAAGGCGATAGCTGAACTAACTCCAGGATTTGAAACGTTGGGGGCTGAGCCAGGTGTAAGGTACCAGGGTATAGACCTGCCTTACAGCCACAGAGATTTTAAGGCTCCCCTGGAAGAGGCACCGAGATGGGACCCACAGGCTTTCCAACAGATATAGTGGTGGACGGAAGAACCAGCAAAGAATTTAATAATCAGAAATAGGTAAGTAGAAGGGGATCTCAAAGGTCCCAAGTAATTAGGGCAAAAGGTGACAAAAGGCTGAGCATTAAGGAGACATTCTCAAGACTGAAGGCCAAGGAGGCAACAGGCACAGCAAGTGACCTCCCCTCTCCTTCCCCCAGATGACGGGATTGATGTGCGTCTTCGAGGGGTCAAGATCAAGTCATCTAGACAGCGGGAGCTCGGGTTGAATGCAGACCTTTTCCAGCCCGCCAGCCTGGTGCGATACCCACGCCTGGAAGGCACTGACCCAGAAGTCCTGTACCGCAGAGCTGTTCTCCTGCAGAGGTGGCTGTGGTCCTGGGCCCGCCAGGCTCTCCCCCTCCCTTCCCCCTATCCTGTCTATGTGGAGTCCCCCGGGTCTTATACTGTAAGCTGTTCAACTTCAAGTGTCAGAGCAGCCCTGGGCCCTGGCTGTAACTACCTGTGTGTTGGGGATTGAGGGGGTCTGACATCCATGCCAAACTCTTCAGCTGCAGTTACCTTTACCCACCCACCCCAGATTCATAAAGATCCTAGACAGCGTCCTGCACCACCTGGTACCTGCCTGGGACCACACGCTGGGCACCTTCAGTGAGATTAAGGTGAGCCTAGCCCATCCAGTGCTGGTCTTGGCAGTGGGCTCCCCCTTTCTACTCATGCAATGGTTCACTCTTCAGCAGAGAGTTCTTAAAACTTAACCTAGGCCTGGACCTTTGCTGGGCTCTGGGTACACAGGAAGAAAGCCAGAGGCAAATAGTCAAATTTAGTCTTTCTGGGGCTATTCCCCAGATAGTCTGTGAAATACACAAGCGCTGGGGGAGGAAAGGTGACAGCATGGATAGAACAGGTTGCATAAAAGGTGTATACTGGTAGTTCCTAGCAACTTTAGATGAACTGAGGCATACTAGCAGCATCTAGATGATGTGATTATAGCATGGGGATGAGGCTGGGAGGGAGTGGGCAGGAAGCGGGCTCTGGTAGCAGAGGGCACTGAGGACCAGGCTGTGAAGCAGGGACTTTGTCCCAGGTCCTTGAAGCCACTGAAAGGTTTTAAGTGAGTTATGACAAAGTTGGGAATTTTTCTGTTTTAGAAAGCTCCCCCTGGTGGCTGGTCTAAGGGAGGGACTGGAAACAAGGACAGGGATGGACTAGGCTTGGGCTGGAATGGTGGAATTGTGTCCAGGCATGGAGGAAGGTTCCAGGGCTGGACAGAGGCTGACTGCCTACCAGTCCTCCTCTGGTTACCTTTTCTCACCAGCAAGTGAAGCAGTTCCTGCTGCTGTCACATCAGCGGCCGAGCCTGGTGGCCCAGTGCCTGCGTGACTCAGAGAGCAGCAAGCCCAGTTTCATGCCACGCCTGTACATCAACCGGCGCCTTGCTATGGAACACCGTGCCTGCCCCTTAAGGGATCCCGCCTGCAAGAACGCTGTCTTCACCCAGGTCTGGACTACCTGGGCTTGTACTGAGGGAGGGCCAATAAGGGGCTTAGGAGGCTGGGTCAAGAGGGACCTGAGCAAGATCTTTGGGCAAGAGTGGGGCTAGGTCTTGACACAGGCTCCTGCAACTCCCTCCTCTTTCCCCTGCCCCAGGTTTATGAAGGCCTCAAGCCCTCTGACAAGTATGAAAAGCCCCTGGACTACAGGTATGGCATGAGGCTGAATGATTTACTCAGAGTAGATGTGCCCGTACACACCCACACACTGCCTCTGGCGCCCCTCACACTATCGCTCTGTAGCCCTACTCCTGGCTGGTGTCTGGGTTGATGAATTGTCCTGAGCCCTAGCCAGCATGATGACAGAGGTCCACCCCCATTTACAGGTGGCCCATGCGCTATGACCAGTGGTGGGAGTGTAAATTCATTGCAGAAGGCATTATTGACCAAGGTGAGGCCCTGAGGGAGGACAATAACCACCCTGCCCAGTTAGAGTGGAAGGGGCTTCTGAGGGCCTGCTTTTATTATTCCATTATGGGGGCTGGAGCTCTTGAGCGCCCCAGCTGAGGGCATCTGTCTGTCATTGCAGGGGGTGGTTTCCGGGATAGCCTGGCAGACATGTCAGAAGAGCTGTGTCCTAGCTCGGCAGACACCCCTGTGCCTCTGCCCTTCTTTGTGCGCACGGCCAACCAGGTACTCCCACCCTTACCTCCAAGTTATTTCTGCTGTTTTGTCTCTGCAAACCTCCCAGGTCCCAGGCTGAGCTAGAGAAAGAGCAGAAGAGGGTCCAAGTTGCCCAGGACAGCCCCTGGGCAGATAGGGAGGGGGAGCCATTATACCTTCAGAGGGATCATTCCGGGCCCCCAGGGAAAGGTGGTCAGGGATGTCTTTGGGAAACCTCAGACAAGAAAGTAGGTCCACCCCATGCCATGCTGACAACCCTGTCTCGGGGCAGGGCAATGGCACAGGTGAGGCCCGGGACATGTATGTGCCCAACCCCTCCTGCCGGGACTTTGCCAAGTACGAGTGGATTGGACAGCTGATGGGGGCTGCCCTTCGGGGTAAGGAGTTCCTGGTGAGTAGCCTAACCTGCACCCCATCAGATCAGCCCTGCACGCTGGAAGGAAGAAGGACCAGCCAAACCTGGGCAGCTCAGGAGGAGAAGACATTAATGACTATTTGTCCCACAGGTCCTGGCTCTGCCTGGTTTTGTGTGGAAGCAGCTGTCTGGTGAGGAGGTGAGCTGGAGCAAGGACTTCCCAGCTGTGGATTCCGTGCTGGTGAGTCAGGCTTGGAGTTAGTGTTTCCTCTGCCAGCCCCTGAAGGTTGCTGTTCCCCAGGGCTGTCCTGAACCTTCTCTTACCACACACATGCTCCCTCTCCAGTCCCATCTACTCTCAGTTTCTCAACTACTATCCATAGTCTGGTGACTCCTAAATCTTTACCTCTAACCCCAGTTTCTCTCTGAAGCCTGGGCCATATATGCATCTGCCTGCTGGATGTCTGCTCTATGATGTCATCTCCAGTTCAGCACACCCTTCATCTCCCCAGTTTACCGCCCTCTAGAGCTCCCTCTCCCAGAATGGCACTGCCACCCACCCCTTCCCTGCTGAAGCCCTCAGGCTCCTTCTTCACTCCTCTTCCCTCACCTCCCACATTCTGTCACATCTCCTGGAATCTGTCTACTTTTCCCGTCTTACTACTACCCTCCAGTTCAGGCCACCTTCCATTCTAACCCAACCACTAACTATAAAGGCTACTGTCCCTATCTACTCTTACCCATCTGATCTCTAGCAGCCAGAGTAATTTATATTTCACACTCACTTAAACTTTTCAATGGCTCAGCTCAGGGATAAAATACAAAATCTAGAAAGACCTTACATGACCCATGTTTAGGTGGCCACTTGGTTCACATTCGGGTTCCAACCAAACAGATTCCTTAAGCCTTTTGTTCTTCCACCTTTTTCCAATATTCTTTCCCCAGACTTCCTTGTGGCCCAGCCAATTCCTAGCCATCCTTTGGGTCTCAGTATAGATGCCATTTTCTCCATGGTGCCTCCCTGATCTCCAAGCCTGTTACATGTTGTCTTGTTACTTTCACAGCCCTTGACCGATCCCTTCACTTCTCTCTCGGCCTGCTGCCCTGTGAGCACCTTGAGGAAAAATGACTGTTTCCATAATGAAAAGCTGACCTTCCTGCCTCTCTCCAACCCCCAGGTGAAGCTCCTGGAGGTGATGGAAGGAATGGACAAGGAGACCTTTGAGTTCAAATTTGGGAAGGAGCTAACATTCACCACTGTACTGAGTGACCAGCAGGTGGTGGAGCTGATCCCCGGTGGTACAGGCATCGTGGTGGGATATGAGGACCGTTCCCGTTTCATCCAACTGGTCCAGAAGGCACGGCTGGAAGAAAGCAAGGAACAGGTACTGCCCAGAGGCCAGAGAACAGAGAGCTTTGGACAAGAGCCCAGAGCCCAGCCTGATAGGCCACCAGTTCCCAATCCCAAGAGCCCTGTCCCCCATCATCCCTCCGCCCCACACTCCTGCTGGTCTGTGGAATACAAAGAGACTCGCAGTGCCGAGCAAAGACCATGTCCCCGTCATCTCCATGAGTGGAGGCCAAGTGGCCCACCACACACTGAGCTGGGAGTTGTGGCTCTTCCCCAGCCAGTCCTTTCCCCTCCTCCCCAGGTGGCCGCCATGCAGACAGGTTTGCTGAAGGTGGTGCCGCAGGCTGTGCTGGACTTGCTGACCTGGCAAGAGTTAGAGAAGAAGGTGTGCGGGGACCCAGAGGTCACTGTGGACGCTCTGCGCAAGCTCAGTGAGTGTGGGGCAGGGCAGGGCAGCACCGGGTAGGGCTTAAGGGTTATGTCTGTTGGGACACGAGAATGAATTCTGGCCTTGTCACCACCAGCCCGATTCGAGGACTTCGAGCCATCTGACACACGGGTGCAGTATTTCTGGGAGGCACTGAACAACTTCACCAATGGTCAGTGGTAGAGGGCAGAGCAATACCTGGGTTTGACCTCGCTTGTGGGATACAGAGTCAGGCTGGAAGTGCGGGCACTGATTTCCTTCTCCATCCAGAGGACCGGAGCCGCTTCCTCCGCTTTGTCACAGGCCGTAGCCGTCTGCCTGCACGTATCTACATCTACCCAGACAAGCTGGGGTGAGTGTGGGAGGGAGGTCTGAAGGGGCTGTGGCCAGCCTTCTGTCCAGCACCGCCCGCCCCCCCCCATCATGTCAGACCCTGCCCTGTGTCCCTACAATTCTCCCTGATCTCTGACCCCTCCACGCCTCCAGCTGCGAGACCACAGACGCGCTGCCTGAGTCTTCCACCTGCTCCAGCACCCTCTTCCTACCCCAATATGCCAGGTGGGTTTCCTAGGTTCGAGCCCAGAGAGTGGGGAGCGGGAGAAAGATGGCATCCTAGGGTGGCTGAAGTGCTGAAGTGTACGAATCGGAGCCCCATCACCCCTGGTAGTGATGGGGGCCTCTACACCTGGCACTGACAAACTCCCTGCCCCGGCAGCGCCAAGGTGTGCGAGGAGAAGCTCCGCTATGCGGCCTACAACTGTGTGGCCATCGACACCGACATGAGCCCTTGGGAAGAGTGAGTCGGCTACCTCCTATGGGCCAGCAGTGTCTCATTGGGCCTTGCCTGGGGCAAGACACCACGGCTGGGGCAGGATGTGCGTGGATGCACTCAGAAAAAGCCAGCACGCACAGCCTCTGTGCAGCTGCAGTGCGGGCGGTGAGCTGACACTGGTGGCCCAGCCCCGCAGGCGCACAAGCCCGGTGCGTGCTGGGCTTGCTTCCGGAGTCACGTTGCCTTTGTGAAGGGAACCGTCCACAAGCCCAGCACAAGGTGCCAGGCCTGAATTACTTGAAGGAGGCCTTCTAGTTCCCTACGCCCCGTGGACTTTGCTTCGATGTGTGGCTCCTCTCTTTTTTTATCCTTGTTTTTCTCTGGCTTCAGCCTGGACTCAAAACAAAAAATATAGAGGGCGGTGGATCTCCCCAAACAAGGTATCAGGGATGGATAAGGAGTGATGGTCTTCCTTCTTAGGCACCTGCCCCAAGAATAAAGCAACTGAACACCTTCCCTCAGATACTTATCTTTTCCTTTTCTCCCTCAACACCCAAGGTGTGAGCTCCCTCCTCTTCCTCCAACCCGTCCCATTGACGGGAAGTGCCACTACCTCCCTGGTTCAGAACCTACACCCACTCAACATGAAATCTTACTGCTACTGCGCCCGTGTTAATCATTCTGACTCCCCGTCTGCTGTTTCACTCCCAAGATTTTGCACAAGTTAAGGCCAGCTATAGCCTCTGAAATCTTCAATAGCTCCTCTTTACCCAGCTCTAAAATAAAGCCTAGACTTCAAACCTCCCTGTAGGCCTTCTGGACATCTCTGCCCCACCTCTCCCTCACAGAAGGGCCTCCAAGACACTCCATCAAAGATGTCTTGCACATGGGAAAAGTTGAATAAATGGGTGAATTCATTCCTTTGGAATGTGTTTATGGCTCTGGAGGGATGTTTGAGGAGACTTTTCCAGGAGTGGTGGGCTTCTTAGTGGCAAACATTAAGTCTGGAGCTGAGTGGGAAATAAAGACCCCCACTACTCAGAAGGGAGGAAGAAAAAAGTTGGCCTAGCATCATCTAGGGTGGGTGTGGTGATGTGGAAGATAGGAGCCCTCCTTCAGGAACCAAGTGGGCAGAAGAATTTGACATAGAGGGCAAGCCCTGAGGTGGCTGATAAACCACCCAGGTCAGAATTTTGACAGAAAAGGAGGCAACAGCACTGCTGCCCACCCCCATGCTGCCTCCACAAAGTGCCCCCTGAGAGAAATGCGGATACAGTCCCCTCACTCTCACAGTGGGCAGCCACCCTCAAAGGGTCCCAAGTGAAGTGGCATGTGGGGTGGTGCTAGGTGAGGAGTGTCGTGTTGCTCCCACACTTCCCCAAGCCCTAATGCCCCCCCACCCCCTGGGCTGTGTGCACCCTGAGGCCTATCTCCCCATAGCTATGAGTCTAACACCCCAGGTGAGTCTTGCAGGTGCCCAATCCCTGGGCTTTGGGTGGCCCACAGGAGACACCCCTGCTCCCTTCCTCTGGCATCCTCTTCCATTGCCTGGAGCTAAAGGGGCTGGAGCCCTAGAGGCTTTCCCCCACACCCCCTCAGCTTTGTTCTTCCCAGCAAGTTCCCGCCCATCCGAGGCACACCTTCCTGTTTTCTGGGAAAGACCTGGCCCGCGCCAACCTGCAGGAGGCAGTCCATTTCTGTGTCTGTTACTGGCCATATGAGTCTTTGGTCCCTCCTTTAACAAATTGGACTCACAATGCATTATATATTTTACAGCTTGCTTTTCATTTAATCACTCAATGAATGCATCAAGCATGTATGTTAGGCACCATAGCAGGTGTAATGGATAAAATGGAGGCTAAACAG
This sequence comes from Myotis davidii, assembly GCF_000327345.1. NCBI lineage: Eukaryota > Metazoa > Chordata > Mammalia > Chiroptera > Vespertilionidae > Myotis > Myotis davidii. The sequence goes on from NW_006294764.1 coordinate 875,535, forward strand.
ATAATTTTTGCCCTCTTGGAATTTAAACTCTAATGGAAGAGACACATAGTAAACAAATAATGGCAAAAACATTTAATAACATGTGTAAGAGCTCCAAGGGAGAAGTGGAGGGTACTGTTGTTAGAGGATGTACAAGATGAACGTTAAATCCTGAGGGAGAACAACTGGGCACAGAGGCCAGCTGAGGAGCATGTCCAGTTCTGGGTGAAGGAAGAGAGAAGAGACTCCAGCCTTGGAGAGCTGTTTTAAGATTTTGCAATGAGCAGCCAAGAGGACATCAAGCAGGGGAGAGACAGGATTAGATTTGGGTTTGGTAGCTGTTTAGAGAATGAACTTAGAGGGAGACACGAGGCAGGGAGTAACCAAGCAGGAAATGATGGTCACTGAGACCATTTTAATCAATATTTTTATTGACTGTATTGTATTACATTATAAGGAATTTTCATACTGTTTATTAATTTAAAGCCCTCTACAGATGGACATAAAGGTTGTTTATAGATTTTTGGTATTGGAAACTATAAATGTTACAGTAAACATTCTTATGCATATATCCTTGCATACCTATTTGATTATTTCCTTAAAATAACTAAAATCCCTTCATCAAACTGCCAAATTGCCAGGATATATCAGTTTTCACTCCCTTTAGTGTCTATTTCCTAAACTCTTATCAACCTAGAGTATTAACAATTAAAAATATTGTTAGATAATTTAATGAGCTGAAAAATGAATGGTATTATTTTAATTTTCATTGTTTTGATTATTTACTATATTGAGCAATCGTTTCTCTTCTTTATGAACTGCCCTTTATGTCTTTTGTCTGTTTTTTCTGTTGGTTTGATTATACTTTTCTGGTTCATTGATTGATTGATTGATTTTGAATTTGAAAGTACGCTTATTAAAGCTGGGGACAGTGAAACAAGGAAAGGCCTAGGATAGAAGAAGCAACAGGAGAGAACCTAAGTGGGGGTGCGTTGGCTGTTTAGAAATGTGAGGAGAAAAAAGTGAGCCAAAGGAGGCCTTGGAGACAGGTTCAGGGGGTAGCCCAGGGTGAGCTGCCACTGCCCATTGCTCCCATAGTTGCAAGTCTCATGGGGACCCTTAGAGTTTAGGAGAAAGAAAATTCACTCAAAAAGGAAATTCGAGTAGGTGTGTGTTCCCAGGAGGGCACACATTTTCTTACTGATTTATAACAATCTTTGCATAGTACTAAAATAAAAAGTCCATTGTACTAAAATAAGGCACTGTGCTAAGTGCTATACATCTGTTATCTATTTTATCTTCTGTACAATTCTATGAAGTAAGCACTATTAGTATGTCCACTTCTAGATGAGAAATGAAATAAGTAACTTGCTTGGGTCACATAAGTAGTAATTGATGAAGCTAGAAATTGGATGATGGTCTGCCAGCTCCACAGCCTGCTGCTGTGGTAGCTAAGGTGCTTTAACTTCTATATTAACCCCTTCGTTGTGTCAGACGTTGTCATTGTTTTTCCAGTTTGTACTTTGACATTTAATTTCACAAGTATTCTTTCCTAATATACAAAATTTTAAATTTTTATGAATTCAGAATCTTTATGGAAGGAACCATTTATTGGATATATACTAGCGGAGACAATATAGTAAACTAGTTAAGAGCACATTCTCTAGAGTCAGCTTGCCTGCATTCATATCCTAGCTTTACCACATCCTAGCTGTTAACCAGTGTCCTCGGCTTCCTTTTTTTTTGAGTATCTATTCTTTTACCATTGATTTGAAATGCTACCTTTTCACATACTTATCATTTTATGGTAAACTTTTATATATAAGAAATCTTCATTTTGCACAGTAATGCCAAAACTGTTAAAATGACCCTGCAAGTTGAAGCCAAGCAAAGAAATCTTAATAACCAATGGGAGGAATTACCATTGTTCTGTGACCTTTAAAATTTCTTGTCAAACATTAAAAACACTCTTACTATCAATTATAAATGTATAGGGAAATGGGGAAAAATAGTAAAACTAATATTTATTTAGTATATTGTAATCTGAAGCACTTAGAAAAATTGATAATTAAAATGTTTTTCTTTGTAAAAAACTTTCCAAGGATAGTTTGAACAGTGCTTGCCTTTTTTCTTGTCTTATAATATGAAGCAAGCATCTTCACTATGCCTTGATGAATTGTAATGCTCCTTTTTAAGTTTGGATCAGCTCCCATAAACCTCATGAAATATCTCTGAGAATTCCTTTAATGTGAAGTTTTTTGTTGGTGTCACTTCCTCTGGGACATTTTCATCCTTTTTGTGCAGTGACTAATCACCAACAAACTGAAAGAAGTGACATGATTCACTGCTCATGATGTACATCCAAAAAGTTGATTGACATTTTTGACAGTAATCTCATTGCTTTAAGGGAGGAGAGAATTTTTGGAGGACCACCATTTTTACTGATGTCAGCCATTCCTTTTGTATTTGCTTTTAAATTTATTTGATAGAAAGTTGTAGCCCTAGCTGGTTTGACTCAGTGGATAGAGCATCAGCCTGCAGACTAAAGGGTCCCAGGTTTGATTCTGGTCAAGGGCACATGCCCAGGTTGTGGGCTCGATCCTTAGTAGGGAGCATGCAGGAGGCAGCCAATCAATGATACTCCATAATCATTGATGTTTCTCTCTGTGTGTCTCTCCCTTCCTCTCTGAAATCAATTAAAAAAAATTTTTTTAAAAGGAAATTCTGTGTACTTGAAAGGAAATATTAAAGTCCTAATTAATGAAGGTTCTTGTCAAGCTCTCTATATAAACACTGTAGCATCATTTGCTAACTTACCATGATTCTATTAGGCAACTGCTGGGCCTGTGTACAAAAACAAAACATAAATATTTTTATGCCTGCCGTTGGTTGCCAAAGTAGAGTTTCTCTTTCCCCTCTAAAAATAATAATTTCCTGCCCCATTGACAAGTACACAGCCAAATGGAATAGGTGAATATTGTGACATGGCCAGCAAATTCCCAGAGATCTCGTGCAGATAGACTGTGGGAAGAGTATTTCTGAGCCAAGGCCCAACTTTTGAAAGGTTTCTTTTGTCTCCCATTGTTCCAAGAGACCTTCAGAGATTGACCTTCTTAAACATGTATGATGTTCCCCCACAACATACAAACACATAGACACAAATTATTGATATTGACACTGATGGTGCAAAAGCAATAATGTAAAACTGCTGGTGCTTTACATGGATCAAAGCAGTGATACCACACTGTGTTCATAGTTACTTACACACACTTGGAATAAAAATAATAAAGCAAAGTAAGTTTCACTTAAGAATGTCTTTGATAACGCAATAAAATAATTTTATTAAATTTGCTCGCCCTAACTGGTTTGGCTGAGTGGATAGAGCGTCGGCCTGTAGACTGAAGGGTACCAGGTTCAATTCTGGTCAAGGGCATATGCCTGGTGTGCTGGCTCAATCCCCAGTAGGGGGCATTCAGGAGGAAGCCAATGTTTCTCTCCCTCTCCTTTCTAGTCTCTCTCTCAAATAAAAAAAAATCCCTATTTTTTAAAAATACATATATTTCTGGAAAA
>NW_006294764.1:882096-897746 GCF_000327345.1 Myotis davidii
CATGTGGAGAAAATAAATTTGGTGGATGATACTTTAATGATGGGTATATGTCATTAAACGTTTGTCCAAACCCATAGAATGTATAACACCAAGGGTGAACCCTAAGGTAAACTATGGACTCTGGGTGATTATGATGTGCCAATATAGGTTTACCAATTGTAACAAACGTACCACTCTGAAGGGGGATGTTAATAATGGGGGATGGTATGCAAGTGTAGGGGCAGGGCATATATGGGAAATCTCTCATCTTCCCCTCAAGTTTGCTGTGAACCTAAAATTGCTCTTAACAAAATAAGTCTTTTTAAAAAAGAGTTACATTCACAGGATTTTACAGGATTAATATAAAGGAGTGAGTGAATTGCTACAAATGGATTGCTCAAGTGTCCATTCCTTTGCTTTCTGGATCTAGGTCAAAACTAAATTCTTGCCCTAGCAGGTTTGGCTCAGTGGATAGAGCATTGGCCGGTGGACCGAAGGGTTCCAGGTTCAATTCTGGTCAAGGGTACTTACCTTGGTTTCAAGCTCAATCCCCAGCCCTGGTCGGGGCATGTGCAGGAGGTGTCTCTCTCATATCAATGTTTCTCTCTCTCTGTCTCTCCCTTCCTCTCTGAAATCAATTTTAAAAAAATTTTTTTTTAAAAAGGAAATTCTGTGTACTTGAACTATTAAAGTCCTAATTAATGAAGGTTCTTGCCAAAACTCTCTATATAAACACTGTAGCATCATTTGCTAACTTATCATGATTCTATTAGGCAACTGCTGGGCCTGTGTACAAAAACAAAACATAAATATTTTTATGCCTGCAGTTGGTTGCCAAAGTAGAGTTTCTCTTTCCTCTCTAAAAATAATAATTTCCTGCCCCATTGACAAGTCCACAGCCAAATGGAGTAGGTGAATATTGTGACATGGCCAGCAAATTCCCAGAGAGAGATCTCTGCAGATAGACTGTGGGAAGAGTATTTCTGAGCCAAGGCCCAACTTTTGAAAGGTTTCTTTTGTCTCCCATTGTTCAAAGAGACCTTCTTAAACTATTGACCTTCTTAAACTATTCCCCCACAACATACAAACACATAGACACAAATGCCTCTGGCAGGAGAAATGTGAGCGGGCAACGAACAGGGAACAGCCTGTGTTCAATAAGCATTTATCAAGTACTTCCCATGTGACTAATAAATAAAAATAAACAATAAGCATGAGGTTAGGCATGAGGGATAATAATATAGACTGACGTCATAAGAAGGAATGTTCAGGAGAAGAGATCTCAGTGACCCCAGCCCTCAGCCCAGTTTTCCCAACACCAAATGGAAAGTCAGGAAAACATTAAAAAATGTTTAATTCATTCACTATTATTTACTTAGCATGTCCCAGGTCCTGTGGTAGGAAATGTCCTGTTCCGGAAAGAGGAGCAAGTAAGATATAGCCTCAAAGGGTGATAGAGAAGACACGGAAAAGGGGATGACAGTCCTCTATGGTGAGTGCCATAGGTAAGCACTAGAAACAGTGGGAGCCAGAAAGAAGGAATCCACAGACAGCAGCTCTTAAAGTAAGACACTTGCAGGGTATCTGTCAGGTCAAAACTATTTTCTTAATAATACTAAAACACTATTTGCCTCTTTTATTGTATTGATGTTGACACTGATGGTGCAAAAGCAATAATGTAAAACTGCTGGTGCTCTACATGGATCAAAGCAGTGATACCACACTGTGTTCATAGTTACTTACACACACTTGGAATAAAAATAATAAAGCAAAGTAAGTTTCACTTAAGAATGTCTGATAACACAATAAAATAATTTTATTAAATTTGCTCATTGGGTACATTTCTTTTTAATATTCTGTGATGAAATAGGAAATGTATTCTGTGATGAAATAGGAAATGTACATACTACAGAAGTATGATTATTTGTCTCCAGAAAAAGCACTTGCCTGAATGTTTGATATGTGAACTACTGCTTTTTTCATAGAACACTATATTTACTTGTTGGGCAGTCCGGCCAGTGCGGTTCAGTTGGTTGAGCATCATCCCATGCACTAGGAGGTTGTTGGTTCGATTCCCAGTCAGGGCACATGCCCAGCCAGCCACTTCAAGGAAAACCACTAACAGTATTTGTTGCCAATGATAATAGTTGAGCTTTCAAAAGAAAATCAGAAGTTTGGAAAAGTTGTATCTGTCATTATCAGCTTGCCAGCTTTCCAATATTTAAGGACTTTTCTGATGAAATTAGTGGTGACAGTAACAAATGTTATTTTAAAAATATTGTATGGGGGGCAAGGGACTGTGGGGGTACAGTGGGGGGGAAAGGACATATATAATACTTGCAACAATAAAGAATTATTTTAAAAATAAGTAATAAAAACATTGTATAAATTAAGGGCAAGAGAAATAAAGGAAAAATAAACAAATGGGACTACATCAAACTAAAAAGCTTCTGCACAGCAGAAGAAACCAGCATCAAAATGAAAAGGGAACCACTGTATGGGAGGACATAATTTGCCAATGATATAACTGATAAGGGGTAATTTCCAAAATATATAAAGTACTCATACAATTCAACAAAAGGAAGACAAGCAACCCAATTAAAAATGGACAGAGGAGCCCAGTCGTTGTGGAGGTCATGGTTCAATTACTGGTCAGGGCACATGCTCAGGTTTCAAGTTTAAACCCGAACATCCAAGGAGCCCTAACATGACCTTTCTTACCCCACCTCTATTAGCCAACCACACATGCTGAAAATGATGGCATAGAAACAAAGGAAAAAGAGGTCAACCGAGAGTTCCCCTTCCTTTTGGTCCTTCCTTACTCATCAATAAAAGAGTGTTGGTAGCCCAACCTGTGTGGCTCAGTTGTTTGAGCATCAAACTATGAACCAGGAGGTCACTGTTCCATCCCGGTGGTCAGGCACATGCCCGGAATCTTCCCTCCACCCCCAGTAGGGGTCATGCAGGAGGCAGCCAATCAATGATTCTCTCTCATCATTGATGTCTTGATGTTTCTATCTTTCCCTCTTCCTCTCTGAAATCAATAAAAACTTATTTTTTTAAATGGACTTGAACAGACACTTCTCCAAAGAGGACATACAAATAGCTAAGAGACTTATGAAAAAATGTTCATCACTAATCATCAGAGAGATGCAAATTAAAATGACAATAAGGTATCACCTCATACCTGCTAGAACAACAAGTGCTGGCCAAGTTATGGAGAAAAAAGAACCCTAGAACACTGCTGGAATGCAGACTGGTGCAGCCACTATGAAAACAGTATGGCATTTTCTCAAAAAAAAAAAAGGAACTGCCATTTGACCCAGTGATCTCACTTATAGGAATATAACCTAAGAATCTCAAAACACTAACCAGAAAGAATATATGCACCCCTATGTTATTTATAATAGCTAAGATCTGGAAACAGCCCAAATGCCCATCAGTAGATGAGTGGATAAAGAAGCTGTGGTACATTTACATGGTGGAATACTATGTAGCTGTGAAAAAGAAGGATCTCTTATCCTTTGAGAAAGCATGGAAGGACCTGGAGAGTATTATGCTAAGTGAAATGAACCAATCAGAGAAAGATAAGTATCACAGGATTTCACTCATATGTGGAATCTAATTAATAAAAGAAACTGATGAACAAAATAGATCCAAAGACATGGAAGCGTGGAACAGACTGACAAATCTCAGAAGGAAGGGGTGGAGGGGCGGGAGATTAACCAAAGAAGTTATATGCATAACCCACGGTCAGACACTAGTGCAGTGAAGTCCTGAGGGGGATGAAAGGGGTTGATGGGCGGGGGGGGACATCTGTAATACTTTCAACAATAAAGATAAATTTTAAAAAATATTGTCAACATTGGGAGGATCTGCATAACTCAGTGAACCAATATTTTACAAATGATCAGTGCATCAAGTTGCAAAATTACGCATGGGTAAAATGTCCACTCAAAATGCAAGTATTATAACAGTACAAAATGTTCATTGATATAATGATTCTACATTGTAACTAATCTTTCACTGAGTTTTGGTGTAGTATCAAAGATGAATACCTACAACTATTTGACAAAGCTATTAAAATAGCTCTCTTCCAATTACCTATCTGTGTGAGGTCAGTTTTTCATCATATAATTCAGCCAAAACAATGTATCACAACTGATGGGAAAATCCAACTGTTTTCTACTTAGCCAAACATTAAAGAGATCTGTAAAGGCAAAACCATGACATTCTTCTCAATAAAATATTTTATTTTGAAAACATATGTTTTCATAAAAATGTTATTTATGTTCCCATGTAGTAGTTTTATTATTTTTATTTTTTAAATGAATAGTTTTTCTAATTTCTCAATTTAAATTGTTAATATGGTAAATGTCAATAAATATAATTCATATAAACAAAAGTTCTTTGGAGGTCTCAATAATTTTTAAGAGTGTAAAGGGTCCAGAGACCAAAAAGTTTAAAAACCACTGCCCTGAGAGAATAATTTAAAATGAGTTTAAATGCAGCGATCCCTCAACTACTTTCCCTCAACTAGTTCCCTGAAAACTTTTGCTAGTTCAAACATGAGCATTTTAAATGAACACTAGATATGGAGTTGAATGTTGTCCTTGTTTTATAACTAGATCTTACTTTAAAATTATGCTATAATTCTGAACGCTTCTGTTTGCTTGAGCTTGTACTAAAGAGAGAGAGAATCTTGCTGCAGAAGGAAAAAGTAGTTAAATTTTGGGTCTTTTGTAGTCAAATCAATCACACCATGGCTCGCTTTTACCAATACACTCAGTGTTATAGTTGAGTTAAAATAATTAAGTATGCAATAACTGATCACCAGCAGCATAAAGTGAAGGAGAGACAGTGCTGGAATAAGGCTGGTTTTATGGATATGGCCTCAGGTCTTTCTTTTTAGTAGGATTGCAGCTGAGCTTCTATTCTCTGGGGACAATTACAAGTCCTGTCTTTCTCACTGACTGCAGTATCCCCACCAGCTAGCATCTAAGACTGCTTTGCACATGTTAGGCACTCAATAAATACTGTTAAAATGAAGCCAAACTCCTTTTCTTTTTTATTACAAAAATTAGACTGCCTCCTAATTGACAGCTAAAGCAACTCAACGTTTAGCAATAGATATATCTGGGCCGGTGTGGCTCCGTGGTTGAGCTTCGACCTATGAACCAGGATGTCTCTGCTGAATTCCTGGGCTTCATCCCCGGTGGGCGGTGTGCAGGAGGCTGCCCATCAGGAAGCTTCCAAAATATTGGGAAATTGCAGAAATGTGTGGGAAAGAGAGAATGACCATTGTTCTTGTAATCTGCAACTTAACAAACCACCCTAAACTTACTACTTAAAACAATTACTTTATCATCTCTCACAATTGTTGGAGTTGTCTAGACTCAGGTGTTTGTGCAGTTGCAGCCTCTTAAGTAGTCTCCCTGCTTCCAGAGTGATCCTTCCCAAGCCTGTCATATTGTCCCTTCTATTTAATTCAAGGTCCTCACAATGGCCTATAAGGCCCACAGGATCCGAATTCTCCGCCTTTTCCCCTATTGCCTCTCCGACCTCCTGGGCCATCATTCATCTCCCCCAGCTTACCTCCCTTGAGTCATGTTGGCTTCTTTGGGTGTTCTTCGAACATGCAGTCTCTCCAGGGCCTTTGTGCTTGCTGGCCAGCCTTCTTGGAAGGCTCTTACCCAAGATCTCCACTTGACTCTCTCTCTTCAAGCTGTCCAGTATCACTGACTCAGTGAGGTCTCCATTGACGGACTTCCCCCTATCCCCCACTCTTTTGATGGCTGAATGTGGATGTTCTCCGTGCAATAATAGTCTGGTTCAGAAAGTCGACGTGAGTCGCCACGTTGGACCTCATGGATGTAGAGAGCCCTGTCCTGCACAGGCATTGGGTGATTTCTCCACAGGCTAATCCAAAACTGCGGTTCCCAAATGAGCTCTCTTTTCACGGAGTGGTAGTCGGAACCAGGTTCTAGAAGGAGAACTCCCTGCAGGAAGACCGTGATCTTTTCCGATCTGGGTTCCAGGAGCCCAGCACAGGGAGGGACCCTCAATGCTGTTGGTGATTTGTGAATGAAGAGCAAGGGCGGCCCCGCCTACTTTCCCCCGAAGGTGCGCGCGCCTCTGGTCCTCAATCTACCGCTCGGCGCTCGGCCCGTTCCGTCCCGTCCCATCGATCAGCTCGGCCATCGCGCGCCTGCGCCTTCGGCTGTCAATCGGAGGCGGCGTGCGGAGTGCGGGGAGCGGCGCGCCGGGAGCTGAGGTAAGTCTGCGGCTCTGGCGCTGCCGGGCCGCCTTCGAGCTGCTGGGCCGGGGCGTGGGGCACTGTGCTGGCCACCCAGCCCCGCTGCATCTGAGGGAGGCGGCTCCTCGAGCCTCGCCTGGGAGGGCCTCAGAGGGTACACGGGCGTGCAGAGCCCTAGAGTCGCCAGCTCGAGTCCCTGCGCGACCCGGCCGGCCGGGAAGCCAAGTGTCCAAACTAGAAGAGAACCTGGGAAGAACCCGCGCCAGCCACCTCGTGCAACAGGTGGAGAAACTGAGTGTCAGGGAGCGGAGGATCTGCCGAAGTCACAGCGCGTGAACCCCACACCCAGGACCCGACGCCCTTAGCGCAGCGCCCGAACTCCTTCCACGTGAGCCCTTCGTTCACAATTCTCCTGTTTGTAGTTGTTTAGGTGCAAGGCAGTGACATATAAGATGGAATACAGTAAGCTCTGTGTGAGAGATCGATTATGACACCGTGTTTTCTCTCACCCGGTTACAAAGGGATGAGGCCACGGGGCTGTGATGGAAGCGTGTCTGCGCTGCCCTGACCGCCCTCTCCCACTCGAGAGGCCGCGGAGAGACGTTGCCTTGATTCCCATCCCACCGGGTCCCGGCAGTGACTTCGAGGCATCGACAGCCGCCTGGCGTCGCGGATAGTTATGTCCGTGTTGTAGCCCAGAGCCTCGCAGAGAGCGAGGAGACCCGGTCCCGGCCGGCGCGCGGGTTCTGCGGTCTGTCCGTCTGCACCGGTTCGCCCCCTGCGCCGGGTGGTGAGGGCCACAGACGCTCATTTCCAGACGCCGAGTGCCTGGCGCCTGGCGGGGCGGTGGGTGGGGATGTGGGGGTGGAGGTCCCGGGATAATACAGCGATGACACGCCCCCGCCTTGAAGGACCTCGCGGGGAACAGACATTGCAGTCCATGGGCGTTAACGCCTGTGAAGGCAGAGGCGTCTGGACATGGTGGAGAGCAGCACCTGCGGGGGAAGGAGTCGCTCTACCAGGAGGGTGGGCAGGGTGGGGAATGACTGCTTCGGCCAGATGGTTCTTACCACGGCGTCTTCAAGTGTAATCGGTGACTACTGGGCCCCGGGAAAGGCGCCTGGGAAACAGGAATGGTAACACAGACCGGAGCGATACAGCAGCGTGGGTCATTGGCAGCCGCTAATAATACTAGCTTTTATAGCGCTGGCTCTGGGCTTGGCGTTATTTTGTGTGCCTTACGTAGCTTAACTTATTTATCCCCCACAACTCTGTGCCGTAGAAACGATCCTTATCCTCACTTAGAACATGAAGAAAGCCGAGGCCTAGGAAAGTGATGGCTCGCACAGCTCACCTGGTGGAGCTGGAATTCACACCCAGCCCCTCTGGCTCCAGGGCACTTACCGCCAGGCACCTTTCTGGGAACTGAGGTGTCAGGCCCCTGGTCACACCACCTGTAAATGGCAGAACCAGAACTCAGACTCGGGCCTTTTGGCTCCGGAACTACCAGTGCTCTATTTTTTTTTTAAAAAAAAAAAACATTTTTATTGATTTTAGAGAGAAAGAGAGAGGGAGAGAGAGAGAGAGATCAGTGATGAGAATCATTGATTGGCTGCCTCCCACGTGCTCCCTATTGGGGATCGAGCTTGCAACCCGGGGCATGTGCCCCTGACCAGAATCGAACCCGGGACCCTTTAGTCTGCAGGCCAATGCTCCATCCACTGAGCCAAACCAGCCAGGCCAGTGCTCTATTCTTAATAACGTCAGATGTGAGGGGCGTTATAGAGTGCCAGATTGAAGTTAAATTCTAATCTGAGTCCATGCTTGCTGCCATCGAAATTCTTTAAGTGTGAATATTGTTCAAGAGCCTTCATTTTGAATGTAAGTACTACAGTTTAGATATTAATGCGAGGGGCCAGGACTGATCATAATGATGGTAAAGGTGCAACATTATTTGCCAATTTTATGTTAAATAAATATCTTTTTCTGAACATTGCATTTCACACTTGTATTAAAAAGATTGCATTATTTGTTGTAAGTCAAAATGTCAAAGAATACTTTTATTTTCACTTTTTTAATCTTCATCTGAGGATATGTTTAGAGAGAGGAAGGGAGAGAGAGAGAGAGAGAGAGAGAGAGAGAGAGAGAGAGAAACATCTATGTGAGAAACATTGATCCGTATCTCCCAGACGTGCTCCGACCTGGGAACGAACCCACAACCTAGGTATGTGCCCTGCCTGGAATCGAACTCACAACCTTCTGGTGTACAGGACGACGCTCCAACCAACTGAGCTACCTGACCGGGGCAAAGAGTGCTTTTATTTTTAATCAATTCGGATTTATGACCTTTCACTGTGCCTCTTTTCTGTGGTAGCTGCTGTAAAGAGATTCTTTTGAAGGTCAGATAGGTTCCTTAAATATGGATTCCTAAAAAGGAATTCATTTTGATTGTTTCTGCAATTGAGCTTTTCAAATCTAAATCCAGATACAAGCCTACATTTGTGTTTAATATAGTTGGGGGTAATGAGAAAATGGGAGCAGTTGGCTGAATTATTGGAGGAATCTTAAGTCATTTCATACTTTTCAGAGACCTACTATGCTTGTAGTGTGCAGTTGATTTTAGCCAGAAGTTATAGAAAGTTTCAAGGAATAGGAACTGAATCAGAAGCCCACTTGGTAACCTATTACTTCTTCAAGAGTCAGTGCAAGTATTACTTTCTATAAAACCTTCCCTGTCTTTTCTAAGAAAACTCAGGTATTACCTTCACTATTTGCCTACTTCATCTTGGATATACACTGAGTGGCCAGATTATTATGACCACCCCACCAGTACAATGAAGTGAATTAGTTATGCAAATAATAATAATAATAAAACCTTGAGCCCTGGCCAGTTTGGCTCAGTGGATAAAGCGTTGGCCTGGGGACTGAGCGGTCCTGGGTTCAATTCCAGTCAAGGGCATGTACTCAATGAAGTATTGATGGGGTGGTCATAATAATCTGGCCGGTCATAATAATCTGGCCACTCAGTATATCTCTGCAATAGCACTAATGATAGCATGTTATAATTTACTGAATTTGTCTTCTGTACTTAATTGTGAGCAATTCAAGGGCAGGGGCCAGATTTTTTAAATTTATATTCCTTCTCCAGCCTATCTGCCCAGCTGGAGTATATACAAGGTGGGGCAAAAGTAGGTTTGAGGTTGTAAGAACTATAAGTGAAACACACAGTTTATTCTTGTATTATTTTTTATTTAACTAGAGGCCTGGTGCATGAAATTCATGCACTGGGGGTTTGGGGGTGACGATGTGCCCTCAGCCCAGCCTGCGCCCTCTCACAGTCCAGTACCCCTCGCTCCTTACCGCCCACCTGCTCGCTGCTCCTTACCACTCAGTTCGCTGCTCCTTAGTGCTCTAAGAGGTAGGAGAGGCTCCCACCACTGCCACTGCACTTGCTAGCTGTGAGCCCAGCTTCTGGCTGAGCAGCACTCCCCCTGTGGGAGCGCATGACCACCAGGTGGAAGCTCCTGCGGTGAACGCCTGCCCCCTGGTGGTCAGTACTCATCATAGCGACCCGTCATTCTGGTTGTTGTGCCCCATAACAGTTGCTTAAGCTTTTATTATATAGACTAGAGGCCCAGTGCACGAATTCGTGCATGGGTGGGTCCCTCAGAGTGGCCTGTGGAGATCGGGCCCCAGCTCGCACTCCCAACCTCGCAGCCCTGCATCCCTGCCTGGCACCCTGCCTTGGCCTGGCGCTGCCCCCTCACCTGCTCCACCATCCCACCTGCAGGGCGATCGATTAGGGCTGGGCCGCCTGCCTGGCTCCCTGAGCACCTGGGAGCCGGGCGGCGGCCCTGCCCCCTGCTACCACTGCTGTTAGCCATCTGCTCACCTGCTCCACCACCTACCATGGTCCCGCTCTTGTCAGGGCCCATCAGGGCCGGCAACACCTTCACTGCTGCCCATTGCCAGCGTTGTGTAGCTGGCGCAGCCTTTTTTCGCACCGCCCTCTGGTGGTCAGCGCATGTCATAGTGAGCAGTCAAACTCCTGGTCGAACTACTGCCCCAGGGGACAATTTGCATATTAGGCTTTTATTATATAGGATTATTATATTACTATAACAGTTGCTTAGGCTTTTATTATATAGATTATTATATTACTAGAGGCCCAGTGCACAAATTTGTGCACCTGTGGGCCCCTCAGCCTGGCTTGTGGGATTGGGCCGAAACCAGCTCTCTGACATCCCCCAAGGAGTTCCGGATTGCGAAAGGGTACAGGCCAGGCCAAGGGACCCCACCGGCAGGCTAACCTACCGGTTAGAGCGCCTGCCCCCTCGTGGTCAATGCATGTCATAGTGAGCGGTTGAGCAGCCTTAGCATATCATTAGCATATTATGCTTTGATTGGTTGAATGGCTGACTGGTCAACCAGACACTTAGCATATTAGGCTTTTATGATATAGGGTTTGCCATACAAAGAATTACAATTTTTGCCTCACCCTATATTGGTAAGAGAATATGATAAAGATTATGTTTACTACAGCTAAGGAACCTTTCTTTTTTTTTTTCTTTTTTAATATATTTTATTGATTTTTTACAGAGAGGAAGGGAGAGAGATAGAGAGTTAGAATCATCGATGAGAGAGAAACACCGATCAGCTGCCTCCTGCACATCCCCCACTGGGGAAGTGCCCGCAACCCAGGTACATGCCCTTGACCGGAATCGAACCCGGGACCTTTTAGTCCGCAGGCCGACGCTCTATCCACCGAGCCAAACCGGTTTCGGCTAAGGAACCTTTCTGATCGGGTTATTGGAGTTGGGAGTGATGCATTTGACATAGTGGGTATCAATAGCCTAGATAGAAATAGCATTATTAGTGTGTATGCTTCAATTTTTGTTACTTTTTCCCCTGTTAATTGTTTTTCTATGTGATTGCAGTTGGGAAAAATGGAATTTCAAGCAGTAGTAATGGCAGTTGGAGGGGGATCTCGGATGACAGACCTGACTTCCAGCATTCCTAAACCTCTTCTTCCAGTTGGGAACAAACCTTTAATTTGGTACCCATTAAACCTGCTTGAGCGTGTTGGATTTGAAGGTGAGCTATGGTAATGACATGCACTTATAAAACTTTTAGGGTGTTTGATCCCAATGATTTGTCGTTTTTATGAGGGTGAGAGAGGAGAGGATGAATGAGAGAAGACTAGGACTCTGTTGATTGGAGACTGGCCTCTTTAAATTAGGAACATAGGAATACTCTATTGCTGTGTGAAAAAAAGGTTGAGAAATAGTGGGGATTCACACACTTCATACTCAATACTTACTGTTAATCTATATGTGCCAAGTTATATATTAGCACTGGGGTACAGAATTGAAAAGATAACTAAGCCTCTAGTGGTTCTCAACCTTATTATTGCCACGACCCTTAAATACAGTTCCTCATGTTGTGGTGACCCCCAACCATAAAATTATTTTCGTTGCTACTTCATAACTGTAATTTTGCTACTGTTATGAATCATATTGTAAATATCTGATATGCAGGATGTATTTTCATTGTTACAAATTGAACATAATTAAAGCATAGTGATTAATCACAAAAACAATATGTAATTATATATGTGTTTTCCGATGGTCTTAGGCGATCCCTGTGAAAGGGTCCTTCGACCCCCAAAAGGGTCTCAACCCACAAGTTGAGGACCGCTAGGATAGAGTGTCAGCCTATGGACCAAAGGGAACCGGATTCAATTCTGGTCAAGGTCATGTACCTTAATTTCTGGGTCCTCCCTGGTCCAGGCCCTGATTGGGGTGTGTGCAGGAGGCAACTAATCGACGTGTTTCTCTCACGTCAATATTTCTCTCTGTCTTTCCTTCTCTTTCTTCCACTCTCTAAAAATCAATGGGAAAATATCCTTGGGTGAGGATTAAAAAAAAAACAAGAAAAGATAACTCAGGTCCTGATCTCCATTAGACCTTAAAGTCTAACAAAGAGATACACATATAAATCGATTATCACTGTGTAGTATGGTAAATGTTACAATGGAGGTACATTGGAAGTGCTTGGGTATACAGAGGAAGTTGCTGTTTCAACTTGAGGGATTCAGGGAACACTTCACAGAGTTGCTGGCCTTGAGTTAATTCTTGAAAACATAGATTATCAGATTGACAAGCGAGGAGAGAGTATTCCATGCAGAAATGATGAGATACAGACTCATGATCAGTACAGCATGTTCTGGCAACTGCTATTCATTCTGTGTGGCTATAATATAAAGTATAAGGAGGCGTATTATATGTAATGAGAGAGGTAAGCAGGGGTCATGCTATAAAGTGCGTTGTCTTTCATGCTGAGGAATTTAGATTTTTTTTCCCTGAAAGCAGTGGGAAAACAGTGAAAGGTTTAAACAAAAGTATAATGTGGTTAGATTGGTATTTTAGTTATTCTATGTCAAGTATGTCCTTTGCATCTTTAGATAAACTTTAGAATTAGCTTATCAATATCTACAAAAAGGGTTGATGGGATTTTGATTATAATTGAATTGAATCTGTAGACCAATAGGAAGAAAATTCACATCATAATAATACTGAGTCTTCTGATCCATGAGCATGGTATATCTCTCTCTTTATTTATATCTTCTGTAATTTCTCTCAGTAATTTTATAGTTTTCCGTGTGTAGGGCTTAAACATATTTTATTAAATTTATCTCTAAGTAGTTTATATTTTTGATGCTATTGTAAATGGTAATTGTTATACAATATTCTAATTTCCAGTTGTTTGTTGCTAATACATAAAAATAAAGGTTGTTTTTTAAAATATTTTTTTTATTGATTTCAGAGAGGAAGGGAGAGGGAGAGAGAGATAGAAACATCAGTGATGAGAAAGAATCACCAGTCGGCTGCCTCCCGCACACCCCCCACTGGGGATTAAGACCTCAATCCAGGCATGTGCCCTTGATTAGAATCAAACTTGGGACCCTTCAGTCTCCAGGCCGACGCTCTATAAACTGAGCCAAACTAGCTAACGCAAAAAACCATAGTTTTTTATACTAACCTTTTATCCTGCAACTTTGCTTAATACATTTATTAATTCTGATAGCTTTTTTGTAGATACTTCAGGATTTTCTATACTTGGACTTAATTGACATTTGTAGAACATTTCACCCAATAAAGCAGAATATACATTCTTTTCAAGTACTTTTACCAAGATAGACTATATTTTTAGAAACAAAACAGTTCTCAATAAATGTATAAGGATTAGAATCATACAAACTATATTCTCTGACCATGGTAGAGTTAAATTAGACATCAATTACAGAAAGATATCAAGAGAATCCTAAGAATTTGGAGATTAAATCACATTCTTCTACATAATCTGTGGTTTAAGAAGAAATCACAAGGGAAATTAGAAAATATTTTGAATTTACTGAAAATGAAATACACTGTATTAAAATTTGATATAGCTAAAGTTCTGTTTATAGGAAAATTTATAGCATTAAGCACTATAGTAGAAAAGAAGAAATGTCTCAAATTATCATCAAAGTTCTTTTAGAAACTAGAAGAAGAAGAGCAAATGAAACCTAAATAAGTAGAAAGAAGATTTTTAAAAAGATAAAAGTAGCCCTGGCCGTTGGGGCTGAGTTGGTAGGGCAACTTCCTGTGCACTGAAAGGTTGCTGGTTTGATTCCCAGGTTGCTGGCTCCATGCCCCGGTTGTGGGCTTGATCCCCACTAGGGGTTGTGCAGGAGACAGCTGATTGACGTTTCGCTCTCACATCAATGTTTCTCTCTTCCTCTCTCCAAAAATCAGTTTAAAATCTTTAGCCCGGCCGGCTTGGCTCAGTGGTTGTGTCAACCTATGAGTTAGGAGATCTCGGTTTGATTCCCGTTTGGGCCAGGTGCTAGCTCGATCCCCACGGTTCCCAGTGTGGGGCATGCAGGACGTGGATTAATGATTCTCATCATTGGTGTTTCTGTCTCTCTCTCCCTCTCTCTTCCTCTCTGAAATCAATAAAAATATATCTTTAGAAAACAGAATATTAGATGATCAAGTTTTAAAAAGATAAGAGCAGAAATAAATGAAATAGAAAACAAAAGCATTAGAGAAAAATCAATAAAATTGTTAAGTCTTTAGTTAAATTGATCTGGGAAAAAAAGAGAAAAGAAATTACTAATACAGACAGTCCCCAGGTTATGTCGGACTCGATGTATCTTGTTTCGTGGTTACATCGCCATCTCCCATTTATTTATTAAAAAAAAATGTTCCATCATTTCGATGTATGTACATATGTGCTTTATTTTTTTATTATTTATTTACCACAAGTAAAGGTCAGGAATTGTTATCTTTCTTTAAAATTTTTTTTACTGTTTCACTTCATTACTGCTGTGTATGTGCTTCATGTGAATGACGTGGGTGTTTATGTACGTGGGTTCCGACTTACAGCGAAAATCGCGTTTAGGAACGGATCTCCGACTTAACCCAAGGACCTACTGTAACAGTAATGAGAGAGGAGACATATCTACAGACCCTATAGACATTAAAAAGATAAGGGAATATTATGAACAACTTTATAGTAATAAATTCGATAACTTAGATTTACAGTTTTTTTTGTTTTGTTGTTTTTGATTAGTTAAATCTTTATTGTTCAGATTATTACATTTGTTCCTCTTTTTTCCCCCCATAACTCCCCTCCACTCAGTTCCCACCCTACCCTCCTCCCTCACTCCCCACCAACTGTCCTCATCCATAGGTGCACGATTTTTGTCCAGTCCCTTCCTGCTTCCCCCTCACGCCTCCCCCACCCCCCCAAGAATAGTCAGTCCATTCCCTTTCTATGTCCCTGATTCTATTATAATCACCAGTTCATTCTGTTCATCAGATTATTTATTCACTTGATTCTTAGTGATAGATGCATGTTTGTTGATAGATGCATGTTTGTTGTTCATAATTTGTATCTTTACCTTTTTCTTCTTCTTCCTCTTCTTAAAGGATACCTTTCAGCACTTCATATAATACTGGTTTGGTGGTGATGAACTCCTTTAGCTTTTTCTTATCTGTGAAGCTCTTTATCTATTCTTCAATTCTGAGTGATTACTTTGCTGGATAAAGTAATCTTGGTTGTAGGTTCTTGGCATTCATCACTTTGAATATCTTGCCACTCCCTTCTGGCATGCAGTTTCTGTTGAAAAATCAGCTGACAGTTGTATGGGTACTGCCTTGTAGGTAACTGACTGTCTTTCTCTTGCTGCTTTTAAGATTCTCTCTTTGTCTTTTGCTCTTGGCATTTTAATTATGATGTGTCTTGGTGTGGTCCTCTTTGGATTCCTCTTGTTTGGGACTCTGCACCTACTGGACTTGAAAGTCTATTTCTTTCACCAGGTAGGGGAAGTTTCCTGTCATTATGTCTTCAAATAACTTTTCAGTATCTT
>NW_006294764.1:898565-902930 GCF_000327345.1 Myotis davidii
GCCACCCGCGCCCTCAGCCGCCAGCCTGCTCCTCATGCACCTCCGCACCTTAGTATTTTACTTCTGTACTGCGCCTCCTCTGAGTCTCGGTATGCTTTTCCCTTTCCTTCTAGTTGTAGAATTTCCACTCAGCCAGCCTTCCTGTGGTTCTGGATGATGTTCGTTCCATCTTTTAGTTGTATTTTTGAAGTGGTTGTTCAAGGCAGCAAACTCCGGTGTTTACCTATGCTGCCATCTTGGTTTCTCCAGATTTACAGTTTTTAAAAATTGCTTTAGAAGCTATATGAGGAATGAATTTGAAGGAGTCAAGACTATAAACAGGGGGATGAGTTAGATTGATACAAAAGTCCACACCAGCAATGGAGAGGACCTGAACTAAAGAAGTAGCACTTAGGATGGAGAAGAGGGAACATTTCAGAAAGTTGATGATTAAGAGGAGGGTAAGTAGGAAAAAAAGAGAAGCGTTCCCTCTACTTTTTGCTTGTGTGACTAGGATCAGTGGTGGGCAAACTGTGGCTCGCGAGGCACATGAGGCTCTTTGGCTCCTTGAATGTGGCTCTTCCTAAGCCTTAGGAGTACCCTAATTAAGTTAATAACAATGTACCTACCTATATAGTCAAAGTTTAAAAAATTTGGCTCTCAAAAGAAATTTCAATCATTGTACTGTTGATATTTGGCTCTGTTGACTAATGAGTTTGCTCACCACTGGACTAGGTGATAGCATTAACTAGGAAAGGGAATAAGAGACAAGGAACAGGTTTGAATGAAGATAATGAGTGTAGCTTTGACCACAATGAGTTTGAAGTGCCCTATATGTCGTTAGATATAGCAAATCCAAGGACTGGATGGAGGTAGTGCTAGATCCTAGGGCCCAGTCTTGTGATCCATTGATCATTCCACTATGAGAATTGCCTTCCTGAAACAAACCCATAACATTTCTAGGAAGTAGTCTATGTGACATTGATGTTAAGAGATATGTGTTAGAAGAGATTTTGTTTTTAGAGCTCAGTTGCACAGGTGAAGGACGCACCTTAACATACTTTAAAATCTCATAATTTCTGTTAATTACTTTTTTAGGATATATCATCTGTAACTTTTTTTTTCTTTTTACTTTTGCTCTAGGTATAGTTATTTATGCTGAGGAGTGGCCTTTTGTGGTATATTTAATACCCCCTACATAAAAAATTCCTTCTCACTAAGGAAGGGAAGAGTGCTTACTAAACATAGTATTCTGGAGTTTAATAACCAAGTCATGATTTTAGAGAAGTTAACATAGACCTTAGCTTTTGTCTCTCTCCATACAGAAAAGTCTTGGTCCAATTATTAGACTGACTTTTGCAGTTGTTACTTCTTTCACTCTATCCACTCTACCTAAAATCTCCACTTCTTCTCTTTGAAATCCTGAACAGCATCAATCACTTTGTCTTCTATCTTTCCATCACACTTTGGTTTTCTATCTTAGTACCTCTCAATGCCTGTTTCATGCTGTAGTTAATGGCCTGGGGAACTGATCTCTCTGAGCAGGTACTATATCTAATTCATTTTTGTAATGTCAGCATTTTACATAAATATGTACTAAAGAAATTTTTGTAAATTGCATAATGGTACACCTGAAACCTGTATAATTTTATTAATCAGTGTCACCCCAATTATTTCAATAAAAATATTTTTAATTAAAAGAAATTTCTGTTGTACTTAAAATTCATCGTATCCTCAAAGGCCATCCTTTCCATGATACCTTCCTTAACCATTTCCATGTATAATTTCTTCATGTTAGGTTTCTTAAAAATAAGAACCATGTTGAGTTCATTTCTGAATTCTCAGTGCCTATTTGTTCTTTACATATTAAATGTATTTGTATTTGTTGGATGAATGAGTAAGTTAGTGATTAAAAGAAAGGAGAGTAGGGAGAGGAAGAAAGAAGAAGAAAAAGGAAGAAGGAAGGTTAAATGATTTGAAGAAAAAAAAAGAAAGAAGAGAAGGGAAGAAAATAGAAAAGAATGCTTACAGTGAAAGGGAGAGATAATTGTGACCTGGAATAATATAATGGAACAAGTGGAAATTTTTCCACTATAGAGATGCTAAAATTCAATCTTCAGACGTCAGCAACATATGTTATGTTACAGTGGATTTACATTACCCTACCCAAGATCCATGACAAAACCTCAAGTTTTCTAGCATTGGTTGATAGCTACATGGATAAAGTAGACATCTGTTATTTGAAAATTGCCTCTAATGAGGGTTCATTGTGGCTACCTCATAGGAAATGGTGATAGCTCTTTCTTGGTAGTGAATGAAGATTTAAAATGGGATCCCATTTGTATATGCTTTGGTGGATGCTTTTCTGGGTTGTTTACATCAAGAAGCATCATGTAATATATAAAAGTGAGGGCTCTAATTAGACAGACCTGAGTTTTATCTTGAATCTGTTGCTTACTAATCGTGTGACCCTGAACAAAGTCAAACAACATAATGTCCCAGTTTCCTCATTTGTAAAATGAGATTGTTATTAAGAATTGAGGGAACACAGTAAAAAACATTGAAAAGGCTCAACAATATTAACTGTTAGAAACAGACCAAATCTAATTAAAATAGGCAAATCATTATCTAAATGAATGAATTTTTTTATTTTTCCTCCTTTTTTTCTTTGTGCTGTAGAAGTCATTGTCATTACAACCAGGGATGTCCAAAAGGCTTTATCTGCAGAATTCAAGATGAAAATGAAGCTAGATATCGTGTGTATTCCTGATGAGGCTGACAAGGGAACTGCAGATTCTCTGCGCCACATATATCCAAAACTTAAGGTGAAAAACTATTTCTTGATTTTTATTGTTTTAAAAGGTAAATGTTATCTTATGTTTTTCCAGTGCTCTATAGTTTACAATGCTTTTTAAAATACATATTATTGCATCACATACTTTGTTGTGCATGTACTCTTCAACTCTTTTTAGTTTAATTACTAAGTAAAGATTTAGACATTTAGTCAGTCACTGGTTTCCAGTATTTTAAGGTAATAGTACATCTTTATGAAAAATATATATATACTTCAAATTTACTTGAAAACATTCTATTTATATGAAATTAACAAATAAGCAAAATTATTAGATAGATTAACTGGAAAGAAGTACAAAGGAACTTTAAAAAATTGCAGATCCCACCCTGGCTGGTTTGGCTCAGTGGATAGAGTGTCGGCCTTCACACTGAAGGGTCCCAGGTTCAAATCTGGTCGAGGGCACATGCCGGGGTTGTGGGCTCGATCCCCAGTAGGGGGTGTGCAAGAGGCAGCCAATCAATGATTCCCTCTCATCATTGATGTTTCTATCTCTCTCTACCTCTCCCTTCCTCTCTGAAATCAATAAAAATATATTTAATAAATAAATAAATAAAATAAAAAATTGCAGATCCCCTCACATGATAATATTTAAACTTTTAGTCTCCTTTGGTTAAGAAACTAACAAGGGCCCTAGTTGGTTTGGCTCAGTGGATAGAGTGTCGGCCTTCACACTGAAGGGTCCCAGGTTCAAATCTGGTCGAGGGCACATGCCGGGGTTGTGGGCTCGATCCCCAGTAGGGGACGTGCAAGAGGCAGCCATTCAATGATTCTCTGTTATCATTGATGTTTCTATATCTCTCCTCTCTCCCTTCTTCTCTGAAATCAATAAAAATATATATATATTTTTAAAAGAAACTAACAAGGGCATATGGATATGAGTACACAGTCTCCCAGTGGCTGGTGGCCCACAAACTGAGAAAAAACCATCATAAATTATTCTAAAATTGATGTTCTTTTGAAAAAGTCTAGTCTGTGTGATAACGTTGCCATCTTGTTTGAATTGGGGGGCAGACCTTCTTCTGCTATTTCTGGTGACTACAAACAGATGTATTAATATGTTCAACCGGTGGGAGAACCAAGATGGCAGCATAGGTTAACGCCGGAGATTGCTGCTTCGAACAACCAATTCAAATTACGCCTGAAACAGGCAACGGACACCATCCAGAAACACAGGAGGGCTGGCTGAGTGGAAATTCTCCAACTAGGAATAAAGAGAATATCATACCCAGACTCTGAGGAGGCGCAGTGCTGAAGTGAAATTCTCAGGTGAGGAGTGCGCGCGGAGCCGGCTGGCGTGGAGGGCGCGGTTGCTGTTTTCAATCAGGAGGGAGTTTCAGACTCTGAGCTCCAGAGCCGGGTGAGTCCCTAGGGACTCACACTCAAACGGGATAAACGGGACTGTCTGGCTTCAGTTGGAACTCGAAGGCAGCTTTCACTCCGAGGTTTGCAGCGGTTGCTGGGACTGTGAGGCAGAGCCCTGGGGACAGAACTGAGAGCAGCCATAACTGCTCACTCCGCCCACCCTGTAGAGC
>NW_006294764.1:904175-906824 GCF_000327345.1 Myotis davidii
GGAGGGTAGGGGAAAGGGGAAAGGGCAACCAAAGGACTTACATGCAGGCATAGAGGCCTGACCAATGGACACGGACAACGGGGGGGGGGTAGAGGGTGATGTGGGGACAGGGACACATATGTAATATTTTAATTAATAAAAAATATATATAAAAAAATATGTTCAACCTACCTATGCATTGAAGAACAAAAAATTTAGCAGAAATGTACATGGCCCTCCCTTTCCTTTGGGTGGGGATAATTTACATACAGTAAAATACAGATATTAATGGGTTCAATGAGTTTTAAAAAATAAATACATCCAATTTACCATTACCCAAATCTAAAACATTTCCTTCACCTCTGAAATTTCCTTTGTGTTGTTAGTCAGTCCCCCACCTATAGAGTCAACTGCTATTCTGATTTCTATCAGCATATTTTAATTTTGTTTATTTATGAACTAGATATAAATGGAATCATACAATTTTATTCTGGTTTATTTTGTTTAACATAATATTTTTCAGAAACATCAATGAGAGAGAATCATTGATCGACTGCCTCCTGCGTGCCCCACACTGGGGATCGAGCCCACAACCCAGGCATGTGCCCCAGTCGGGAATAGAACCCTGACCTCCTGGTCCCATAGGTCAGTGTGCTACCATTGAGTCACACTGGCCAGGCTAATTATATCTTTTTTTTTTATTTCATTTCAGAGAGGAAGGAAGGGAGAGAGAGAGAGATAGAAACATCAATGATGAGAGAGAATCATCGACCGGCGGCCTCCTGCACACCCCCCACTGGGGATCTAGCCTGCAACCTGGGCATATGCCCCCGACCGGAATCGAACCCGGGACCATTCAGTCCACAGGCAGATGCTCTATCCACTGAGCAAAACTGGCCAGGGCGATTATATCTTTTTTTTAAAATATATTTTATTGATTTTTTACAGAGAGGAAGGGAGAGGGATAGAGAGTTAGAAACATCGATGAGAGAAACACTAAGCCAAACCAACTAGGGCACGATTATATCTTTTTAGTCTCTTTTACTCTAGAACAGTCTCCCCTCCAACCACTTTTTTTTCCTTATGCCACTTACTTTTCAAAGAAACCGATTATTTGTCCTGTAGAACATCCCACATCGTTGGTATGTCCAATTGCTTTCTGCTGATGTCATTTAACTTTTTTCTTTTTCCCAGATTAGATTCAATTTCAACTTTTTTGGAAGTAATATTTCATATGTGTAATCTCTATTGTATTGTATCCAGATCTGAAATCAGACATTTCTTTAAAAAGCCCAAAGTTTCCTATGCACAGTTTTTTATATGTCAATAATACTTCAATAAAGTAGTTTAATGAAGGGCTTATTTTTTCCTTTGAGACAGCCCTCTTATGAGCCATCTATTCTCTCTTTAAATCTCTCTACTGGTTGCTCTCTAGGCTGTTGCAGAGCTGTCATCCTGGGGCTTCTCTTTACCGTTCTGGGAATTCCCTTCTCCCTCCTGTGTTGGATGCCAGGTTCCCAGATCCCATGTTTTTCTCTTTCTTGGTTTACTTACTCATTTCAAAGGAACCTAAACTTTATTGGCTTCTCAAAGAAAGATCACAGAAGGTAAATATTTTGAGAACTTGCATGTTTGAGAATGTTTTATTCCATCCTTTTCTTGAATGACAACTTACCTTTGTATAGAATTCTAGGTTAGAACTAATGTTCTTCAGAATTTTGTGTCCCAAGCCCAGAGACAGACAAACCTTCTAGGTGACTCCCTGTACTGTAGGTAGATTATTTTTTCTCTGAAGTTTACCGTTTCACTGAGGTCCCCTTTATGTAAGGTCTCAGTTCAAATTTCGTGCTTCGTATCAGCTTCAAGACACTTATTTTGGCCCAGTGAAGCCTTTAAAAGCCTCAGTTAAGCCCGGCTGGCATGGCTCAAGGGTTGAGCATCAACATATGAACCAGGCGGTCACAGTTAAATTCCAAGTCAGGGTACATCCCCAGGTTGCAGGCTCAATCTGCAGTGTGGGACATGAAGGAGGCAGATGATCAATGATTCTCTCTCATCATTGAAGTTTCTATCTCGCTCTCCCTCTCTCTTCCTCTCTGAAATCAATAAAAACAAAACCAAGCAAAAAAAAACAAAACCTCAGAGTAGCCAATGTTTCAACTAAGTGTTCATTTCCTTCTTCAGTTCTGGTGCTTGGTATTTTCCTTTTCTTTCTTATAAGTTTGACTATATTTGCAATAATGTCTTATCCAAAGTTTTTAGGTGGTCATAACAGAATTTTTGGGTTCTTAGTTCACCAGTTTTCCAAAACCATAGGCCTACATGCTAGATACTTAATGTACATTATTTCATTTAATCCTCCAACTACACTCAGGTAGATACTATCTTTATCCACATTTTACAGATGAGAAGGATAGGGCTCAGAGAGCTTGAGTAAGTTGCCTAAAGTTCAGGTGGAAAGAAAGACTATGCATTAGATGCCAAAGTCTCAGTAAATGCATTGAGTAATCAATGGGTTAGTAGAATAATGTCGGCATGTACAGCCAGATGAATTTTTATCTGAGGTTAAGGGCATGCATGGTAAAGTTAGAAGAGCCCTGTGTGCCCTCTAGAGGAGTATCAAGAAACACCGTTTGGACTGCTTCATAAATGTCACTTTCTGAGTCTTAT
>NW_006294764.1:907838-914769 GCF_000327345.1 Myotis davidii
TATTTGCCCTTGCTCTGTAGTAGAAGTGTGAGAGATGAAAGGAAATTAGTAAAATGTATATGAAAATCTCCCTCCTGTCAGAGTCTGGGGTGTGCCGTGGGACCCAGAGTCAAGTCCCCACCCACCAGCGTGCACCTCGAAATCATGCAAGACCCAGACCTGGCCGGCCCTACCCCCATCAAGCCCCTCTGGGTGAGGGGCACAGCCTCAGGTCCCCCAGCCCAGATATGCGGGTGTGAGGGCGTGACGACCATTTGCATATTAGCTCTTTATTATATAGGATTACAGGCAGTCCTCGGGTTACGTCGGACTTGATGTACATCGTTTTGTGGTTATGTCGCCATCTCCCATTTATTTATTAAAAAAAGTTCCATCATTTCGATGTATGTACATATGTGCTTTATGTTTTTTATTACTTATTTACCACAAGTAAAGGTCAGGAATTGTTATCTTTCTTTTAAATTTTTTTTCCTGTTTCACTTCATTACTGCTGTGTATGTGCTCCATGTGAGTGACGTAGGTGCTTATGTAGGTGGGTTCTGACTTATGGTGAAAATCACATTACGTCGCACTGTAGGAATGGATCTCCAACGTAACCTGAGGACTGCCTGTATATTATTTTCCATATGAACAACTATAAATCTACTTTTGCCCCACCCTGTATATAGAACTCTTTTAACGTATGCAATTCTTAGTACCTATGGAGCTCTTAATTAAATATTTTGGGGGGAGTGTATAAAACATTTTAAAATTAGCAAATCTAACAAGACTCAGTGAACTATGCAGTATCCTTGTCTTGCAAGTGGACAGCTGTTGGTTGTTGATATCTTTCTCTAAGTGGAGGGAGATCCATGGTTATAGGAAGACTTCCTATCCTACCAGAGCAATATGAGCAGAAGCTTGGCTCTTCTCGAGTAAGAAGAACTCTTCTTGGGCAAGAAGAAAGGGATACAGTCTGTGATCGGCACAAAGCAATGCTGGCTGACTCCTTGCACATTGAACCTGACACACCCACATTCCATGCTCCTCTGATTGGCTGAGGTAATCACCCATTTGTGCTTTAGAAACAGTGAGATTATTCTTTAGATAAATGTTTTGAGAATAGGTTAGTGAGGTATATTAAGAGGCCTCAGCAGACTAAATCTATAATCTATTTCTGTGGTCTATATTTAACGCACTTATCTTATATTGCAGGTCTCATGGCTTCTCTTAATTTAGAGATTGTGAAGCTAATAATTTTTTATTTAATCTAGACAGAAATCTTTCTTTAGCCTCAGGCAAGCCTCATTTATCCTTTGCCTCAGTTTCACAGCCAAGAAAATAGGGATAATGATACCAACACATTAGTTAGAGGTTTAGTTATTTAAATCCTTTGATGTAGGAGAACTATTGTTATCTGTCTTATGAAACACCTAACATGCTACAACAGAGAACAAACTATGCCGATGAAATCCCCATCCCAGAGACAGCGTGTTAGAAAGATTGAGCATACATGTTATTTTTAGATGTTCAAAAAGCTAAGTGCAAGTTCTTTTTAGTTGCATGTTTGATGTCCTTATCGAATTACAAATCTCTCATTCTTTCCTGGAACCTTTCATTTTGCCCAGAGATTTGTTTTTGGCAGATTTCTATCTGCAATTTGGTCAAGTGAAGATCTGAGAACTTGCTTGAAGACTTTTTTAAGTGGCAACTTTTTTCTTATGGCTGCTTTGGTGGGCTGTGGTTGCCTAGGAGGGCCTCCATATATCCCCTATGATGCTTTCTTTGAGCCTGCAGGTGGCATAGTGAAAAGCCTGGCAGTTATAGCATAAACAAGTTAACAAGTTGAATGAGGGAATTTTTGAAACTTTTTCCCCCAGAAATCTCAATGGAGCTTTTCTATTGACTGTACTAACCAAGTGTATGTATGCACAAGCTTGAAGTGTTTTCATCTTAACCTCTCAAAGACTGCAACTTGTTGGAACTCTGGTCTTTGGGATAGTATTTCTGCGTTTGGTAGCCAGAAAAATTGTAAGCTCTGGGTGAGCCTGATTCTTTTGATTCACTTTCCTTTGTCTATAGGGACACTTTTATGGAATGAAAGGATACAGGGTAGGACAGGGATGTGATAGCTAAGTAGAAAATCCAGGCTGCCATCACAAACTCTATCTTTGAGTGACAAGCAGCCCACATGACTTAGATTTTTGGAAACTCTTGGTTGGGCCCCTATGCTGCTCTGAATAATAAGGTAACACTACAGCCTGACTAGTGGAATGGACCATACAATTTGTGGGAAATCAGTAAGCATTCTGTCATTGTAACCAGAGAGTTCATTTGAAGTATCATGTAGCTACCCAATTTTTTTTTCAGCTCTTAACCTGGGTATCATCTGCTCCAAAAAGCATACCCTGACTTTCTAAGATTAGATTAGGTACCATTTTTTTGTACTTGTACAGAGGATTAAAATTATCTGCTATATCATCATCTCCCTGCACAAGACTGTGGGAAAAGAACTATATTAAATCATTCCCAACCTTTTCACTAGTTGTCTAATCTCCTCTTGAGATATTTAGACTCATCAACTGTTCTATCAATTACATCTTCCTAAGGAAGTTCTCCCAGAGCCTCTGACATAATTCAACCTATAGTGATTGCCTTCCATGCCTGGTCCACAGCTGTCATTACGTCAACTCCCTTCACCATCATGAGGATTCATTTTGCCTCTTTTCTTCAGTTTCATGTCCTATTTCCTAGATGCCACGTTTTTCTTTTTCTTAGCTTCTGCCCTTGTTTTTACGGGAAACATACTAGAGCTTCCTGACAAAAGTGAGACATTGCATGACTGGAAAAATCTACTCTAAACTCATACTTGATGCAACATTTGACTAGACACAGAATTCTCACTTGGAAAGCTGGTAGGTACCTAAGAATTTCAAAGGCATTGCTCCATTGTCTTTAACTTCAAGTGTTGTTAAAAAGTACTAAACTTTTGTGATTACTAATCTTTTGATTGTAACTAACTTTTTTTCTTGGAAATTTGTAGCATCTTTGTCTTTCAGAAAAATTTCAAGTTTTTTGAAATTTCATGATGAGGTGCTTTCACATGAATCTGTTTTATCCATGTGAGCCCTCCACTCAGTAAACCCTTTCAATTTGGATATTTGTGTTCTTCAGTTTAGAGAAATTTTAAAAAATCATTTTGTTGATGATTCTTCTTATCTGTGTTTATTTTTTTCTGAAAACTTATTCTGATAATGGATTTCTTAGACTGGTCCTCTAATTTTCTTATCTTTCCTCTCATATTTTCTTTTCTCTATCTTTTTGCTCAAGTTTTATATATGGATGGGGCATGTTGACTGTGAGCTTCACTGTAGGGTGATATGGTAATGTGGTTAGGCTCTTTTGGTGGGGAGGGGGGAATCTCTTATATCTGCATCTTTGTTTTTTCTCTCTCAGATTATTCAGATTCCCCAGAGAAGATATTAAATTCTCCTTTGTTTTTTTAAAATATATTTTATTGATTTTAGAGAGGAAGGGAAAGGAAGGGAGAGAGAGATAGAAACATCAATGAGGAGAATCATTGATTGGCTGCATCCTGCACGCCCCCCACTAGGGATCAAGCCTGCAACCTGGGCATATGCCCTTGACCGGGATCGAACCTAGGGCTAAATTCTCCTTTCTTAAAGGTAAAGACTGGCTGCTGGCATTCTAGGAAATGAGTGGGGATCAGGGTATCTCAGATTCTTGTATAAGTTCTCCATTTTCAGTAAGGTGCCTCCCTCTCCCTACTCCCAACTGTGATTATTCTTTCCTAAATCAGATATCCTCTATTTTTTTCTCTTCAGACTACTACACACGGTGGGACCCGTGCAATAGTTGTGTTGCATAGATGGAAAAGAGGGATCTTTTAACCAGCCTTCTTTATTTTAACTGCTCCCTCGCCAGTTTTATGCCATAAATGATTTCAGAGATAGTGCATCCCTCTTATCTTATAGATGAGGAAACTGAGACCCAAGGAAGGAGTGGCTTATTTAAAGTCACATGTGGAATTAATAGGAAAAGAAAACATACCCAATCTTAGAAGTTGCTTTTGGGGGTTAATAAAACCCTGATTTTAGTTTAGTTTTCTTTATAACTTGCTAGTTATCTTTTTCTCATGTTGTTATAAACTTTTCTTTGTCATAGCTCCTAACTGCCCTCTGCTGATCTCCTCCCAAGCTTTCTGTTTTCCAAGTAAACTGGACAATATTTCCATGTCATAATTAAGGATATAATTAAAATTCAAGCCCTGGCTGTTGTTGCTCAGCGGTTAGAGTGTCAACCTGTGCACCAAAGGGCCGAGGGTTTGAGTCCCCAGTCAAGGGTATGTTCCTGGGTTGCAGGTTCGGGTCCGCACCCCCAGTTGGGTCGCATGTGGAGGTGGGGAGTGGAGGAAGAGCAAGTGATCAATGTGTCTCTCTCACATCAGTGTTTCTCTCTCTCTCTCTCTCTCTCTCTCCCTCCCTCTCTCCCTCTCTCCCTCTCTCGTCTCTATCTTCCCCCTCCCCTCATCCCTCTCTTCTACTTTCTCTAAAAATCAATGGAAAAAAAATCCTCAGATGAGGATTAAAAGAAAAAATACTTCTTTAAAAATTCAAGTTACAGGCAGAAAATATATAATTGTTCCATGGTCTTGAAATGGACAATAATATTTTTGTCCTGTGGCGTATTAGTGTCTGACCAAAGAAAAAGAATGAAATTATTTAATTTATATTCAGAATAGTAAACTATTTCAAAGTGAAGGTTTGATTTGAGAACAAAAAGCCTTTGTTATTTCTCTATTAATATCAGTACATTTGAAGATTAAAATTAATTGCAGAAATCTACATCCTGCAAGAGAAGTGACTAGCATTTTTATAAAGAACTCATTTAACAGAGTTAGAAATTAGCACATTCTCAATTACTTCTTAGCTTCACCCGGGAAACATGAGTAGAATTCCTCTATTCTTGACTTAAAAAGGAAAACTTTAGAACTATAAATGATGAGCCTCCATTTAAAATTATAAATCTAGCTATGCCCCCCAGGACCGTTGCATCTGATTTCTTTTCTTTCAGACCTCTCTGCCTGTTTCATCTTTGGAATCAGCAGGTTTATTCCCTATCTCATTGCTTTAGGGAGCTGCAAAGTTACCTTCAGAGTTACCTCTCCTAACTCTGAATAGTCACACTCTCTACAAAGGGGGCACTCAGCGCTGTCAGAAAGTATGCTATTCTTAAATATCTGAATTGGGATGTTTTAATCTTTGAGTCAGTTCCAACAAGGAGGAGGTAATAGGAAGAGTGCTGACATTTACTGATTCTTCTTTGCCAGCACTAGGTTGAACTCTGGGGATACAAAGACGAAAGAGCTCCTTATGAAGCACAAAGTCTGAATGGGAAAGAAACCATGTAATCCAATTTAGTGGTTTAAGGTCTGTAATGGATAAGAAAAGACTTCATCTCTAGATGAATGTGAATGAGTAGAAAGAGAGAATAGGGCATGCATTCTTGGCAGTTTACTCCAGCAAGTTAACATTAGCTATATGGAGGGGAAATTGTGGGAGAGAAGGCTGAATTAGGTAGGTGGAGTCATATTTTGAAAACCTTTAATGTCATCCTACGGAATGTAAACTCAGTCCTATGGAGCAGTGATCTTCAAAATGGAGTGTTCTCAAAGCCAAGGGGTGTGTGTGTAATATAGACGACGGAGGAAAATATTAGAATCTCTAGTTCTTTTAATGTTGTCTCTTCTTTTTAAAATGTCTGTTCTTGCCCAACTGGTGTATGTCAACCTTGTGGAGCATTGACTTATGATCCAGAAGGTCACTGTTTGATTCCAGTCAGGTCAAATGCCCGGGTTGCAGGTTTGATCCCCAGTGGAGGGTGTGCAAGAGGCAGCCAATCAATGATTCTTTCTCCTCATTGATATTTCTATCTCCCTCTCCCTTCCTCTCTGAAATCAATAAAAATATATTAAAAAATAAAATAGGTCTGGATAGGGGCTGGGGGAGGGAAAGGGAGAGAAAATAGGAAATATCTATAATACTATCAACAATAAAAAAATATACTAATAAAAGGTAATATGCTAATTAGATTGGATCTCTTCCAGACATCCTTCTGGACAAAGCCACGGTGGCGGGGACTGAGGCAGAGGTGGTTGGGGCAACTGGGCAGTTGGGGGTGATCAGGCTGGCAGGGGAGGGCAGTGGGGGGCCATCGGGCCTGCAGGGGAGGGCAGTTGGGGGGTGATCAGGCTGGCAGGGGAGCAATTAGGGGCATCAGGCTGGCAGGCAGAGGCAGTTAGGGGCGATCAGGTAGGCAGTCAGGTGAGCGGTTAGGAGCCAACGGTCCCAGATTGTGAGAGGGATGTCCCCCCAGGAGTCCCAGATTGGAGAGGTTAAAGGCCAGGCTGAGGGACTCCCCCCTCTCGTGCATGAATTTTGTGCACCTGGTCTCTGTATTTAAATAAATAAATAAAATGTCTATTCTTGTGTGTTATATAAAGAGCATATTATATTATTTATAGTGATTCATGTATTTTATTTTTTTAAATTAAATCTTTATTGTTCAAATTACATTTGTTCCTCTTTTCCCCCCCATAACTCCCCTCCTCCCAGTTCCCGCCCCACCCTCCTCCCTCACTCCCCACCAACTGTCCTCATCCATAGGTGCACGATTTTTGTCCAGTCTCTTCCCGCATCTCCCACACCCCTTTCCCCCCCAAGAATAGTCAGTCCATTCCCTTTCTATGTCCCTGATTCTATTATAATCACCAGTTCATTCTGTTCATCCGATTTTTTATTCACTTGATTCTTAGATTCGATTCATGTATTTTAAAAGTAAGTAGGAAGAAGTGGATATGTTCAACATTTGTTTATGTTTGAAGAACACTATTTTTTGTTTTGTTTTGTTTCCTCCCCCCCCCCCCCCCCTC
>NW_006294764.1:914780-923816 GCF_000327345.1 Myotis davidii
TGCTCCCTCTTCTACCTCTCTACATCTTCGACCTCCCCGCAATCCTGGAGAACACTATTTTAGGCTGGCTTTCAGCAGGGAAATGAAATATGTAGTGGAATAGGAGTATGGAATAGGAGTATGGATTAGAATAAGGGAAAACTAGAGTGAGAGAGAGACCAGTTAAGAGACTGGAAAAATATTTCAAGGCCTGAACTAAGGTAGTGGAGATAAAAGAAGAGGACTTGGAGACCAGTGAGATGTTGGGTAGGGGACTGGATAAGAGAGGGAAGACATCAGTCCTAGACTGTGGCCAGATTTCTGACTCTAGATCTAGATGGTGGTGATACTGTGATTAAGCTAAGGATCACAGGAAGGCTATTTAGCTCTCAGCCTAAAGGTTATCACATTTGTTATAGATTGAATTGCTCATTCCATCCTGCACCTAATGCCCCAAACTCAGTAGAAACAAAATGGCAGTTGGCTCTTTACTGTACATTTTGGGACTGCAGACTGGGAATCTTTTGCAGCTAGCCATTGATGTTTATTAAAGCACCAAACAAACTACTCTTGGGTATCGGATTGGGATTGGACTACATAGGAGAATGTAAATTGTGATCATTCATAGTCATAACCAAGTAACTGAACTCATTAGTTCCATATGGGCAGGGGTGGAGTTACAGGGTGGTGATTTGGATCATAGCCATGGTTTGTAGAAGTGATGGGTGGGTAAAAGCATGTTAGTTACCTTGCCCTGACAGTTTTTTCCAGGGGAGTAAGTATGTTTTCCTTCTCCTTGCTGTGGGAAATTATTTGTCAGATTGTGTTATTTATAACAATCTGTCATGGAACAGCTGCCAGGAAAAGAAAAGAGTCTATTCCCAGTAGCTCTCCCCACCTCCCACTCTACCATTACCGCCACACACACATACATCCGGTTTTCTAATTTAACTTTTGTTTTTTTCTTCTAGTTTTACTCAGTGGTTTTTGGCTTGATTGAAAATATTCCTGTAATGAGAGAGTTCTGGGCTTTGCCCTGACTTGGTAATTGGGTTTTCTCTGCTTAATTTGTTTGCTTTAGCCAAGACTAACTGGCAGCAATTTAGATTTGAATTCCTGGGTGTCTTGATTTTCCCCAAACACTAAAGTGCTGTCTTCCGCCTTCCCTTGAAGACCTTGTATGTTTCCACTTTGTCACAAATACACACATTTGCTGTCCTTTAGAGCTGTGCTTTCCGCCCTTGACACTGCCTTGGCTTCTCTAAAGAAGCAGGCTTGGGGTGAAGCATACTGAGGACTATTAAAATAGTGAGTAGGGAGATCTGTGGGGATTCCAGTTGGGCTCTGCAGAAGAAGGGGCATACTGCTGGTGTTAGAAAAGAAGTGGTCTCCCCAAACACAAGGCAGCTGAGGGCTAGTGTGTCTGGGGCACTTTCAAGTTAATTGCATTTCAGATATACTGTACACTTGCTTTACAGTCCAAACAGTCTGTTTATTCATTGCTTGTGGTCACACATGATCAGAAACACTTCTGGTTCTTAACAGTTTTTCAGCTTTTTCTCTCTGGACTCCAGTTAGTAGAAGAACATTTGCATTTCTACACTGGGCTTTACATTTGTAGAATAAAAATCAAAACAATAGTAATTTCTTTCTCTTATAGCTTATAACTGATTTTCAACATTTTTCATCTCATCCACACATAAACTAATTACTGAAATTCTGTGGCACATCAAAAAAAGTATATTATTTTTTTTGCCAATCTGACAAAAGAAAATAGGTATAATTTTGATTCATTCACAGCAGACGGCTAAATTTGCCAATCTAAGGGAGAAGAGGTCAGTGCCCATGACTAAATAGTAAGGTATTGCATGCTTTAAAAATTCTTGCAGCACATTGATGTGTCTCTTGTGGCACACTGGTTGAAAATCGCTGACTTATAAAAATATAAAGGAAAATGGATAGTATTACAGAGATGTGAAGATTATTTAGTTTTCCTTTTAGACTTTTATTTCTTCTTCTAGGATTTATAGCTTTGGAAACAAAGTACATTGATCAGATAGCAAAGACTTTCCTTTGGAAGAGAATGGGAATGTGTTTGGTCTCAGCGAGTCTTACATGGTGCATTCTTGTTAAGGCAGGAGAGGGCCTGAGGGGTAGCACTCCATCTGTATCCCAGACCCTGACCTTTCAGATCAATGCCTGTCTTTTCAAAATGAGAACAGATGGCAACCAAACATTGGGAGGAGGGGCCTGTTCCTTATATTCCTTGGGGATTTTGCATTCAGCTTAGCAAAAAGTCATCTAAAAGCAAAGAGAAATATGAGTTTGTGGACTATTGACAATTATGCAGGACTTGTTTGGTATTCACTATACTGACAGATTAATTTTTTGCAGATATTGAATTATAACAGCAGTCATTTTCCAAGGCAACATTGACACAATTAAGAGGCATCTGCATTGGTGTCATTTTCTTCACTTTGAAGTATACTTTAAAATTGAATTAATTGAAGAACAGTCAGCTTGCAAATCTCAGTCATCTTATTAGAGAAGCTTAGAAAAATAGAAAGCTTTTCTTCCATTAGCAAACTGTCATTTTCATTATAATGAAACTAGGGGCCCAGTGCACGAATTCATGTACCTCGAAAGGAATTGTGGGCCAAGAGGCTGCAGTAGGCACAGGGGCAGGTCTCAGACCATCCTCCTCGCCACCACCCAGCCCTTCCCGCCGTGGGCCCTGGTCCCCTATTTTTGGCAACCCCGCTCCCGCCACCGTCGCTCCCACACACTGATGGCACCAGCCACGCTTGCAACCACACTCACACCCGCTGAAGGCGCAGAGTGATTGGCAGCTGCTGCCCTGATCACTCCTCAGGAGCAAGGGGAGGTGGAGAAGCCCTCAGGGGCAATCAGGGCCGCTCTCACCTGCTGATGGCGCCAAGCGATCAGGACCATCGCCGGGCACTGGCAGCAGGTGCAAGCGAGGCCGGTGCCGGCAGTGTGTGCGAGTAGCAGTTCCAGCACTGGCAGTGGGTGTGAGCAGGGCCAGCAGCAGGTGCGAGCACCAGGCGGGACTGCGGCGCGCAGGAGCAAAGAATTTTCAGTAACCACCAGAGGCTTGCCCTGATGACAGCGACCGGCATCCTGCTTTGGTCTTACACGCCTGCTCATCTGCTCCACCATCCTGCCACGGCCAACACCCGCCATGTTCCGCTCACATCCCCTGGCGGTCAGTGCACGTCATAGTTCGGTTGTTCCTGTTGTTCCATCGTTCGGACTATTTGCATATTAGCCTTTTATTATATAGGATGGAGCAACTTCTGTAATGACATGTCTTTAGTAATGGCCCAGCTCTGTCTTTCTAAGCATTGTTATAAGAAGTAGGATTCGCCCTAGCTGGTTTGGCTCAGTGGATAGAGCATCAGCCTATGGACTGAAGGGTCCCAGGTTCAATTTCGGTCAAGGGCACATGCCCGAGTTGTGGGCTCGATCCCCAGTGGAGGGCACGCA
Organism: Myotis davidii; assembly: GCF_000327345.1. Taxonomy (NCBI): domain Eukaryota; kingdom Metazoa; phylum Chordata; class Mammalia; order Chiroptera; family Vespertilionidae; genus Myotis; species Myotis davidii. Next base: position 918,267 of record NW_006294764.1, read on the forward strand.
GGAGGCAGCCAATCAGTAATTCTCATCATTGATGTTTCTATCTCTCCCTCTCCCTTCCTCTCTGAAATCAATAAAAATATATTTTAAAATAAATAAGTATGATTCTTCAGGCTATTTCTTCCTTAGCTTGCATGTATGTGGGCTGATTTATTAATATTTGGTAGTTCCTGGATGGTGAGCATAGCAATTTTTTTCCCTTAAAAAAAGAATGTTTTTAGGGACTTCTTTTTTTAAAAATTCAGAATTCAGAATTAAGAGAGCCTTAACCGGTTTGGCTCAGTGGATAGAGCGTCGGCCTGTGGACTCAAGGGTCCCAGGTTCGATTCCGGTCAAGGGTATGTACCTTGCTTGAGGGCACATCCCCCGTGGGGAGTGTGCAGGAGGCAGCTGATCGATGTTTCTAACTCTCTATTCCTCTCCCTTCCTCTCTGTAAAAAATAAATAAAATATATTTTTTAAAAAAAGAAGAGAGAAGCAGAAGGGTAGAAAAAAAAGTCCAAATTTGAACTTCTTAATCTTAAGATAAGGCCTTCAAAAGGAATTGTTTAGGCTGTAAATAGTAAGTTATATGTAGGAAAAGAAATGATGGTTCTGGTACAGATTCTATACAGATGGTCCCTGACTTATGATGATTTCTCTTATGATTTTTCGACTTTACATTGGTGCTAAAGCAATAAGCATTCAGTAAAAACTGTACTTAGAATTTTGAATTTTGATCTTTTCCTCGGTTGGCGATATGCAGTATGATACTCTCTCGTGATGCTGGGCCGGGGGGCAGTGAGCCACAGCTCCCAGTCAGGCACGCAGTCATGAAGGCAAATAACTAATACTCTATAGTGTACTGTTACCAGAGTTTTTTGGATATAGTGTTCTGAGCAAGTTTAAGGTAGGCTAGGCTAAACTATAATGTTCAGTAGGTTAGGTGCATTAAATGTATATTCAACTTAATGATATTTCCAACTTACGATGGGGTTATTAGGACATAACCCCATCCATCCTAAGTTGAGGAGCATGTGTATTCAGAATAAGAAATTTCAGGCAATAAGACAAGGCATCCTAAACATTGAGCCTTACTTTCTGAGCAAAGACAACCCTTTGCTGTAGTAGAATATGAGTTTAAATCATCCATTTTCCCACCCAACACAGAAACTTGATTTTAAATTAAAATCTTAGAAAAGTTGGAACCACTTAGAAAAATTTCCATGAATACAGATATTCACTTTATTTTTAAATCTGGGATAATTTAGTACAATGTTTTTCAGACTTTTAAAAGTAGCAGAATCTGTTTTCCAAACCAAAGCTTATACAGAAGCCTAGACAATAAAATTAATAAAAGAGGAGCTGTCTTGGTTGACTCAGAAAGGGCAGTAGCAAACAACCTTTCTCTGAGGTATCTCTGGGAAACTGCAGGTGTGTTATTGAGAAACATTGATGTAGTTGATTTAAATTGCAACTTAAGGAATTTTATTTTCCAATTCATTATTTTTGGACTTGTTTTCTGTATTTATGATAAAATATGACAGAATGTTTATGTAGAGATTTGTTTAAAATATATAAATAGCTTTTCTTAGCCTGTCATATTTAATACTTTCTAGTCCCAGAAAGATCACCAAAAGTGATGATTTGTCATTAGAAACCAAGGTTAAGATTATCTACACCCTTGTATTCCTAATTACTATGTATAGATGCAAAAGTTGGACAGTGGCCGAAACTGGTTTGGCTCAGTGGATAGAGCGTCGGCCTGCGGACTCAAAGGTCCCAGGTTCGATTCTGGTCAAGGGCATGTACCTGGGTTGCGGGCACATCCCCAGTAGGAGATGTGCAGGAGGCAGCTGATCAATGTCTCTCTCTCATCGATGTTTCTAACTCTCTATCTCTCTCCCTTCCTCTCTGTAAAAAATCAATAAAATATATTTTTTTAAAAAAAGAAAACTTGGACAGTGACGAAGGCTGATAGGGAAAAAAAGCTATTCATTTGAAATATGGATTTAGAGAAGAGCGCTATGGATACCCTGGACACCAGAAAAACAAACAAGTGGGTCCTAGAGCAAATTAAACCTGTGACATTGCTGAAAGCAAAACTGACAAAACCGAAGCTGTCCTACTTCAGGCTCATCATGAAAAGGCAGGGGTTTTTAGGAAAATAGAAGGTATCAGGAAAAGAGAAAGACCAAATATGAGATGGATTGACTCCATAAGGAAGCCATAGGCATGCATCGAAAGGAGCTGAGCAGGGATATTGAGGACAGGACATTGTGGACAGCACTCATTCATAGGAGTCTGAGCCAACTGATGGCACATACACAGTCTAAATTTCCTCCAAGTTCCACAATAGGACTTAGTTGAGCATAGAGTAAGTGCTGAGTAAGTGTTAGATAAATGAATCACTACAAGCAATAATCCAGGTTCTGCCCAAGCATTTCTAATGATTCATTTCCTAACAAAATTATTCTTTTTTGCCGAAACTGGTTTGGCTCAGTGGATAGGGCGTCGACCTGTGGACTGAAGGGTCCCAGGTTCGATTCCGGTCAAGGGCATGTGCCTTGGTTGTGGGCACATCCCCAGTGGGAGATGTGCGGGAGGCAGCTGATCGATGTTTCTAACTCTCTCCCTTCCTCTCTGTAAAAAATCAATAAAATATATTTTTTTTAAAAAAATATTCTTTTTTGACTAGCTCTGATTAACAGACACAAGTTAATATGAAAACCAAAAACACTTCTGTTCATATTTTCCGTTTGTTCTTAGTTTTGGTCTTGGGCTATTCAGGTAAAATTTGGTTCTTCCTGAAGACTGTCAAGTATTTGAAGAGTGCTATTATCTCTTTCTTTCTTAGCCCCACCCCCTGCTCCTTGTCCTGCCCACTGTCATCCACACATACAATCTTTACAATGTTTCTAAGCCACTGTAATTTTTACTGATTTGGGTGATCCATTGTCCTTTGTGATACTGACTTTCCCCTTTTCCATTTGACAGACAGACGTACTGGTCCTGAGCTGTGACCTAATAACAGATGTTGCCTTACATGAGGTTGTGGACCTGTTCAGAGCTCATGATGCATCACTTGCCATGTTAATGAGGAAAGGCCAAGATGGCGTAGAACCAGTTCCAGGTCAAAAGGGGGAAAAAAAAGCAGGTAAAGAGACCAATTTGATTTATTTGTTTGTTGGGTTTTTATAATCATTATTGTCATTTATACTTCCTTTTAAAAACATTTATTGAAGCCCTAACCGGTTTGGCTCAGTGGATAGAACGCCAGGCTGCAGACTGAAGGGTCCCCAGGTTCAATTCCGGTCAAGGGCATGTACCTTGGTTGCGGGCACATTCCCAGTAGCGGGTGTGCAGGAGGCAGCTGGTCGATATTTCTCTCTCACCGATGTTTCCAACTCTCTATCCGTCTCCTTTCCTCTCTGTAAAAAATCAAAAAATATATATATTTTAAAAAAACATTTATTGAAAACTAACTGCAGTACAAGCACTGTGCTAGCAGTTGATGACATGAAGTCCAATACAACAGTCGCTGACTTGAAGAGATTATAACTATTAATCAGATTCTATAAGGTCCTAGAGGCTTTTGTATGCAGAGCAGAGCATTCAGAACTGTTTGCATTGTGTTTAAGGCTCAAATAATGGAATGCATATATCTAAGAAAAAAAAATAATAATTTAAAAACTAATTGTAAAAAATATTTAAAGTGCCCTAGCCAGTTTGGCACAGTGGATAAAGCGTTGGCCTGCGGACCGAGAGGTCCAAGGTTTGACTCCAGTCAAGGGCATGTACCATGGTTGCGGGCACATCCCCAGTAGGAGGTGTGCAGGAGGCAGCTGATCGATGTTTCTCTCTCATCGATGTTTCTAACTCTCTATCCCTCTCCCTTCCTCTCTGTAAAAATAAATAAAATATATTTTTTAAAAAATAAAAGCTTTAAAAAAAGAGAGAGAAAAAATATTTAAAGTTTGATTGCAAATTTAATTAGATACCTTTAAGCAGTTAGAATTACTATTACAAATGTAGTATGGTTGATTCTTTTGAATGGTCCAATCACCCTAAATAAACAAGATACTCATTAACCATGCTTTGTCTTCTTAAGATTACAAGATACGTATTTTTATATTTTCCTATGATTCTAGTAGTAGGTTATTTTTTTAATCTTTAGAAAGTTATAGTAATCTTAATAGACCAAAAGAAAAGGAAAAGTACTCCAGTCAATTCAAGGTTTTAGAATTTGGGTTATTAACTAATTATTGATTTTGGTTAAGGCATAGTTCCTGATTGCTTTTCCCAGAATATTTCAAACCTGAACCACTGATTCTGTGATGGGGCTACTTTTAATAACTGAACTTATGACCAAAAGCTTTGTAATATCACACTTTTTATATAGGTTTTAGTTGTTCCTGGAATGATGTGTTTTTACCCTGGAGCTTTTACTAGAAATGATGAGTACTTTAGATTTTGCTTATCCAGCATTATGTAACCCATTATCCTGGCATTATTATATATTGATGTAGTCTCTTACAATTACTAGAAGCTATGTATGGCTTATTAGCATCCTGCTATTAATAGAGCCACCTAGAGCTTTCATTTCTAGGATTTGAGTAATCCAGTCTATATTTTTAGCTCTTTTCTTTAGGGCATTTGGTTAAGTTATAATTTTGCATTATAGCATTGAAACTTCTTTCTAGCTGCTTTTTGAGTTCAGGTGATCACTGGTGCAGATTAATGGTTGGATCCTCTTTGTACCTTATTATTATGTATAATCCTTATGTCAGTCATTCCTTTTGTTCTTGATATATTTTCTACTTTCACAAGGTCTGGTTTGCTTACTCATAATTCCCTCTAGTTAGTCTTTTCTACTTATTCAGATAGAAACACTGTATATCCAGACTTTGTAAACTGATGTATATTTTATAGACTCCTCTATTTATAATAATTTAAAAAATCAAATGCCCTCTTATATTACTCTTCTTGGTATTAGAACATTTTAGATTTCATGTTAGCTTTTATCTCTTTTTTTTAAAAAATATATTTTATTGACTTTTTACAGAGAGGAAGGGAGAGGGATAGAGAGTCAGAAACATCAATGAGAGAGAAACATCGATCAGCTGCCTCCTGCACGCCTCCCACTGGGGATGTGCCCGCAACCAAGGTACATGCCCTTGACTGGAATCGAACTTGGGACCCTTCAGTCCGCAGGCCAACACTCTATCCACTGGGCCAAACCAGTCAGGGCAGCTTTTATATCTTAAGTATTATTATACTCAGTTGACATCTTGAACATATATATATGTATATATCCTACCTAATAATAGACAAACATGGTAATTGACCGTACCCTCACTACGCCTCACATTGGCTAATCAGCATGATATGCAAATTAACCGCCAACAAAGACAAAGATGGCAGCTAATTTGCATACCACAGGCAGGGCGGGACATCCAGGGCAGGCCAGCCGCCCGGGAAGGCACGCCCGCCCCAGAAGCCCCAGCAGCCGCCTGATATGGTAGTAACTCTATCAGTAAGCACTCTGAAAGTCAGCGGCATAAATTCACCAAT